>NC_046658.1:22398140-22404645 GCF_010883055.1 Belonocnema kinseyi
TCATATGGCCATACCTGACACATAAATTGTGGTTGAAATGTTGATGAAATTGTTAAAATTTACTCTTACTTAGCGTAATCCATAAATTCCATAAATGCTTAAATTATTGAATTCGTTAGCCGCGTCTCGAAAAACCCCTAGTATAGATTTTCAAGCTCGTATATCTCTTTTTTCAAAATTTTGGAACCGGCATCTTGAATTCACCATATTGAATTTGAATATTTATAATTTCTAAATACATATTCGAAATCAGCGACCATCAAAACTCCGTTATACCAATTTTAAAAAGAATCGAACATTTATTTAGCATCCTCGTCCGCCATATTGGATCCAACATTTTGTTTTTGGAATTTTTGATATCAGATTCGTAATTCGCAACCTTGAAAAGCCTGTTATATTAATTTTGAAAAGAATAAAAAGTTTGTTAGGCATACTCGTCCGCCATATTGGAACCGCCATTTTGTTTTCGGAATTTTTCACATCGGATTCGTAATCAGCGACCTCAAGAACCGAATTTGGCACACGATTTTCACTTGATATTTATTTATAGTTTTTAGCATAGTCCACCAATAATACTTTTTTACGGTAAAATAATTATTATAGTTTTTTCTTGGAATAAAACAGTTTAATTAAAAGTTTTAACGAATACGGTATTTTTTCACGGCTTTTTCAAAAATAAGATTTTTTTCATGGTTTTTTCATGAGTAAGGTTTCTTTTCACGGCGCTTATAGGAATAAGGTTTTTTCACAGCGACCTAATAAACAATTTATTTTTCACGACGTCTTTGAAAAAAGTTTTTCTTCATAGCTTTATTTTGCAGGTTTTTTTTCATAAGCACCGGCGATATATATAATTGATTTTATTGCGGCTGGAATAACATACACCGTATGTGTATTTAAACAAAAAAGATACTCTGGTTCCTCGTCAAGGTGTGTGTTTAAAGTTTATGTTTATAAATAATTAATTTTTTTTAGGAACCACACAGATCACTCACTCGTTAATATAGACATTTTTGTAAGATGTAATATGTAATGTCTCTATTGACTTAATCACTTTACTGATCCGAAAAGATCGGACGATCTTTCGTGATTCACTGCTGCTCGCACACTGTTTTTCTCAAGTGAAAAGACTATGATCACACACTCAAACTGAGAAATCATGTGACTTCCAAAATTCATTTAAATAATAAGGAAATCGAAAATAGCTTTGAAATAGGCCATGTAGATAAATTCAATCATTTTCAATCGCAGAAAATCTCATAAAGGCGACACATTGCAACTTTAAACATACCGCCCGCCTCGTGAGTGGTAACTGCACGACGAAAAGAAAAAACTAAAAAGTGCTTAATCGAGTATTTGTCAACAACGCAAATGCCGCCCGCCATAAACAAACAGTATAAATTTAAATAAAATTTAATAGTCTTAGCCGCCCGATATAATCCAATAAGTTTACAGAATAATTTCTTTTAAATCTAATTAATAATAGTTGTTCAGATTTCGCTCATTTCTTTCGCTCTGACTGGTAACAGACAAATCTGTGTAATCGGACGTTGTTATTCCGAACTCGCAGTTTTTACGTGAACAGAACGTACTAAATCGTTCTTTCTCTTGTAACATTTAATTATACGACCTAACAACCATCTAGAAGGCGGTAACGTACCATTTTTCACGAAAAGATATCACCGATCACAAGATTTAGCTCTTTTTTGAACCATTTGTAGCGTTTTTGTATAGACTGTAAATAATCAACAGCTTATCTTCTCCAGTGAATCTCTAAAATTTTGTGCACTATCCGCCATCGATTTAAACGATTTTCCCCGGTAAATTCCAATGAGGGATCTGGAATGCTGGTGAAAGGGGCTCCAATCAGAAAATGTCTAGGTGTAAGATAGAAAAAGTTTTCAGGATCATTTAATAGAGGGGAAATAGGACGGGTATTGAGGCAAGCTTCTATACGAGGAAGAAGGGTATAAAACTTCGTATGTAAGAGTATGTGAAGCTACATTTCTTTACAGATGGGGTTTGAAACTCGTAACTCCAGCCTCCAATAAACCCCCAAAATGCGGAGCAGAAGGAGGTATGACGTAAGTTTTGTAACTCTTTCTGATACAACCGGGAGAAAAGGAAACATTAAATATATCTGCATAGTCCACACCAGAATGTGTGAATGTACGATGTGGGGTTACTCTGAATTCAGGTAAGTCCCCCATAAGTTGTTAAGACAGAACCGCTCTCTCACGTGTGCACTCCATGCAACCTTTAATCAGTCGTTTAACTAAAGAGCGAATTCCCAAAATCTAGTAACGCTGTCAGAGCGTATGTAACTTTAATTGCTGACCACCGTGTAAAGATCTAAGGTGAGCATGCATGGCGATAAGCTCATTTATGTGGTGATGCGGAAAATTGATAGGATGCTTCTCATCAAAACTGATAGGAGCATGTCGCAGTCTTCCAACAAACCTTAAAAGATTGTTGGAATCCAAAAATGGATGTTTTCCTAGCCAAGCCAAAACTGTTACGAAATCAGTGTGACAGTAAACAGGTATTTTATCCATTGAACTAGTTTCCATGACAAACCTAAGTGTCTTAGTTAGCAACGCAGCTCCACACAACTCTAAACGAGAAATTGATACATATTTGACAGGAGCTAATTTAGATTTAGCAATTAGTAGGCAAACATGAGCCTCCTTTAAATCTCCACTAGTAATTCTAATGTAAACGGAAGCTGAAGAAGCTTTTGACGAAGCGTCAGAAAAGCCATGAAGCTCGAAATCAGAGTTTGTTTGCAATTATCGTGTCCTATTATCAGCAGCTATTATGACTGGAGTTATCCAACCCATAGGATTATACGATTTAGCTATTAATGAAAAACAATCCGTTTTATTGGATTTTCGACTAAAGAAGAAGTCACTTTAGAATGGAATGAAACAAACTCAGGATCACAAAATAAACATAGAACTGCTTCTAATAACAGTGTTACTTGAGCTCGCGCCTGTTTAGCCTCAATCTAACTATCTGCACCAAACCAAATATCATCGACGTAAATATTATTTTCTAATATAGCTTGGGCTAAAGAAAATTTATTTCCTTCATCATAAGCTAACTACTTAACCACTTTTTTAGCTAAATAAGGAGCACAGGCAGTAACTTAAATAACGTTCAAAAGTCTATAGGCGACGAGCCTTTTATCAGGAGAAATCCAGACAATTTTTTTCTACTCGAAATCCCGAGGGTCAACTAGAATTTGTCTAAACATTTTTTTTAATGTCAGCCATATAAACAAATTCATGTGATCTGCAATTCATAATGATTGAAAACAAATCATTCAGAATCTTGGAACAGATGTGAAGATAAGAATTTAAGGAAGAATGATTGGAAGTTAAACTGGAAGCGTTGAAAACAATCCTCAACTTAGCAGTGGAACTACTTTCTCTTAAGATAGGATGATGCAGCAAATACACAGTCTGTGAAAAACTATCCAATTCCTTTTCTTGAAGAAGTTCCATGTGCCCAAGGCTTTCATATTCTGATAAGAAACTGGAGTATTATAACAATAATTCCGATTTCTCCCATAAACGACTAAGTACTTTATTCAAAATGCTTTTATCTCTCTCCAGGGATGCACCTATTTTTATGGGAGGACCTTTTTTGAAAGGTAAGCGTACCATGTAACGTCCGTATTTTATTCGTTGGTAATTCGTATCGAAATGCTTATCACAAAACATTTCGTCATCTGTCAAAGTATTTTTAAAGGGAACTTCCTCCAACTCCCAGAACCTGCTAACCCTAACTCTTTTAATTGATTTTAATTCCCCACGTTAGATCTTGCAGGAGGAGCATATAATATAAGGTGTAATAATACTAAAGCCTGCATGTGGACTTTAGGACAGTACTTTTCTGTAGGAATTAAATTAAATTCTGCTAACTTCCTTGAAGAACCAATATTAACTCCTCCAACTCCATATACTACTGCTTTAACCTTTTGGTAGCGTGAACTTAATATTTTCATTGCTCTCTCGGTAATAAAACAACATTCAGATCCTTTGTCCAACAAAACTCTAAATCTGTGACTTCTTCCATTTTCAGCTTAGAAGAAAATAACGCACTTGTAACATTTGAATTTTCTAACACAATTATGAGGTCGATGTCCAGGCGTGAGGCAATTATAACAACAATGATTATTTGTAACAACTTCCCTACGCCTGCCCACAGACAGAGCTTTGAATTGATGTCATTTAAATAAAGAGTGATTATCCTTACAAAGGAGACACTTTGAGCTAGAAGTTGCGTTGTGGCTCCTAACTACCGATTGTTTTTAAGCCCTACTCTTTTATTGAGAACTCGCACCATGTTTTGAAGCTTTAATATCCTCCAAAGTACGTATGCGAGTTTCCAAATATGAGCCAAGTTGCTGATAAGTGGGATAATTAGTGCTAGAACCAATATCCATTTCCCATTCCTTGAGAGAACTAATATCAAACTTTTTTAACCATTATAAAAAAAACTAAATCACTCAAGTGTTCTGTTAAGGGATTAAGATTTTTTTAATTCGCCAATGACTCATTTGTTTTATCGTGTAAGTTTTTTAAGTATTCTAGAGTATTATTCGACACATTAGGAAGATTGATAAAGGATTGTAAAAGAGTTGAGATTAAAGCTCTCTTGATGTCAAATCTGGTCTTTAGCGACTTCCAAGTGGAGATAAAATCAGCATCAGTTACCGAATCATGTCTTAAAAAACCTTCTGATTCGCCTTCTAAGGACAATTTCAAATAGCGTAACCTTGTTAAATTTGACACGGAATCTTTTTGAATTATTAAAACATTAAATAAATCGCAGAAATCCTCTCAATCCTTATAGTCTCCTGGAAACTCCGGCAAAGTGATTTAAGGAAGTTTAACAGGCAAGGAATCATGATGAATAATTTGAGACTGACTTTAACTTTCATTAGCCTTAATCTCATGAGTAAGCAAGACCAATTGATTATGCAAAGAATCTCGCGCATTGAGATAACCATCTTCAATAGCGAGATATTTAGACATTGTAAAATATTTCAATTTTTCACGCTTAGCTGACGTAGTTCCAGCTTTAATTTCCAGATGCAGGGTTTCATAACTTTTCCAGCGTTGGTCAAGAAGTTCTACCCGTGATTTTACAGTAGCCATTGTTACATCGGTCATTCCAAATTTCTTAAAATTGGTCTCAGTGCATAGAATCGCCTGAGAAATCTCTGATAACTCAGAGAATAATGCCTTCATTTTAACAATAGGAGAAATTTAAATTGACAGTTGCTGATAATAAGCTAAAATTGAAAAGTCTTAATTTGCAAACTAATGAACTGATTTACTTTAGTTTTAAAGTTCTCTAACATGGCGAGCTAATTTCAGTGTGCGAGAGCCTAATTATTAATAAAATGTCAATAAATCATCACTGAAATACTACGGTCTGAATTATTATTTTGTTCGCCAGAACGAGCCTCTCTCACCATGGGTAAATTAAAGTTGTCATATTACCACTGGAGAAGGTTAGAAAACGATGAAGTCTACAATTAAATATGTTGACAATCATCCAAATGTCAACTGGCAAACTTGTTATTTCTTCCTTCAGGTGATTAATAATGAAAGACCGATCCAGTGAAGAATGACAGCATGAAAGAGTACAGTACAGACTATTTGGAGAAGGACGACTGCCTTACAGTAAGTGCGAAGATGTTGCCACCAGCTAATATCCTTGCTATATGACCTCAAGCCTTCATAATTTACACCTAGTTCCTGTGCTTTCACTTAATAGAATTTCTCACTTTGGTCTTTTCTGTATTAATTTTACAATTTGGAAAGTTTTTTCACGATCTTCTATACGGCTCGAAGGACCATTTTGTTTAAAGTATATGTTTGATTTTAAGTATGGAAAACTTGACAGACTAAGACCATTTTTAGGAACCACACAGATCACTCCCTCGTTTATATAGACATTTTTATAAGATATAATATTTAATGTATTTATTGAGTTAATCAATTTACTGATCCGAAAAGATCGAACAACGATCTGTCAGATTCACTGCTGCGCGTACACTGTTTTTCTCAATCGACAAGGCTATCATCACACACTCAAACTGAGAAATCACGTGACTTCAAACATTCACTTAAATAATAAGGAAACCGAAAATAGCTTTAAAGTAGGCGATTTCGATAAATTGAATCTTTTTCAATCGCAGAAAATCTTATAAAGACGAAACATTGCAACATTAAACATACCGCCCGCCTCGTGAGTGGCAACTGCACGATGAAAAGAAAAAGCAATAAGTGCTTAATCGAGTATTTGTCAACGACGCAAATGCCGCCCGCCTTAAAGAAACAGTATAAATGTAACTAAAATTTAATAGTCTAAGCCGCCTATCAGAATCCACTAAGTTTACAGAATAATTTCTTTTAAATCTAATTAATAATAGTTATTCAGATTTCGCTCATTTCTTTCGCTCTGACTGGTAACAGAAAAATCTGTATAA
>NC_046658.1:22404745-22420535 GCF_010883055.1 Belonocnema kinseyi
ACTAAGTTTACAGAATAATTTCTTTTAAATCTAATTAATAATAGTTATTCAGATTTCGCTCATTTCTTTCGCTCTGACTGGTAACAGAAAAATCTGTATAATCAGACGTTCGTATTCCGAACTGGTAGTTTTTACGCGAACAGAACGTACTAAATCGTCCTTTCCCTTGAAGCATTTAATTATACGAACTAACTACCATCTAGACACACGCACATCGGATTATTTCTAATTTGGCATCTTGAATTGCGTTCGTCAGGGTTTGAGATTTAAACATAGCAGCCTAGATAGCATACAAATGAACTTATCATTTGAAACGTCTTTAAGAAGGAGGAATAACATTTGATCGATACCAGCGGGTGATTTGCCCATCAACCGTTCAAACAGTCGCTCGCCAGGTCGACTTCTCTTCAGCTCTACTACTTTACAAGGGAAGGAGTTGCACACCTTGACGAGGAACCAGAGTAACTTTTTTTTTAATACATATACGGTGCACGCTATTCCAGCTGCCGTAAAATGAACCTGGGTACGCCACCTCGGTTCTAGGAACCATTTTTGATTTAGGTTTCGGGTACGCCATCTAGACTCCGAAAAAAGTTGAACTGTTTTGTTTTTTCTGTAGGCCACCCAGCTCTAAAAACCTACTCACATATTTAACTGGGTACGCTATCTCGGCTCCAGATTTTGATTTTGATTGTATTTACTGGGCATGCCATCTTGGCTCCAGACTCGTATTATATATATGAAATTGACTTGTTTCCTTCAGCTGAATCATAGTTCGCCATCTAGGCATAGGATCAGTTTCCATTCCTGGGCGAGAAATGCACGCTATCTAAGATATTTCTCGCCAACCTATCTTGATGTACGTTGTCTAGGCTGCTGAGATTAAGTCTCAATTCCTGGCGTACGCTATTCAAGCTGCCAAATTAGAAATAATCCTGTCTGTGATGCACGCTGACCAAGCTATCGTGTACCTGAAATACTCCATAATAAGAATGATTATTATTATATTTTACAAATAACATTTATACCTTACGAAACCTCTAACTCCAAGACTATTTCAGGACTGAATATTGTGATCAGTTTCTACGAGCTGTTAAAATAAACGACAAAATTTATATTATCTACTTAATTGTAAAATACGACACAAGACACTATACTGGAAAAAAGTATCTCGAAATAAATAACTTTACTTATTTTGAAATACTGTCTGGTTCAATCTGTACTTGCATGCCCTTGGTCTTTGTTTTAAAAATTTATCTGAGTATGAAAAATTTAAATTAGAAAAAGTTGCGAACTCTCACAAACTCATTTTTGGAATATTACTGTGTCAAATTTGGTAAGGGGCCGTCCACAAATTACGTAAGTCCGTAGCGTGTTGTAAAATAGATTTGACTGATGTAATTTTTTTATTACTTATATTTTTATGTTTTAAACGTACGACTTCTTATGCTACAATGTATAAATATTTAAATTCACTTCGAATGCTCTCATGTACTATATAATTTTATGTATAATGTACATAAATTAACTAACAAATGTAGTTCAAAGTCAATAACGTCCTATTTAATATAAAAAATTATTACGTCAGATAGGGGGGGGGGGGGGCACGAAAATCTTATGGTACCGTACGTGAAGGGAGGGGGAGTCGAAAATGTCTAAAAAGACCCTTACGTAATTTGTGGACGGCCCTTAAGTGGACTTTTTGAATTGTATTCATTTGGATACTTTATAAATTGAGAATTTGTAAATAAATTTTTTAAGAATCCATTTTTGGAGGAATATTATAATTTCAAAATTATTCAAAAGGGTAATGTATCAATTTTCAAAGAATCTATTTTTGAAATGTTACAATTTTAAATGTGGTACAGACGGTATCTTGACTTTTATTAATCTGACTGCTTGATGAAGTGAGAATTTATGAATAAATTTTCAAAGAATCCATTTTTGAGGCATATTATAATTTCAAATTTGGTGAAAAGGACAATGTACCAATTTTCACAGAACCCTTTTTGAAATATTACGATTTAAAAATTGGAACAGGGTAATTTGAAGTTTTTGTTTAGCTACTTGATAAATTTACCATTTATAAAAAAAACCTGTGCAAAGAACATGTTTTTGGAGTACTGCGATTAAAAATTTGATAAAGTGAGCATTTTGATATTCATTGATTTCACTGATTTATGAATTCAGAATTTATGTAGTATATTATGCACCTAGGGGGGGGGGGGGGGGGGGGGGGGATTTCGACGGGTTCATGTTTGCAGTACGAGTTGTAGGCGAGTTCTGAGCTCGCCTATACTAATTTAACAGGTAAATGAGGTAACTTAGCATAATTGACCCAAACTTAAATTTTAAACATTTTCAAACATGTCGCTTCCCGAGGATCGTCGGACGCCCCTAGAGATACAGCTGGGGACCACAACATGCGGGACGGTAGTGATGGTGAGCTGCGAGATCGACAGGCAGATCTCACTAATCAAATAGCCGACCAGCAAGAATATTTGCGAAAAACGGTAAGCAGTGGAACATCAACTGTGCCTGCTGAGGATGCTTTGGCTAGCGTTAGCTGTTTGCAGCCAAAAACCTCGACAGAAATGCCGTGGGAGAGCATCAAGTAGAATAACACAATGAAAGAGGAATTGGTGCGTTTCTATTACGGAAGTGCGAAGTTTTAAACGAAAATGGAGAAAGGATACAGTTTAAGAACAAAATTTGCTGCAAAGCATCCTAATATACAGAAAGTCGCACTGAAAGGTCTTAGCGCTAAGGTGAAGGACATCAGAGGACATCTAGAGGTCCCTAGTGAAAATTCCTATATAGGATCCTGCATAGCAGCCTATAGGAAATGACATAGGATCCTGTATATGTTTCTGTATGGAACCATATCCAGATGTGAAGTAGTATTCTATAGCACCTACGGCTGTGCAGAAGTTTTTTTGGTCCTTCAGGAGAACCTAGAGACATACGTACCATTAGGTACAATGAGGCACCATTAGTTAGGCACCTTATTAGGGAGAGTCATATACAGGCACCTATCGGTGAAACATATAGGAACCTTTATAGGAGCCTTTATAAAAAATTTCAGTAGGGGTGGACAGCCTTATACAACCAGAGACAAAAGCTGGGGTTCAGAAACCAAAAAAGCCCCAGAGCTATCCACAAAAATAAATGAGCAGAATCTGTATGATTAAGTACGCTGAATATGTGTAAACTGATTGCTGTCGGCTGCTGAAATGGCTGCTACCAAAATGGAATTGAAACAGCAGCTTCCTATTGATGAAATCCCCTTGGAAGATGTAGACAACGAAGACTTGATTAAGGCTGAAAGCATAGGTGCAAGGGACAATAAACATCATGTGCCGGATCTATTACAACCACATCCGGTTATTAATAACGATGATGTGGATAGCAAAATCCCAGAAAAACTACAGCACCTTGAACGAAATTTTGGTCATGCTTTAATAGATTTCAGATAAGTAGAACCAACAGTAAGGTATTCTCTGCCTAAAACGAAACACCAGCAATATTGGATGAGATTATGGACCGCCAACGACAGAGACTTGATGTTCTTACTTTCAGGCTGCGCCGGTACAAGAAAAATAGTGCACGAAGGCAACAAAATAGAAACTTTCAGACAGATGAAAGAAGTTTCTATCGTGAACTAAGTGTAAAGAAAAATAACCAGCAAGACACCAAAGCCCCTGAACTGATAGATATGACTAACTCCAGGGTACTAAGTATATGTTACCCAAAAAACTAGACGCTTAAAAGCCATCTAAATTTCGACCAACAGCCTGTCTTCCGACAATTTATAAATGTCTTACAGCTATCATTGCAGATAACGTATATTCTCATTGCGACGTGAATGACATCCTTACAGAAAAACAAAAAGGATGTTGTAAAAACTCGCGAGGCTGCAAAGATCTAGCCACTGTTGACGCTGTTGCCATGACTCAAGCTCGTAAGCACCAGAGGAACTTACACATAGCATACATTGACTACAAACAAGCGTTTTCTTCGCGCCGCATGATTATTTGCTTAAAGTCTTAAAACTTTACAACATCTGCCCACGCATTATTGACTTTCGAAGTCATGCGCTGGGGCTCTGTGGTACAAGAATGAAGTATTTTGATCATGGACAACCAATGATAACTAGATCAATACGCTTTACGAAGGGTATATTTCAAGGAGACTTCTTCAGTGCACTATGGTTCTATTTAGCGTTGAACCCATTGAGAAAAACACTAAACAGCATGTCTCATAAGTTCAGAATTCATGATAATGAGGATGGTCATCAAGTGACCAATCTTCTGTACATGGATGACCTGAAGCTGTACGCTAGTTCAGCCCAGAAACTGCAGCAGGTTATCAGTGTCACAAAGCAGTTTTCCAATGATATCCATATGGAGTTCGGACTAGACAAATGCAGAACTGTGCATTTAGCCAGAGGGAAATTACGGACCGCAGAGTTAGAGAAAGAGTGCGAAAATGACTTCGAGGCAATGGCAGCAGGCGAATCATATAAATATCTGGGTATTTTTGAATCTAAGGGTATTCATCATACGATAGTTAAGACAAGCCTAACAACTGCCTTTACTACGAGAATCAGGTTGATTATGAAGAGTTTTCTTATCTAGGGAACCAAAATCTGACTAATCAAACACATGCGCCATCCCTGTACTCCTTAGGGCTCATCAAATGGTTTAAAATCGACCTTGAAAAGTTAAACCGAATCCTACGCGTAGAAATGACGAAGCACCGAATGAATCGCAAAAATCCAGCGCTTGAAAGGTGAGTTCGACCACGACATATAGGGGGTACGGGCGTTGTAGATGTCAAAAAACTGTGCGAGTCACACGTTATACAGTTGCCAGACTATTTTAACAGCCATAGAAATGTTGCGCTTTACAGCACCATCTGTACAGCGGATCTTGGCTATACGCCCTTAAATTTGTCCTCAGATGGAGCCTTGAATATCACGGCAGTAGCCATAGAGGAATTAGAAATACAATGGAGGCCGAAAACTATCGATGGCGAGCACCGCAAAACTTTAGATAAACATGAAGTGGATAGCGAGGCATCCAATATTTGGTAAAGAAAGGGTGTCCTGTAGCCAGAGGCGGAAGGATTCATCATTGCGGTATAGGACAAGTTTGTCAGCACCGAGAATTATTGCAAACACGTTCCACATCAATAAATGGTTGACCGGTGCCGATTATGTGGAGATACCAACGAATCCATCAAGCACATTATTTATGGCTGTCGCGTGATGGCTCAGAGAGAATATACGCACAGACATAATGATGTAGCAGGTATTATACATCAACAAGTTGCCCTAAACCTAGGACCCTTAAAAGAATGGATGCCTTTTTATAGAAACATTCCAATGCCCGTTTTAGAAAGCAAAGATTACATCTTATCTCGGGATGTTACTATACAAACGGATCATTACATCCGTGCCAATGTTGTAGGTATACAATGACAAGCGGCCGCAAGCGTTGGAGGTGACAATAGTCACATCTGGATGCTTCCTTAGAGCTACCATCTGCAACTCCAGGGATTTTTAGTCGCTCACTCTCTGGTGGCCAAGAAACTTTCTTACAATGCAACAAGTGTTTAATAAAACCGCCTTCTGAGCTGTTGCAAATACCCTACTGACTCCTAAATGTTCAAGATGTTCAGTGTATCTTGCATGCACATTGCCTGTAGCGGAAATGACAATGGGATTAATAGATGCATGATTTACATTCCTCCATATAGTGAAGGAATGCCTTAACTCGTTATACTTGCGGATTTTCGTTTTATAGGTTAAATGAAAATTTCAGTTAAGTGGACAAGCAATGTCGATGATGTTGACTGTTCCACCTTTTTTTTCTCGCATCACGATGTCAGGTCTATTGGCCCGGATGTAATATCAGTTTGGATAGTAACATAGCAATATAAGATATAATCTTCTCTTCTTGAAACTTGCATTAGAATTTATCTATAGAAAGGCGTCCATTCTTTTAAGAGTCCTGGGTCGGCCAACTTGATGTAGCACTTTGATCTAGCACGTGTTCGGCATAATTCCTATTGCTGACAACCTTGTCCTATATAGAAATGACAAATCTTTCCGTCTCTGGATACAGGACACCCTTTCTTAGCCAAATATTGGATGCCTCAATATCCACTTCATGTTAATCTAAAGTTTTGGCCTGCTCGCTGGGAATAGCTTCCTGCTTCCATTGCATTTCTAATTCCTCTATGATTTCTGCCATGATATTCAAGGCCCCACCTGAGGAACAATTTAAGGGAATGTAGTCAAAATTCGCTTTACAGATGGTGCTGTAAAGTGGAAAATTTCGTTTTCTGTTAAAATACTCTGGCAACTGTATAACTTGTGAATCACACTTTTTTTTTGCATCTACAACGCCCCTACCCCCTATATGCCGTGGTAAAACTACCCTTTTAATCGCTGGATTTTTGTGATTCATTCGGTGCTTCGTCATTTCTACGCAAAGGATTCTGTTCAACTTTTCAAGGTCGGTGTAAAACCATTTGATGAGCCTGAAGGACTACAGGGATGGCCCATGTGTTTGATTACCCAGATTTTGTTTCCCGAGATGAAAAAACTCTTCATAATCAATCTGAGTCTCGTAGTAAAGGCAGTCGTTAGGCTTGTCTTAACTATCGTATGCTGAAGAACCTTCGATTCAAGAATACCCACATATTTATATGATTCGCCTGCAGCCATTGTCTCGATGTCATTTCGCACTCTTTGTCTTACTCTGCGCTCCCTAATTCCCCTCTGTCTAAATGCACTGTTCTTCATTTGTCTAGTCCGAACTCCACGTGGATATCATTGGAAAACTGCTTTGTGACACTGATCACCTGCTACAGTTTCTTGGCTGAACTAGCGTACAGGTTCAGGTCATTCATGTACAGAAGATGGGTCACTTGATGACCATGCTCATTATCATGAATTTTGAACCCATGAGACATGCTGCTTAGTGTCTTTGTCAATGGGTTCAACGCTAAACAGAACCATAGTGCACTGAAGAAGTCTCCTTGAAATATACCCCTCGTAAAGCGTATTGATCTAGTTATCATCGGTTGTCCATTATCAAAAAACTTGATTTTTGTACCCCAGAGCCCCAGCGCATGACTTTGAAAGTCAGTAATGCGTGGGCAGATTTTTTAAAGTTTTAATACTTCAAGCAAATAGGCATGTGGCATGGAAGGAAACGCTTGTTTGTAGTCAATGTATGCCATGTGTAAGTTCCTTTCATGCTCACGAGCATCAAACATGGCAACAGCGTCGATAGTGACTAGATCATTATAGCCTCGCGAGTTTTTACAACATTTTTTTTGTTTTTCTGTACGAATGTCATTTACGTCGCAATGAAAATATACCTTATCTGCAGTGATTGCTGCAAGACATTTATAAATTGTTGGAAGACAGGCTGTCGGTCGAAATTCAGATATATTTTGAGTATCTGGTTTTTTAGGTAACATATACTTAGTACCCTGGAGCATAAAGCCTGGTATCATATCTGGGTGTTAAATGATCTTCTGAAAACACCTTGCCAACGAACGATGCACAGTCATAAGGTACTTGTACCAGAATTTGTGCACCATGTCCGGACCTGGAGCTTTCCAGTAATTTGCCCTTTTCAGGACTGCTGAAATATCTAGAGTGAGTATACTGCGCAACCATAACCGAAATGTAACTTTACTGCGCAGAAGTATGTACTATGTAACTTTATTGCACATCAACATGTGCCGTTAAACTTTACTTCCCATCCGCAAATGCTATGCAAATAAATAGCGCATATATAAATACCCCCCCCCCCCCCCCCCCCCCCCCCCCCCCCCCAATCTTATTGTGCAACCAGCACTAACATATAGTTATTCTGCGCAGCCGTAAGTTTCGCGGAATTCTACTGTACATATATAAGTATTCTTAAGGGCATGTGATACTTCGTCGTGTGGTCAATCGGGTACAGTTCCCCCGGCTTTTTTTACACAAAAATGAAAATTCTAAAAACTCAATTCGGAAATGCTATAAAATATCATAACGGACGTCCCCGGACTCTTTTTTGAGAGATAATAACAAAAAAAATTGTGATAAATAAAAATTTCTGCGCATCTTTAGTGCCGTAGAACTTTCTGGTGCGATGTCAGGTAAACTCAGTAATTTCAATCCCTCCACATAAAACAGTCCCTTCTCTTTCAAATCGTGTTTGCAAATTGATCAAATATATGTATTTTAAGGAACCTTTTACGTTGGACCCGATGTTAACGGGTTCTTTAGGGGTTCGGCTCCGGATCTGTACCCTTAAGATCTTAAAGGTTACGCGTCCGGGCCCGGACTTTATAAAATATAAAAGATTCGGGTTCGGACCTGGACCCTTAAGAACTTAAAGGGTACAGTTCCATACCCAAAACCTTTAAATTCTAAAGGCACGAGTCCGGACCCGGACCCTTTAGAATTTGAAAGGTCAGGGTCTGTACCCGGGCTCTTAAGAATTCAAAAGGTCCAGGTTCGGACCTGTACCCTTAATAAAATGAAGGGTCCGGGTTCGGACCTGAAGCGTTAAAGATTTAAAAGGTCCGGGTCCAGACCCGGTTCCTTAAGAAATTAAAAGGTCCAAGCTAGGCCCGGACCCTTAAGGAACCCTTTAAACACAGTTCCAAGCAAAAAGGTTCCGATCCCTGGATTGAGGAATGCTTAAAGTATGAACCCACCCCTAAAACATGATGAATACATAAAAAATCATTAATCTACATACACTCTGATAAGTGTTTGTCGAAATACTTTCCATTTCTCTTTGTTTTTCATTCGAATTTTTTATCTGCAGGTTCGAAAATACACAAAAAATTTTTGTTAGAATTTTTCACATAAACCCATGTACCGTACATTTGTTGCGGTGTCCTTTCCGGCAATTTTCGATCATTTATGGTAATTTTACAGGTAAATATGGTAACTTAGCATAAATTACCCAAAATTCAATTAATTTAAAAAAAAAAAAATATCCGAACATTTATGAATTTTTTGGGTAATTTATAGTAATATTACAGGTAATTTAAAGAAACCTATGAAGAGTTAGTTGGCCTCTGAGTCATATTTTTTCAGGTTAAATTTTCATTTTTTAATAAGTTATCCGAAAAATTTATAACGATTTTTATTCTTCTAATGGCGTAAATTAGATAATGAATGTTTTAAACGCTTCGGGAGTCGAACGAATTTTCATAAAATTAAAATTAGCAGTCACCTAAACTTGTGTTAGGATTCAGGGAGGTTTTTTGAAAAATATAAGGTAATTATGTTTTCTAGATTTAAAGTCACAATTGATTTAAGATCTCAGGGCTGTCCCGTACGCGTGCTAGCTCGTCATGCAATATCATTGTCTGTATAATAGCGGACAATTGGAAGGTCAAGCCGGCCACTAAAACGCGTACGCGCCGAGATCTTAAATCAATTGTGACTTTAAAATTAGAAAACATAATTGCCTCATATTTTCCAGAAAACTTTCTTGAGTCCTAACACAAGCTTAGGTGAGTGTTAATTTTATAAAAATTCGTTTGACTCCCGAAGCGTGTGAAACTTTCAATATCTAATTTACGCCATGAGAAGAATAAAAATAGTTTTCAATTTGTAGTGACAATGGTGCATATTTTCTGAAAATTTTATTACAAAATTCCTATTATTGTAGAAATTATGGCAACTTGAACACAAACAATTTTGTATTTTGCGATTGCAGAAAAAAGTAACATTTTATTGATTTTTTCGAAAACTAATAGTTATCACATTTATTTACAGGACTAAAAATATGCGCAATAAAATTTCCTATCGGGATATTTTATTAAAAAATTAAAATTTGACCTGCAGAAATATGTCCCAGGGGCTGATTATCTTAAAATGCGAGTTCATAGATGTATAATTTTCATTATTCACCTCTGCTGTCCCTTTTCACTCCCCAGTGAGTAAAATTAGGAATTTAACCCCACTTCATAGGCGTCAAAGAGGGCTGAAATCATGCACGGTTAATAAAAAATAAGTTTTCAACTAATCATTTTTTGAGAGAATTCAATCATTTTAAGTTTAGTGAAAAGGGCTAGGTTTCAATTTTCAAAAAAAATCACTTTTGTGAATATCGTAAGTTTAAATTTGGTGCAATGAGAAATAGGAAATTCATTTATTTGGCTACTTGATAAAACGTGCTGAATTTTTCTTTACCCAAAAAGAGTTCAATATTGTTATTTTATTTGTTTTCATTGAAAGTTTCATATCCAATGTGTAATCTATCTTGCCAATAACTATTGCGTCAAAAATTGTAGCACACAAAATTGGCGTGCGACTTGCGGTCGCTGGAGACTATCCCACATGCAATATGTTCTGTCTTAATTCTCGTCGTCGAGGGCGTCGGGACTTCTCAATTTGTAGCTTATTTTTATGCGTTTTAATATAATCAATTAGAAAACTGTCGTGTAACTTTAAAAAGTTAGGGGTTTTAGAACGTGTGGGAATCTCCGCGAATACATAATCCGTGTCAGAGTTCTGCGTAAAACATTAGTTTGAAGTTGTGGTTCAAGAAAGTTTATCTACCCTCTCCTTTCCTAAATCTGCCTGCTCTATGAGTGTCTTCGAACATTTCTCCGTTTAAGAAAATTAATATTTTCAGCTAAAATATTAGTTTCCCCCAGCATAAGAGGGACTTGCTGGAGATTATCTTTGCTCCACAACAACGTCCAACACCAAATGTTAGATTAATAATAATCTGTTATCAACAATTGTATTGTTATAAACAGCCGTCTGTGATATTTTCTGTTATCAAATTTGAAGTCATATACAAGTATTATGAAAATAGAAGTATATTTCTTATTGGTATAAATAAATAATATAAACAAGTTCAAAGTTTGGGTAATTTTTTTTAAGTCTATGGTACTTTTTTTAATTTGTGTAATTACTTTTCCAGTGATACTCACGAGCAGTACATTGTCATTAAAAAGAATGTGATTGTTATAATAAAATTCGCAATGTAGATTAGGTTAAACCTATGTGTATAACATGACATATTTTTCAATCAGCTGTTCCAGAGTAGCACTAAGAAACTAATAAAAACAAATTTACAAGAAGTACAAATATTTTATAAAATATAAATTTACTATTCCGCAATATCACTGAGAAACAAATTAAACCAAATGTCCAAAAAAAAGTACCTCAAACTTTATTAAACTGCACATGCAGCGAATTTGTTTGTGCTAATTGTTTGTAACAATGACATTGGTCATAAAATGCCAATGCACTGCTCTGAAATATCACTGGCGAACCAATTAAAATAAATGTCCAAAATAGTACCTGAAACTTAAAAAAATTCTACAGAGTGAATTAGTTTCTGCCGTTTATTTCTAACAATTACATTTTTCATAAAATGTCAATGTAGTACTCCGTAATATCACTGAGAAACCAATTAAAACAAATTTGCATAAAAGTAACTCCAACTTTAAAAGATTTCACATAAAGCGAATTTGTTTATAAAAATCACATTTTTTAATCGTGTCAGTGCACTGCCTCGGAATATCACTGGTAAAAGAATTGAAATAATTTTTAAAAAGTACCTCACACTTTCAAAAACTGCTTAAACTCTGCATTTGTTCACATTGCCTTTTAATAGCGGTGTTACCCTTCTAAAAAACAATCAGAACTCATCATAAATGGTCAGAACTTCTGACGATTTCTCAACATCCTGAGCATTCGCGACGAGGCTGATTATGTCTGAATATATGCTAATTCACATTCTATTAGGTAGGCTCATTGGCCAGGATCGCAGGTAGACCAAACGAAAAGAATTAAGAATTAAAAAAGAATTTGTTGCAATGTTGAATATACAGATTCAAAAGTTTAAAATTTACAATCGACGGGTATCGACGATTTAAGATACCTAAAAAGTTTCCTAAAAAATTAAAAATTAGAATAAATATAATGTACCTGGTAAAGAGAAAAAGATACGTCGATACGGACAAATTTACCAGATTCACCTTCAGAGTCATTTAGCATATTAATAATTAAATATAAAATATGCATAAATAAATAATATAAATAACCTGGGAAATATAAAAGTGATTAGGTTTTATGGCCTGCTATTTTTGGACCTCTAATAAAGGATTATCCTTCGAACCCGACCTCTGACGTTTTCTGACAATTTTCTTATGAATTCTGACTTTTCCTGAAGATTTATATCGAGAAATGTAATAAAAGTGTTGAGAAATTGTCAGAAGTTCTGAATTTTCTTCGGAGGATTCGTGACTTTTATTAGTAGGCGTATAATGACCTAAATTTTCAAATCTACTTTTTTGACCCATTACCATAAAATTGGACCCCAGAAGGTCGAAAATACAATTTTCTAGACATTTTCATGTTTCTATACCTATTCTTGAATCTTTTTTTAATCACCAGTATTGATTTATGCAGTTAAAAACTCTTCCCTTTCCCGTCCGTGGGTAGACCTCGTATTTTGATTTTTTTCTCTCTCCGCAACCGATGTTTTATTTATGTTAACGGCGACAGGACAGAACCATATACGGGAAGGACGTAGACATTCAAAGAAAATATTTGCCGATGATTAACAGAGAATTTATTTTCTTAAAGCAACTACAAATTTAATTAGGAAAAGTTACAAAGTAGCTTAACTCTACTCGTCCTATTAAATTTTGAGTTAAAATCGTGAACAAGAAATCAGTATGTTAAAATTTAGAGAATACTGACATGGTTAAGGAGTGAAAATTTTAGTAGCACTAGATCATAACAAAATTAATACAGGGGGCGGAGATGGTTAAGGAGTGACAACAGAAAAAACGAAACAGGGTGCGGAGAGCGGAACGTCCGAACTTCTGAATGGTAAAGGACGAAAATGGTGAAACCGCTAGTTAAAGGTATGTTCTTTGTTTATGCTTTTCTTTTCCATTAAATTTTCATTGCCACAAAAAATATCACGAACCCGCCAATTCTTTACCGAAAAGAAAAGAGTTAATAAATTTAAGTGATTAATTAAGTGGATAGGTAAAGGGTCTTGTGCTATTTAACTGTTCTCGATTTATCAATCTTATTCTTAAAATTGGTAAGCTAAATTTAAGAATGGCATCTTCAGTCAGAAGAGAGCGAAGTAACGATCGCGCAAAATAAAAAATTCTTCGAAACCTAATAAGAATTGACTGAACGAATCTTCCCAAAATTTTTGTGGTTTATCAAGGTACTTTTAAACTACAAAATAAATTCTTTTTAGCCATAAATATTCATAAAATTTCTAATTATAAGGGCGGTTGTCCCACATGTTCAGCCGGGAGATGCGAAATTGCCGACACTCTAGTTTCTCAAAAATTCGCCTGACAGAAAAAACAAAAAAGTTTCTTAAAATTTATATTCATAGTTCCCTTGCGAACCAAAACAAGTTAAAAAATCATTATTTTTGACAAAATAGCGGCCGTTACAATACAAATTTTGATTTTCAATCGAAAATTTTCATGAAATTGTTTAACCAATTATTTGTTTTTAAATATTTTTTTCAGTTTAGAGTGGTTCACAAAAAAGATAATCGTTTAAACTATACGTACATGAAAGGAGAACTTAATCGGTCAAATACTGTTTGAGTTTTCTTGCCGGCAATGTTGAAAAAATTGAAACCGAGAACAAAGCGTTTTTAAAGATTTACTTACATTTTGAAAATTGTTGAAAAAATAATTTTTTTTGGTTTATTACCGTTTTTTATCAGGCATTCCAGCAGCATACATCGGTTGCCCCCCTTAAAGCACAAGTCTATCCAAATTTTAAGAAAACAAAATTATTCCATTAATTCCCTTACTCTTTATAAAGGCTTTAGTTTTTAAGACAGTAACGAACAATGCTAGCGACAGTAAGGAAAAAACTCTTGCTTGTGAAATAATAACATATTAAAATTATATTGAGATAAATAAGAATTTTATGCGTGTCCACTATTTTGAGGTTAGGATCGTTTTTCAGCTCTCTGTCATTCCGATAATGTAGGTCTCTGTCGTTCCGATGCTGCCGATAGCGCCAGGGATGAGGTAGGACATTGTTTAGGTCGTGCATTTAATTTCGACTGATTTATCGCAAAGCGCCCTATGTGTGTTAGCCTTGCGGGAATAAAAATCAAAGGTCCAAAAGCGCGCCCTATGTGTGTATTTGTTTTTCTTCAGGAACTAAAATGAAAGGTAGTTTACCTACCCGCTGCCTGCTACTCACTTGATAAAACAGGGTACAATTTGATAAAGTCGGTAGAGAATGTCGGAGTTGGTAACAATTAGAACATTTTTCAGATTAAAAAATTAGTTTTCAACAATATATTTTTCAACCCATGAAATAAAGATCAGACTAAAATAATAAAGTTACAAACAAACAACAATTATTTTTAGTTAAAAAAATTATTTTAAATAAAAAAAAACGATTTTTCAACCAATGAGATGAATTTTCAACTAAAATGATCTACATTAAACAAAACAAAAAAATGAATTTTGAACAAAGTAGTTCAAATATTAAGTTGTAAAATTCGTTAATTTTCAGCTGCCAAATCTTTAATTGTATACTATTTTAAGTATTCCTTTAGAAATTTTCAAATTCACAATACAGTTTAAAATTATTTAACCAAGCGTTGGCTTTAATGATTTTTTCAGATAGAAAATTTTATTATAATAACGATAATTTTTTATTTATTACCTCCAGTTTTTAGAATAATATAATTATTAATTAATTTATAATTAATACTATAAATAATTATACTTAATTATTTGAATCCATGTTATTTAGATATATTGTTATGTTTTTAAATATAAGGAAGAGAGAGAGTCTTTCAGGGCGACTCCATAAGCCCACTTCTCTTTCACCTCACATTATTGTCACTACCTCGAGCTCGTCGATAGAAGCGCTACAAGATACCTTTGCGTTAGAGAGACTTATGCATACCTGGGCGTGCCACAGACCCGCATTCAGGATGTAATATATATAAAGGATACTCTCCGAAGCAGATACAAACGTCTCATTCGGCAGATTCGACTCCCGAACTGTCGGCGAGGAGCAAAGTATCTACAACGAACATGCTTGCCGACCCTTAACATTGGGACACGAAATGTTAACAAGAAAACATGTTTAAATCCTGCTTTTTTAATTTTTATTAATATTTAATTTATTGTTTAAATCTTTCAAACATGAACAAAAGCATGCATCTTAAGACTTCTGTTCCGCGACTATACATCTCACGCCGTCAAGGTGGTCGCGGAATATTGAGTCTTGAATATCTTCACAACAGGATTATTCTGGGTACAGCACATAGAGTCGCAAATGGTAGAGAGACTCTTCTTAATAATGTTAAGGGTGAAAAATATGCATTAAATCTTATCTATCTCGAGTACTCACTCCTGAAAGCCCAGATTAAAAAAACCACAAGAGAAAAACTTCCGTGAACAGCTCCTCGATAAGAGGATGCACGGTATCTTCCACAGAAATGTGAAGGATCAGTCAATGTCTTGTGAGCTAACGTTTGCTTTCCTTAAATCGCCCGGATTGAAGTCTGGTACAGAAGGTTTCATTTTTGCATGCCAAGACGGTGTCATTTCCACCTTAACATACCGTCGCCACATTTTGAGTCAAGACATTCCTAATGATAGCTCCAGGGCGTGCCATGCACACCCCGAACATTTAGCTCACATACTATCTAGTTGTCCAACTCACGCGGGAACGACCTACATTCAAAGGCACAATGTGGCACTAAGAGTGCTTTATTACCATCTCTGTCAC
>NC_046658.1:22420635-22442668 GCF_010883055.1 Belonocnema kinseyi
GTTCTTCTTGACTTCGAGAAGCGAACCATGTTCGTTATCGAATTTTCGGCACCAGCTGATAAAAACATCATAGCCAAGGAGAATGAAAAGAAAGGGAGGTATCGAGACCTTATAAGGGAGTTGCAACGATTGTACCCGGAATATTCTGTTAAACCGATCGTCCTTCTCATCGGCGCTCTTGGAGGTGTCAAGCTTTCACTTGCTAATGGCCTAAAAAGCATCCCTGCGTGTCAACAATATGCTAGAACATTTGCGGGAAAAATGCAGAAGGCGGTTGTCCTTGGGTCTAGACCTAGACAATGTGAAATGTTGAGGTGTCGGTCAAAAAACTAGCTTACACGGCGATCTATTAGAAGCTTATGGATTTCACCGGGAACGGGTGCTAGTGTGAAAAATTGTACCCGCTCCCAGCGAAATCGCGGTAAAATTTGAGCCACAACCACGTCTCACGACCATGAGATCGGAATCAATACGACGATCCGGCAAAAGTTTCGTGCACCCTGAGAACACGGAGCGATCCAAGAACTACCGCCTTTTGCATTTTTCCCGCAAGTGTTTTAGCATATTGTTGACACGCAGGGATGCTTTTCAGGCTATTAACGAGTGAAAGATTGGCACCTCCAAGAGCGCCGATGACAAGGACGCTTCTCGAAGTCAAGAAGAACCATGTCTGGCCTCGAGTGTGCAACAGAAACAGTTGTCGAGAATATAAAGTTCCAGTACATGTGGCACTTCCCATTCTCGACAATTAACTCGATTTCCCTAGGAGCGTTTAGAGGAGTGATATTAAGGTTAATGCCGTAAGAGTGACAGAGATGGTAATAAAGCACTCTTAGTGCCGCATTGTGCCTTTGAATGTAGGTAGTTCTCGCATGAGTTGGACAACCAGATAGTATGTGAGTTAAATGCTCGGGGTGTACATGGCACGCCCTGCAGCTATCATCGGGAATGCCTTGGCTCAAAATGTGGCGAAAGCATGTTACGGTGGAAATGACACCCTCGTGACATGCAAAAATGAAGACTACTTTGCCAGACTTTAATCCGAGTGACTTAAGGAAAGCAAAAGTTAGATCACACCCCTAAAGCTGAAGTTAAGTCCGAGTGTTTCAGCAACCTACTCTGACGCTTTGTACAAAAACGCTCCTTTGCCCGCGTCTTCGTGCTTCCTGACCATTTTCATTTTCAGGCAAAAAAATTATTTAAACAAATTCCATTTGTTTAAATAATTGAAGATTAAATAACCAATGATAATAAATATATCCACTAAACCAATGTTAATAATTTAAGTAAAAAAATACGGCAATACAGTATTCAAAAGGTCGATTTCAAGAAAAATTGACATTTTTGGTTTTAAGGGTAGTTTTCAGGTACTCGTGGGGGTGTGTTACGGGTGTCAAACCCATATGTCTGATAGATTTGCGAATGTACGTGCTATACCCAGAATAATCTTGTTGTGAAGACATTCAAGACTCAATATTCGACGACTACCCTGACGGCGTGAGATGTAGATTTACGGAAATATGAGGTGAAAATACGGGCCAACTGCTGATGGGCTAAAGGAAAATTCTTCCACCAGAAGATCTTGATGCCATCTGGTCCCGGAGCAGAATAGTTCTTCATAACTCTTAATACTTTTTTCACCTCCTCGGTAGTGATGGGTGGGCATTCTTGAACAGGTGTTATGAGGGCATCACGCAGCTCCTTAAAGCTATTTATATTTTCTGAGTCTTCGTCCAGTCTATACTGCACTTAGTAGACTTTTCTCCAAAATATTTTGACCTCCTGTGGTTTGGAGGGGTGGTCGACAGTAACTGGAGGGTCTTGAAATATCTAGATGGGTGAGAGAGAAATTGTGGGTTTTCTCTGAACCACCTATCTCTCCACTCTAGACTTCGCTTAGCGTCAGATAGTATCCGTGTTCTCGCAACAATATGCTGCCTAATGGTCAGTATATTTCACTTGTCAAGTGTGTGATAACGGATCCGGAGTTAGCGCGCAAACTTTCAAACCTTGGCTGTAAAATTCCTTCCAGATAATATATAGTAAATCACACACTGAATGGGGGACGCATACTGCCTCGCCCAGCCTATCTTTATAGAGACTTGATTCATTCGTCTTTTTGTCTTATAATCAACCGTCGGTTTTGCTTTACGGTTCGCATCGGCCAAAGCTCTCGCTGCATTATACACACAAAAATTGCTAGTCCAGAGGTCGGATTCTTCGGAAAAATGACCACGAAGCTCGTCATCCATTTTAGCCAGATCTTTTGGCTTGAGAGAAACATGGGTGTTTATGTTTCTCCGGGTCATAAAGCATCACTCTTCCTCTATCGGATGCCTGCCCGCGGTTGGTATTAGTGTCGCCTCTCTTTCTCTGTTGCCGGCTTGTTCTGGCTGTCGGAGAAGAAACCCTCCGCTTACATAGCCCCTTTTTTGGAGAAGTTCGGCATGGTCTCGCAGACGTTGGGGCGAAAAGTGCGATAGCTTTAGTTCTCTCTCGCTTGTTTAGTAAACTCGGCATCATAGACGCGACAGATTTTCAAGAACAAAACAATGGACGAATGGTTTCGTGTTTCTCATGCGGTAAGGGCGGCCAGAGCCAGTCGACGGGACCGTTCTCGGTGGTGTGGCGGAACACCCACATAGGCACCATACTGATTTCCGATCAATTCTCAAGAACGACCGAAATATCCAAAAATATAAGTTTTACTTAACAAGAATGTTTCTCTTTTTGTGTACTATGTATATGTATGTATTGAAGCCGTTTAGAATATTTGTTAAAATAAAAATAGAATAATAAATTCGGAATGGAAGACCAATATTTATATTACGCTACTGAATGAC
The DNA here is from genome assembly GCF_010883055.1 of Belonocnema kinseyi. NCBI lineage: Eukaryota > Metazoa > Arthropoda > Insecta > Hymenoptera > Cynipidae > Belonocnema > Belonocnema kinseyi. The sequence goes on from NC_046658.1 coordinate 22,423,479, forward strand.
CGCTCATGAATTCATAACCGAAAGAATGATATGTATTTTAATAATGTAGCTGTTACATTAAAAGAGATCTAATTGAAAGAAAATGGATAATTGCGTGCGCATTCATCAATGAAATAGAGAGGATGAACGGGTCTGATGAATGGAGAGACCTACACGATACGAGGACTGATCGAGGGAGAACACTCTTCACTCAGCACCGCTACGAGCAGCTTCTTCTGCGAGGCCGCGAAAACGAACTCGGTACTCGTTCGAGATAAATTAATAGCATTCCGTAGGTTTGAAAAGAGATTTTTCTTTCCTGCTATGAACGTCCAGGATTTAACAGGGGAATAATATCCTTGAGTAAAAGAATGATTATTAAGTGTAAGAAAAAAGATTATACGAGAATGATAAATTCTTTTAAATTGTTCAAATGTTTTCACATATTTTAAAATAAATTAGAATTGTCAATTTTTGAGAACAATGAATAAAGTTCGTATTCAACCCGTTTTCATTCGGGAGATTAAGAACCTGGTCTATAAGGTTCGAAAATAATGACAAATACTTTTATTTGATTGAAATCTGTGCCAGTGAAAAATTCTTTATTTGTCAGTGTTCTAACATTTTTAAAAATTTGAGTAGGATTTTCAACCCGTTGTCATTCGGGAGATAATTCCAAATGAGATTCTAGATTCTAGAATGCCCTAAAATCAAGTGAAGACGATTCACTAATTTCAATATGTGGATTTTTGAATTCTGGGAAAATCGAATTAAATCCCAGAATGATATCAAAAATCCATAACTATTTGGAAATTGTATAAAGCTTAAAGAAAAGAGTAAAAACAATTAAATTTAAAAGGCTAAATCCTGGACAGTCAGAATTAAATTAGCCAGGGTTAGACAATTAGGATTCAATAGAGGGATTTCTTAGATACAAAAATATCTTGAATGATTAGGCCGAAGATTTTAATTTAAAGCTTGAGGAAAAGCTACATTAATTTTAAAAGAGAAATTCTCCTTTCGCTTCTGTGATCCCACATATTCATTTTTATCATAGAAAAAAAATTAAAAATTCAATTATAATTAGAGTCTAATAAAATATTTACTTTCAGTTGTAAATTCTATCAGGAGTGGTGCCGATGCAAATATTCGGGACCAATTTCCTGAACAGAGAAAATAAGATTCGTTGAGAAATCGAACAGTTTTAGATACATTTCTATAACTACGATGTAGCGACACTATTGAATTAATAAATCATTAGATAATTTTTTATAGAGAATCCAATTTTACTGAAAAAAAATTTTTTGAAAAATAAATAACGTCGAAAAGTTAAATTATGTTACAGTATGTATAGATGTATATTAGGTTGGCTCAAAAAGGCTTTTATTTTTTAGAGGGCAACGATCCCCCCAATTTCATTCCAAAACCGAAAAAAGAAATTTCCTAATTTTTTAATTTTTTTTTTTTATTTCAACAGGTGCCGGGTTTGACTTGAAATTTACCATGTAAAATGCATGGGAAAAATCACTTTTTTGAGTTTTTGAAATAATTTTTTAGGGTTTGAAAAAATGTGACGGAAAAGTATGGGGGCCTGTAGAGAATTATCTAACGAAGAATTTAATGTATCATATATATGGATATGAAACCCCTTACACACCCCCACGAGCACCTGAAAACAACCCTTAAAACAAAAAATGTCAATTATTCAGGAAATCGACATTTTGAGCACTGTATTCTTGTCTTTTTTTACCTAAAATTATTAATATTGTTTTAATGAAGTATTTATTATCATTGGTTGATTAATTATTAATTATTTAAACAAATGGAATTTGTTTCAATTTTTTTCGAACAAAATTTTTTTCCCTTAAAATTATTAGTGACAGTCTAGTGGAATATTTGATAACATTGGTTTATTAATTTGTATTTGTTTGAACAAATGGAATTTGTTTAAATAATTTTTTTTTACTTTTTTCCCTAAAAATGATTACTATTGGTCTAGTGGAATATTTATTAACATTAGGTCATTCATTTTCAATAATTTAAACAAAAGGAATTTGTTTGAATAATTTCGTTTCGATTTTTTTTTAAATAAAAATTATTACTGTTGATCTAGTGAAATATTTATCAGTAATAATTAATAAGCAATTAATAATTAATTTAATAATTATTAATTTATCAGTAATATTTAAGTAATAATTTTGATTAAAATTTTTTCTTCAATAAAATTAATCAAACATGTTGATAAATATTCCAGTGAAGGAATATTAATAATTTTTAATGAAAAAATTATTTACAAAAATTCCATTTGTTTCCACGGTTGAAAATTAATGAACTAATGTTAATAAATATTCCACTAGACCAATAGTAATAATTTTGTAGAAAAAAAACAACATTTCGAAAAAAATGGTTTAAACAAATCCCATTTGTTTAAATAATAAAACATTAATTAACGAATGTTAATAAATATTCTACTAGACTAATAGTAATAATTTTTAGGGGGAAAAACGAATTTTTAAGGAAAAAAAATTATTTAAACAAATTCCATTTGTTTAAATAATTGAAGATTAAATAACCAATGATAATAAATATATCCACTAGACCAATATTAATAATTTAGGTAAAAAATACGACAATACAGTGTTCAAAAGGTCAATTTCAAGAAAAATTGACATTTTTGGTTTTAAGGGTAGTTTTCAGGTACTCGTGGGGGTGCGTTACGGGTGTCAAACCCATATGTCTGATAGATGAAATTCTTCGTTAGATAATTCTCTACAGGCCCCCATACTTTTCCGTTAAATTTTTTCAACCCCTAAAAAATTATTCTAAAAACTCAAAAAAGTGATTTTTACCATGCATTTTACATGGGAAACTTCAAGTCAAAACCGGCACCTGTTACAATAAAAAAAAAAGAATTAAGGAATTTCTTTTTTCGGATTTGGAATAAAATGTGGGTGGGGTCGCTGCCCTCTAGAATGCAAAAAAATTTTGCCATGCATTTGTGGACTCCCCTAATATATATGTATATATTTGTTTCCAATACAAGCCAATTAAAAAATTTAATAAAAATGGAAGGTGGAATAAAATGTATGCATGTATGTTTCGGCCAACGACATATTGTCGATAGCATTCTCAACCGCCGAGAAAATCGTGTTGAGTATGTCTTTATTTATGTTACAATAAACTTAAATAAGTATTTACATAATTAAAATATATCAGCTGAAACGACAGTAACGACTGTGTAACGGCTCTCCAATCTATGCAATGCATTCCTCAAGGAATCAGAACATAGCTAGCGTGTTTTGATGTATTTTTGCGTGTCACTAAAATTTAAAGAAAATTTATTTGGCAAAATTATTAAAAACGAGGGACTTAAACGAAAAAGAAAATATAAATTTTAAATAATTATCTGAATAAGCTCTTTTAACTTGACATACATATCTCCTTGTTTGGGTTGTTTGAATAAGAGGAAATTGTGTTCATTTCCAAGAATTCAAAAACAACTAAGCTTATGACTTTGGCACACGATAGTAACGGGTGTAAAAGGACAAACTGCTTAGAACGGTATTTACTTATGTTCGGTCTTAACAGTTCTAAAGCAAGTTCTAGTACTCAAAGTTAAAAGTCATAACACAGTCTTTACGATGATAGTACTATGAATGGCGGTCAAAATACAGAATTATAAAACGATTTGAATCCCGTCTATCCAAAGCCAATCTGAAAGAGGAGTAGAAAGAGGCAAACGCTAAACTTCTAAACCCCCAAAACAAACCAAAACCAGACGAGGAAAGATTGTTAGGACGTGTGCATTATGGGAGCGAAAACGACATTAACGAAAACGACAGGAAGACCAACGACAGTCAAACTGTCACGAACGAACCTGCAACGAACGACGGTGAGGGAAAGGGGAGAAACGACAGTGTGGCCACTTCATTGGATGACGGTAACGAGGGTCAGCGAGGCGCCGCGACGGTTCGAAGCCTGAGTTCGATCACGCACAGATCGAAGTTAGAATCCATGAAAAGATTAAGAAACTAGAGAAAATGATGTTTGTAACGATGAACCTACACACTAAGACTCAGGAAAACCTAAATATGCGGCTCAAAATGCGAGAGGCTGATCAGGTCGGGGTGAAAGGGCCTACAATTAAATCTAATGTGACCCTTTCTCCAAACAGTAGCCTTACATATACGTCACCAACCACAACAAACGACAGTACCCCTGTTGGCAGTGACACGTGCACTAGAATTAGTAACGAGAGTTTAAAAAGAACAACTGAAAATGACAGTTTAAATCGGAATAAACCCGTAAAACAGTCATTCATACTGAAGAATTTAATTTAGATGAACTTTTTTTGAACATTTTTACGAGTTTTTAGCTTCTGAGTTGAGAGTTACCGATCTGTTACATATATTACACACGATAGTTACCCCACCTGAAGGTATCGATACAAAAAAGAAAAACACTTTTTCAAAGTTCGAGATATTATAATTAACAGAGTAGACAGATTTTACCATACTAAAATATTACTTCTTAAAGATACTGTTGAAATTCTAAAGAAATTACGAGAGCTTAAAAGATGTGAAGTAAGTACAACGAGTGTTAATGTCGGGAAACAATTGTACTCAATTCAATATAATACGGGCCAGGAAACAGCAATGAATTTTCTAGAACGCTTTGAAGAAATAGTGACAAATCACGATACAATTTTATGATCTTACCCCGCTAACTGACGACGAAAAACGAGACGCTTTTTAGAAACCTATAATATTTCAGTTACCTGAAATTCAATCAATTGAAGTTATGACTAGAAATCAAACAGGTAAAAAAGTAACAATAATAACAATTACAAATAAAACGAGAAGTACGACGGTTATCTGTATTCGAAAAATAGAAAACAATTTAACAGTAAAAAGAACTTTCAAAACAAAAAATTCCTTAAACGAAATGGCTGCGATGCTAAACGATATGTGAATAAACACTACGACCGCGAAAAGTTTAACAAAAATAATAATCCTGATCATTTCCGCACGGGGACTAGCAATTGTCCTAAAATTCACTTCGCGAATTGCCAAGAAACAACTAATAAAAATATGTGTTGTCTTAGAAATACAATTTCAACGTCCTGCCTAAATAGCTACGTTAAACATCACAGAAAGTCGTTTCCACCCACTAGTTGTCACGGGAAGTTTATAGACAATGATTACTGTACTCGCAAACAGGTGAATCAAAACGTTAGGTACGTGACCTTTATTGTCGATTCCGGGCTACGAGCGCCTTAGTAATTCGTAATGACAACAAGGGCGTGAATATCTTTAATCCTAAGACTGACAAATCATTAGTGACGGGTACGTATGTCAGTCCTTATTGGCTAATTGAATTTGAAATAAATAAAAAGAAGCCCATCTCAAAGTCCAACCTATTGCAAGCAATCGCGATCGAGTCCAAAACCACAAAACGACAAACAGATAACAATCTAGATATCGAGGTAGTGAAGCCCATAGAAATGACTGCTGGAAAAATGAGCGACACCGTAGGTCCTTTTAAGAAAGACAGTATTTCATATATCAGAAGTTAAGTTGTTGACCAGGGGTAATAATATTCTTGTAGATGGAAGTCAATTACTCGTCAGTTTATTGAAATTATGTCTGAGAGATTCTTAGTACATATATGGTAGACGTTTAGACTGTACGTCGACAGCCCTCATCAGTATAAAATACTTATTTTTACGAAATTTTCACCTGTATGTTAAATTTAATTTCTTAGTTACTGAAATGACTCCGTATGCTGGACGGACTTAAATGAAGATTGCGATTATTGATGACATTGAAAGGATGGCATGTGATAAGTGTGTGTTTTTCAATGTCAACAATAATTTCAATCTTTGTTTAAGTCCGTCCAGCAGACGGAGTCATTTCAGTAATTAAGAAATTAAATTTAACATACAGGTGAAAAATTTCGTAGAAATAAGCATTTTATACTGATGAGGGCTGTCGACGTACAGTTGAAACGTCTACCTTATATGTACTGAGAATCTCTCAGACATAATTTCAATAAACTGATCTACAAGAAGACAGTATTTCAGAAACGATAGTCAATAATGTTTCTAGAGAAAAAGAGCAATATAACGATAAACTATTTTCAGACTTTGAGACTCTAATAACACACCGAAAAATAACAAACCTAGACGAATTACCCAAATTCGACGTGACTAAGAACGACAACTGTCCAATCTATCTCGACAACCATAGGATAAAACACAATAATTCCATGCTCTGGCACGCTCGCATGAGTCACACGTCGATTGTATACTTGCGTGTACTTGATTGCGAAATTTTCGCAATAACTAAGTTATCAAAATTGCCTTTCCGAAACGAGCGAACAAAAGCAGAACGAACGTTACAAATTATACATTCTGATATAATGGGAAAAATCTTTCTTGCTACATTCCCCTACGGCTACCCATATATTTCGGTCTTTATGGACGATTTTTCACGACTAGCTCTTGAATATTCAATGAGAAAAAAGACAGAACGGGTCACTGTCTAGAACGGTTCATTAAAAGTTCACGAAATCTACTCGGTAAGGACGAAATATTTGCTACTTGAGATCCGATCAAGGAACAGATTATATGGGCGGTTACACTAACGACGTGTTAATTCATGAGGGTATTGAACGACAGTCTGCTTGCTCAGATACACCACAACATAACGGAGTTTCTGAAAAGTTTAACCAAATCTTGCAGAAAAAGCTACGAGCTTTTCTATTCGATTCCAAGCTACCATCAAATATGTGAGACTTGGTTCTGGGACCTACTGTCTATGTATATAATCGTACCCCACATAAGTCAAATGACTTTAAAGAACCTCTTGGCAAGTTTTCCCCAAATTATCATTACGATATAAATCAAATTCAAAGATTCGGCTGTCTGGCTTACTGGGCGATAACAAGAAAGCCAGACTCGAAGTTTTCGGTGCGAGCAGTTCGCGGAATCCTAGTAGGTTATACCTGATCCGGGTATGTGTATTTAAATCTGGAATCCGGCAAATTCTTTGAATCACGAAATCGATTCCTGGATCGAGTCAATCAACTCATGACAAGATTATACAATTTGAAGAAAATGACAGTATTGATAAAGACGACAGTGCGGTTTCGGAAACGGAGGGAGAAGAGATTAAGAAACAAGGTAGACCTCCTAAGCGACAGTTAAATACGGAGGGAGAGAACTCTAAAAAGAAACAAAAGACAGTTTAAACGATGGGACAAGAACCTTATGGCACTAGAAGTCGGAAAATTATAGACACGAGTATTGCTAAATTCTTTCACAGAACGACAATTTCGGACAATTATCAATTCCCAACAATAGTGAAAGAATTTACGAACACTAAAGACATTACAAACGATGAAACTCTATACTGTTTACATGCGACATTAAATAACGATCCTCAAAACTTTAAACAAGTCATAGAATTCAAAGAAAAACACGAGTGGCTTAAGGCTATTGATGAAAAGTATAAATCCTTAGAAAAGTTCGAGAAATGGACGACTGTAATTCGCGGTAATTAACTTCAAAAGTTACGAAGTATGTCAGCTAGATGTCAAGAGTGCTTTTCTAAAAGGAACATTAGAAGACAATGTGTTTATGGAAATTTCCGATGGAATGAAAATCCCTGAAGGATTACGACGGTCCAAGGTATCTAAGCTTAAAAAGCTATTTACGGCATACGAATTAGTCCTAAACGCTGGGACAAAAAGTTAAAAGAAGTTCCTAATTTTCTAGGATTAGTTAACGATGACTATGATCCCTGTCTCTTCATTAATAACTCAGGGATATCGAAAGTCATTTTACCGATTTACGTAGATGACATACTCTTAGCTAGTAACGACAGTCAAAAGTTAACAGAAATCAAATCAAGACTTACGACTGCTTTTGAAATGTCAAATTTAGGGGAACCTAAAAATTACCTAGGTATGAACATATGCAGAAACAGAGAAACGAGAGTTAGAACTATAACTCAGGAAACCTATGTAAACAAAATACTAATGAAATTTGGTTTTAACGACGAGTTCCCACAAAATATCACAATGATTACTCGACAGGTTTCCAATCAAGAAAGACGACAGAGAGAAAACGACGACAATAACATACTAAACAAGGAAAGTCTTGAATTTCCTTATAGAGAGGCAGTAGGGAGTTTGCTATACCTAGCTGGTTCGACCCGACCTGATATAGCTTACAATGTAAATGTTTTGAGTAGACATAAATTAAATCCTACTGAAAACGAATAGAACATAGTTAAACGATTGTTTGGGTATTTAAAGGGTACTAAAAATATAGGTTTAAAATTACTAGGACGACGGGAAGACTCGATGGTCTATTCAGACGCCAGTTTCGCGGAATGTAAATCCTCAATTTCGACTTGTGGATATGTGATACGACTGTTTGGCGACATGATCTCATGGAGATCAAGCAAACAGAGCTATGTTGCTCTGTCAACGTGTGAGGCCGAGTATGTAGCGATTAGTCAGGCTTGTTAGGAATTAATTGACATAAGCAAGTCTTTGATTCGAATAACCAACAACAGTTTTCTTCCTGACATGCTCAATTGTAACAATAAAGACGCAACCTTTAAAAAGCCAACTGGTGGACATATTGAGTAAGCCTCTTTGTTTCGAAATCCATAGTAGACTATGTAACAAAATTGTAAACCACGAATGTTAAATATATATTATATTCATAAAAGATTGGATTACATTGACGAAAGTAACGAAATTTACGACAGGTTGCCTGATTGATCTAATTAATTGACTGAAATTTAATTTTCAGGGGATGAACGCTAACGCGACGGGCTGATGACCTACATACGACTGGTGTGACGACTGTGTTATTTTAATGATAAATTTGACGAATCGTTAAATCAACGAAAGAACGACTTGCATAACAAGCGACTAGTCTTGTTACACTTATTGACTGAATTTTAATGAACTATATAAAACATTTTACTGTCGTATTTTATTAATTTTGTCACTAGTGTCAATCTCGGGAGGGAGTGTTAGAGTTTAAGTGTGGCGCCATCTGCTCGCTTGACTCTACTTTCTCTGTACGGTGCTGCCCTCTAGTTTATCTCTCGTGTTTCGGACAGCCCGAGCTGAGCCTTATGAACGAACGTGTAAAAGGCGTTGTATCTAGCGATTCTATTCTTATTAAAGTGCTTATAACCAAATAAAAGGTTTTTCATTAAACTCTGCTTCCCAATCCAACTTACAGAATATCAACACAATCAGTCTGTTTCATAGGGTTCTTAAAAACCCCTATTAGTGAAAAAGGACTGTTGCGAGTTGTTGGCGCTAATTATTACTTTTTTTTGATTTTTTAAGTAGAAATTGTTTCTGGCACATAAAAAACAATTTCATACTGATAATTAGATGTTTACAATAATTGTTTAAAGCAATTTTACCATAGAATAGTTAAAATGTCGACGTTTTAAAAAAAAAATTTACTTATCCAATTTTTGATTAAAAGCAGGTAATAGTTTATCAATGTTAACAAGTGTATTTGTTTAAATAATTTGTTATTCTTTTTGATAAAATTTTTGTAGAAAAATGCTAGAAGAAAATTAAGTGTTTAAACAATGTATTATTATTAATAATATTCAACTTGAATAATGCTAGAAAGATGCGATTTTTCTTAAATTTCTGTCTTTTTGTCAAATTTTTAATTGTGGTGGAGCAATAATTCATTCAAGATAAAAAAGTAGTTGTTTAAACAATTTATTATCATTGTTCATAATATTATCTTTGCTGAATTGGTAGAATATTGCGGTTTTCTTCAATTTTTAACTGTTTGTCTATTTTTCATTAGGCGTGACTTATTAATTATTTAAATTTAGCAAGAATAATTGTTTAAACGAATTATTACTCTCAGTGACTATCTTCGTACATATCAAAGCCTGATAGTTACGGTTTTTTCGGCAATTTTTAACTTTCTGTCCCTTTTTTACTTAGCAAGGTGATAATTAATGAAAATTAACACAAAAGTTCTTTAAATTTTAATATTTCTTGTAACTATCTTTACTTAGATAAGTGCTAGAATGTTTTGGTTTTTCTCAAATCTTTAACTTAGCATCGCTTTTTTAATTATGAACAAATAATGACTCAACCTCAACAACAATTATTTCTCAAATAGCATTGTTGTTTTAAGTGAATTATTGTCGCCCTTTTCCCAATGTTTACAAAAATAATTTAAAGAAAAAAAGCTATCTTACACAAGAGGCAAAAACAAAGAATGGCGTAATTAGGAGTAGGTGGAAGGACTATAGGTTTTCAAATGACGTGTAAGAGTTTTGTTTTGGATTACAACAAGAAGTTTATTGCAAAGAGTAAAATAAAACTTTGGAATTGCAAATATTGTAAAATCAGCCACCCCCTCCCCTCCTGTCCTGGAGATAACACGTGTCGACGATGAAAAAAGACATCTAAAATTAATACTAAAAAGACTGGAAACAATTAATTGATTATAGCATGTCACTAGATCAGGTAGACTTTCTGTAGTCAGAAAATTGCTTCCCGTACTGTGTTAGCACTTGCAGACATATTCTTAATGATATGTTTTATTTCAGAAAAGTATATTCACAAAAAAGAAAGAGATTATTTAAAATATAGTTTTCTCTAAAGTTAACTCATTCTTTGTTAATAGATAAGAAGGTGAAGCAAAGTTAAATATTATAGAAAAAACAACAACTTTCTAGCACTTATCTAGGAAAAGATAGTGACAAACAATTATTAACTGTTTAAACAACTTTTTTGTTAACTTTAATTAATTATTACCTACATAAGTGAAAAAGGGACAGAAAGGTAAAAATTGCCGAAAAAACCGCAACTATCAGATATTGATATGTATGAAGATAATCATAAAAATGACGTTTTTAAATGATGTTTTAACCGAAATAAATAAAAAATATACCATAAAAAGAGGAAAATTTCAAAAATTGATTAGGTACGACCAGGCATACGGACTATAAGCAAAGATGTAGAAGGTTCGTACTTAATTCTAGAAGAATGCTTTATAGTTTTCCCCCGCATTTAAATGAGGGGTGGAAACTTTAAAAGGTCTTACATTAATATGGGTCGCTTGGAAGCGGGTGCCTTAAATATCGGGGTCATATATCTCTTAAACTTAAGACTATGTTGTCGAACCGTTTGCAGTTTAATATTTAGGAATTTGCAATCGTGTATGTTACATTCAAATATTTAGTACTTATATTACTGTTTCCTTCTATTTTATTTGAATAACTGTACAGTTTAAGGCAGAATTTTTTGTGTATATATTAATTATATTTTTTAAACTGTGTGAATTTAATTTCAAGGCAAAAGATCCACTATGCATTTAAATCGTACAATTAAAAATAATGCTGTAAAAAGCTATCAATAAAAAGTTTGTAACATTTAAAAATGTTCAAGCATTTTTATCTAATTAATCTTTTGCCTGTCAAATTGCGCCACTATTTAAACATTGAACTTCTTTAAAGTATTATTGAAATTTTTTCCAATATATGTATCATACGTTTAATTTCGTTTTAAAATAATATAAATCCGTAAAAGTATATATCTATTATAGCTACAAACTGTATATTAATTAATACCATCTGTAACTGATAAAAATATGTTATAATTGTCAGCTGGTGTCGAAAATTCGATAAGGAACATGGTTTGCTTCTCGAAGTCAAGGAGAACTATATCAGGCCTCGAATGTGCAACACAAACAATGACCGTTTAGCGGAGCGATATTAAGGCTAATGCCGTGCTTCCTGAACATTTCAAGTAGAGAGGGTCTCTTCCACTTGCGACTCTATATGTTGTACAGAAGACCCGATATCAAGGATCTGAGCTCGTTCTTCATCAATGTAACCACTCCAAATAAACAGAGTACTACCGGGACGGCATGCATGTTCACTGCAGATACTTTGTTCCTCGTCGACAGTTCGGAAGACCAAATCTGCCGGACGAGACGTTTGTATCTGCTTCGGAGAGTGTCCTTTATAGACGTCACATCATGAATCGTTCAAAAATAACTAAAGCTAGATGTAGTTGCTCTTTATTTTTAGCATAGATATGAAAATTATCTATGTAAAATACATGAGTAACCATGTGCTTTCAATTTGCAGGTTTTCCGGAAAAGTATCCCTGGGAGTGGTGAGTTGCTAGAAATAGTGGCAATAATGTGAGGCGAAAGAGGAGTCGGCTCATGGTGTCGCCCTGACAGACATATCTTTGAAAGTTGACCATGTTAGATATCACACGATTTTTTCCAGATGAGTAAGTAAATCTGGTTTTCCAAAGCGGTATCAATCTTTCTATGCACCTCACGATGTGCACATGAACCTTTAAGCTTGTCGAAATACAGATAAGTCTAAAACCCAGGCCATCGTTAGGTCGTGCTGGTAGCACGCTGCATATTTGCACACACATCTATCGATGAGCAGGTTCGCCAGACACCCTGCTACGCTTTTCTTTGAGCCGCGCTGTTCATACATTCCTTGCCACACAGGTCTGATTGTCCGAAAAATCCGATCATTTAGGATAGCTCTGAAGATCTTATACACCATGTTCAGACAAGTGATTGGCCTGTAATTCTTCAGGTTAGGTAAGTTGCCCATTTTCGGCAGAAGTACTGTGCGCCCTTCCACTAACCACTGCGGAATCGGCTCTTCCAACTTTAAATATGAGGTGACAATACGGGCTAGATGCTGATGGGTTGAAGGAAACTTCTTCTACCAGAAGGTCTTGATAACATCTGGTCCCGGAGCGGAATAGTTATTTATACCTCTTAATACTTTTTTCACCTCCTTGGTAGTGATGGATGGGCATTCTTTCTCAGGTGTTATAAGGGCATCACACAGCTCCTTGAAGGTATTTATGTTCTCTGAGTCTTCGCCCACTCTATGCTGAACTTCGTAGACTGCTCTACAAAATGCTTCGACCTCCTCAGGTTTGGACGGATAGTCGACAGTATATGGAGGGCCTTGGTAGAGTCTAGATGGGTCAGAGATAAACTGTTGGTTTTCTCTTACCCACCTCTCTCTCCGCTCGGGACTTCTCTTAGCGTCAGATAGTATCCATATTCTCTCAACAATATGCTGCCTAATGGTCAGCAACTTTGACTTTTTAAGTGTGCGGTAGCGAATTTGGAGTTTGCGCGAATTTTCGAACCTTGGCGATTAAATTCCTGCCAGATGGTATTAGGCAATCGCACACTGAATGCGGGATGTGTACACTCTTGCCCAGCCTATCTTTGTGACGAGTTGATGTATTCTCCTTTTGGTCTTATGATCAACCGTTGGTTTTGTTCAACGGTTCGCAGCGGCCAAAATTATATACAGCAATTGATATTCCAGACGTCGGATTCTTGGGAAATCTCCACGAAGCTCTTCATTCTTTTCAGCCAGATCTCCAGGCTTGAAAGAAACCTAGATGTTGATATTTCTCCGAGTCATGAATCATCTGTCTTCCCCTACCGGACTCCTGCCCGCGGTTGGTCTTAGTATCGCCTCCTCTTTCTCTGTTGCCGGCTTGTTCTGGCTTTGGTATAATACTCGCTCCGCCGTTTAGCATAGTTTCGCAGACGTTAATGCGAAAAGTGCGATAGCTCTGTGTGTTTCTCGCCCCACAGAGCATGCAGTCGGGCCACGTAACCCTCTCGTTCAGGGGCCACAGTCGCTTAGTAGCACTCCAGCATGTCGTGATTGAGTCGCTCCGAGAGACTAAAAGCCTCGAGATTCTGCCGATCCATCGCATTGACTCCATCTTCATTGGCTCCTGCAGCTCTATAGTGGTCGGCATTGTAGGTCGACCCATTGTCGGGAGCCCTGCGCATTCTATTGCTTTGAACCGCACTTACTAGAACTATGTTTGGTGTTATTTTTGTTGTTCCCACGAGAAACTAGGGAAAGAGTAGAGCCCCTCATGCAAAGATAAGGCTGCGTACTCTGACAGGTCGCTCGATATGCCAGAGTCATCTTCGAAACACCTAACCCAGGTGCCATTCAGCTTTCGGCACAGTTTGAAACTTCCGCTTGCAAGGTTGATTCCTTCGAAGCCACCCCGGGAAAATTTTCCGCATCTTCTTTTCCAATTAGGTTTCTATTGTCATAACAAATATTACGTATGCGCCCCTTTTCTACTAAAAATAAAAGAGGTGGTGAAGTTAAGTGATTAATCTGCAAACGTAACAAGAACCTATTTGTGTTTATTGTAACTTATTATTAAATTACGGGCTACATAAAAGAAAATAAGAACTTCAGTTAACAGTTATTTTCTATTAAGTGTGTCGTAACAAAACAAATCATGTCGATAAAGAAGAATTTGCTCACTTGACCATTTACATATATACCTACACTTAGATTGTCTATATACCAAAAGGAACGTGGATTCAAATTTCCAGAAATAATCGCAACCTCTTTTTAATTATAAGATACTGCGGTTTTATATATTTTATATAAAAATATTATATGATACGCGTGGGGGTTGGTGATTCCTATTTGTGTGACATTTGCCACCCTCGCTTCGCGCGGGATGTGAACTTCACATTTGTGAATAATCACCAACTTCTCGCACCTGCATCATGATGCACTATTAAAATCTCGCAGATGTAGATCATTTGAATTTATGATTCAAAAGTTTCTGACTGTAAATCCCAGCGACCCATTGTTCCACTGCGCTGTCTGAACTTTGTACTTTTATTATTTTTTTAATTTGCTACGTTTCAGATGAACTATCTCTCTAAAATATTATAAGTGTTCGCAAATTGTTTATTTATTAAAAAGTAAAGGCAAAAATTGACAACATTTTCCCCAACTTTCCAGTTCAGTGGCCAATCTTAAAGTAAAATGTGAGATGATAAAAATAATTTATTACTTGTGATAAAGAATGATTTGTATATTGTTGCAAATATCGTCCACTGAGAAGTATTGCTTCAGGTATTGCAATGATTGAGAAATTTGTTGCAATGGAACGTGTAACCAATTTGGATTCTTTTGAAGTTCTTTCTTAAAAGCTGCACCTTGAGGCGGAAATTCGTAATCTAAGAAGGCTTCCACGTCTAGTCTATTCGACAAATCACATCCATCCGCATACATTCTAAATAATTCCAGTTTAACATCAATTAGTGTAAAATAAATTTTAAGGAACTTATTAACTCAGAAAAAATTTAATTAATTAAATAGGCTTTACCTTTGAAGTTGTGTTGTAGACGTGATTAGTGCACCTAAGCTCATGCAATTGAAGTTCATTGAATGTAAAAGTTCTAAACGTTCTTCGAGTTTATCGTAAGCAAAAATCAAATATAAAAATCTGGAATGATTTCGGAAGATTGTGAGAGCTGGGTTACTTAGTATATTGTTCATTCTTTCAATGACTATATCAGGACGTAAGGTCAAAATTCGCAAACATTTTAATATTAATGATCCACGTATCTCCATCTGTCGAAAATAAGCTAATATTGCCGTAATATTCTTTGCCTCATTATTCAGGATTCTCGGGCATTTTCTGGCAGCTTGCTGGAGACTTAAATCGCCAATGCTTTTTACGCTTTCACATATTCTCTTAATATTGTTGAGTTCATATCGCGTGACGCTATGATGCCTTCTAACCTGCACAAAAGAAGATGAGTTCAAAAATAACAGCAGATTATAATTTAAGAAGGTTTTTAACACTTTAAGTATCCAGTGACCGATTTTACATGAAATCGGGCAATCTGACCCTGGTGATGTCACGGAATTGTATGGAGCTGAAATGTATTGTTTTCTAAGGCAAAATATTAGACAAATATTTTTGGTTTTGTTTTTGATCGCAAAATTTTGTTCATGAACTTAGGGCTACATGAATATTCAGATGAATTATGTAAAAAATCACGATTTAAAACTAAAAGTTGTATCTTGGGAATCGATTGACCTAATTTTCCTTTCTTTGCAGGAGCAATTAGTGAGAGCTAAATTCTTTTAAAATCCACCAAGAAAATTTTTAAAAGTTTAAAAATATTAAATTAGCCTAAATTTTTCGAAAATAAAGTAAAAAGTCAATTTTCTCAAGAAGGCCACCCTAAATTTTTTATTTGTGTAAATTTATCGCAATGTGGTCAACATATCCTGTGAGTTTCGTCCTCGCTGAACTATTCCTTCTTATAGGAAAACATTTTTTTCCCGATTTTTTGTTCCGATTTTTGTGCTTCATCCCCTTCGAGGACACAGTTACTTCTTTTCATGGAAGTCTGGAGGCATTTGCAACGTATACTTTACTGTCGTTATTTTGTCTAACTCTAATTTCCAGACAGGGGCCTTTTGACTGCCAGTAATTTCTGGAACTTTTTTCCACTCTTTTTTCTTTTCTTCTCGAAAACAGGCAACTTCCTCTAGTGAAAGCGGTATTAGATTAATGGCGCAAGTATACATCTTCACTTTTACGACAAAGGATACGGCATCATCTATAGATTCTAGATGAGACTTCTTTAAGTTATAATTAGTTGCAAAATGTTTTACCAAGGCGCCAACGCCATCAGATGCTCCTTTACTACGGCCAGTTACCGAAAAGATCCACTTCTATAATTTTCACAATGCGATCCATCGTCAACAAAGCGTGTGCAGAATCATGCTTCTTCTAATCGGAAACTACCGCAAAACTTTAACTTTCAGCACTTCGATAGCAAACACAAGTAAATATCGATATCTGAACGTTTGTCGAATGATAAGTTCGAATTGCATCACACTGAATTGTTAAATTATTTCTTTAAGTAAAATGTGCAATAATAAAAATAATTTATTACTTATGATAAAGAATGATTTGTATATTGTTGCAGATATCGTCCACTGAGAAGTGCGATCTTTCTCCTCTTTGATTTCTCCTCTTTGATTTCTTCTTTTTGAATTTTTTTCACACATATGTGAATATTCGCTTTTTCTGTCCAGGTTGCTAACTCTTTGACAGAACTGTCAACAGAGGTTCTTCTCGTTTCTAAGTCACCTTTATTCCAAATCGCAAAAACAATATTATCTGAACCAGTTTCCGCTAAAAGTCCTACAGATTGAAGCGTAATTCCTCTAGCTCCTTGACATTTTTTGAAATCTTCAAGCTGACAATCTTCGGTTACAAGACAACACATCACTTTAGGCAAAATTTCAGCCCGAATATCTTTGATATCCGCTCAATACCTTCTCTAGTTTTTTAATCCAATAAGTAAAAGCTCAAAATTGGCGCAATAAATGAAAAGACATTCCTCTTTCAAATTATCAATTTAAACCCATTTCAGTCTCAGAATAAAACTTTGTTTTTCCAATTTTCTTTTATCATTTTCCTTAACTGAAATTACGTCGCTAATATTTGGGTTTGTCTGGTACAATCTACGTGAAGACTTAAATAATATTCTAATGCTAATTTCCCCTTTACATCACTCACAGAATATCCATTGTATAGTGTCAGGTGTGTAATATATTCCATTTTTAATCGGCAATATCCTGGATTTATTTATCATATATTTTGTTACTTTCCCTGCTGGAAGTAAATGGATAGAGTATCTATCTGTTTGAATAAGTTTCTATCTTTAAGATTGAAATGGAAAGAACAAATGTATCCATCTTAATCCCAGGTCTATCTCTTTGATCATTTCCTATCTTTTATCAAATCTTTAATCACCTCTATTATTTTGAATCCCAATCTTGCTATCCATGTCTATCCGACACTTATCTACATGTATCCTTTTCTTTCCACTCCCAATCCCTATCATAGTGTTTCTTTTCAAATGAATTCTTCACATATCCACGCCTATCTTTTTCTATCCGTTAGGCAATCCAAAATCGCGTGTTTCTTTTTCAATCCCTAGCTTCTTATCTCATTGAATCTTTTTATATCTTTTCTAAACTCTAAGATAGCCTTATCTTCTTAAATCTCATTCGTTCTTTCTAAGTAAATCCATAGCTTATCTACCTCTATACTTTTCTATCCGTTAGGCAATCTAATATTTCGTCTAACTTTTTTAATTCCTATTTTCCTATCCAAGTGAATCCATTTTTATCTCTTCTGAAATATAAGATAGCCCTATCTTCGTGAAGTCTTTAAATCTTGAAGTCTTTCTATCCAAATGAATCCTCGACTTATCCACATGTATCATTTTCTATGCATTGAATAATAACAAATTTCCTCTATCTTTATTATTGCTTATTTCCCTATCCAAGTGAATCCACTTAAATCGTTTAAGAAATATAAGATAGCCCTATCTTCGTGAATCTGTCTTTCTATCTGAATAAATCCACAGCTTATCCACCTCTATCCGTTTCTATCCGTTGGGCGATCTTAAGTTCCATCTATCTTTTTTAATCCTTATTTTAGTTTCCAAGTGAATCCATTTGCATCTTTTCTGAAATATAAAATAGCCCTATCTTCTTGCATCCCAATCTTTCTATCTAAATTAATCTTTCACTTATCTACCTCTTTCCTCTTCTATCCGTTGAGCAATAACAAATTCAATCAATCTTTTTTTATATGAGATAGCCCTATCTTCTTGAATCCTAGTCGTTCTATCCAATCAAATGCTCCGATTATCCACGCCTATCTTTAGTGACGCGCGATAGTTGACATGCTTCTCTGACTTTGAACCGGCAGGTTCCCAGCAGTTGGCTGACTGCACATGTTAGACACAAGAGAAATCATTTGCACCGCCTGTAACTGTAGGGTCGACAGACGTCTTAGCAGAGTTCGAACTTCGACTAGTAAGTCGTAAAGCTGGGAAATTTTGTTTTTAAGTATATAAAACCTTGCTAGTTTAATACTATCTTGCGGGAGTTTGGAATTAAAAATATAGTGTTATTTTCAAAACACATAAGAATACTACATTTTTGTGTGGATTAAAATGGATAGAAATCAAAAGGATATACCGTTGATAGTGGGTAATCTGGGATAGAAAAAAGAGGCATTTGTGAACAACAAAGATAAAATAAGATGGACATGTGAGCACAAGGGATAGAGTAGGGGATAGCGAAAGATAGAGTAGTGAACCCAACTAGTAGTACGAGGTGTGTTCAAAAAGTAAAGTGACTTTTCAATTTTCGCGGGCTACGTACATTCACGTTTTAAATTTTTTGTTTTGCTGTGTTGGTACACTCGTCACGATCATATGTTCACAGTTTTGACTATATAGCTCGTGTTGTTTTTCTGGCAGAGGCGTAAAA
>NC_046658.1:22442768-22454405 GCF_010883055.1 Belonocnema kinseyi
GAAAACGTTCAAGCAGTGGAAGAAATGGTGTTGAAAAATCGCCGAATTACCATCAGAGAAGTTGCTGAAGATGTTGGCATATCGGTTGGCTCATGCCATGCTCTCTTTTCGGACGTTTCGGACACGAGACGTGTGTCAGCGAAATTTGTTCCAAAACTGCTTAATTTTGATCAAAAGATCCATCGCATGACCATCGCTCAGGAGATGTTGAATGTCAATAATAATCCTGATTTTCTCAAAAGGGTTATAACTGGGGATGAATCGTGGGTATATGGTTATGACGTCGAAACTAAAGCCCAATCGTCTCAGTGGAAGCATCCTGAGTCTCCAAGGCCGACTTCTTTGATTACCGTGGGGTAGTGCATCAGGAATTCTTACAACAAGGTCGTACGGTCAATAAGGAGTATTACCTTCAAGTTATGCGCCGTTTGCGAGAGGCGATACGCAAAAAACGTCCGGAACTTTGGAAAAACAATCCGTGGCTTTTGCATCGCGATAATGCACCTGCTCATTCATCGTTGCTTGTGAAAGATTTTCTGACCAAAAACAGCACCACAGTCATGCCTCAGCTTCCATATTCACCGGATTTGGCCCCCAGTGACTCTTTTCTTTTCCCAAAACTGAAGAGACCCATGAAAGGACATCGATTTTCAACGATTGAGGAGATAAAAACTGCATCGCTGAAAGAACTCAAGACCATACCACAAAATGATTATCAGAAGTGCTTCGATGATTGGAAAAAGCGTTAGCACAAGTGTATTATATCTGAGGGGGATTACTTTGAAGAAGACAACATAAATATTGAGGAATAAATGAATATTTTTTGAGAAAACCATAAAGTCACCTTATTTTTTGAACACACCTCGTACATTCAATTGTTTTTATATCGACAACATTCGTAATGAACTTCAGAGTTATACATCAAATTAATAAAAAAAGTTAATTTTCCAAAAAAAAAAGTTTTTCTACGAGAAGGAATAGTTTAGAGAGGACGAAACTCACAGGAGATCTTCATCACTTTACAATGAATCTATAAAAAATATTTTAAAAAATAGATGGCTTGTTTGAGAAAATTGACTTTTTAATATAGTTTTTTCGAAAAATGTGCGCCATTTTAGTAATTACCTACTTAAAAATTTTTTTTTGCGGATTTTAAAAGAATTTAGTTCTCCCTAAAATCTTTTACAAAGAAAAGAGAATTACGTCAATTGTTTTCCCAGATACAACTTTTTTTGTTGTAGAAAAAATCGTGAATTTTTAGATAATTCACCTAAATATTCATGTAGTTCTAAATTCGTGAATTTTTTTTACAAAAAAAATAATAACGTGTCTCATATTTTGTTTTGGAAAGCAATATATTTTAGCCACAAATAATTCCGCGACATCACCAGGGACAGACTGCCCGATTTTATATGAAATCGGCCCAGTGGTTTTATGTACACTAAAAATAAAAAATTGGGACGCAATTTAACAATTTTTAAATTGATGGGCGAAATTTGGAATTACGCAGGGAGGACCAAAAGTGGAAGTAGTCGCCCTGCTTAAAAAAAGTATAGAAAATTATAGAATTTGATTATCATCTATCCAGAGAAAACATGAAACTGAATCAAATTCTATGTATTTAGGGAAAATTCGATTAACATATCAACACGTGGAGTTTAAATTAATTTCCATCAGCACATTTCATAAAAATCCTACCCAATTAAATCAAACAAATTTCACAAATAAAATTTTTTCATCACATATGATCAAAATTCTTTGTGTCAAATTCTATTTGTCTATAAATTCTATACTGCTCTATAAACATACTTTTAATAAAATGCAATTATATCTTAATGTTACAAGAATTGTATCAAATTTTATGCTCGGGAATTTCAGATATTTTTATGAAATTCCATCCATTACAAAATTGTGCACTTTTCAAGCAACAGTTTACCACTGAAACACTTGGGGCAAGGTTTTAGAACTAAAACACAAAAATATGTAAAAAGAACTTTCCGAGATTTCGGCGAAACCAAACCTAACC
This sequence comes from Belonocnema kinseyi, assembly GCF_010883055.1. Lineage (NCBI taxonomy): Eukaryota > Metazoa > Arthropoda > Insecta > Hymenoptera > Cynipidae > Belonocnema > Belonocnema kinseyi. Next base: position 22,444,795 of record NC_046658.1, read on the forward strand.
TCGAAATGTCACGTGAGCAGAGTTAGCGAATTTACCATCCAGCTAAGATTTGGGCCAAGAGTTATAAGTAGACAAAGTAATTTTGCATGTACGAATAATTACCTTAAATTTCAGAGGAAATCAGTTCAATTTATAAGTAAAAATAATGTTTCACAACGAAGGTCAAAATGTATTGGGTCAGTGTCGAGTCTTGAGCTGTGAGGCAAAGATGTAGTAGACACCGACGAAAAAGACATTACATCCATTATCATATCCCTGGAAGTCATTACAACACTGAAAAAGGAACTGTTGAGGAAAAGCGACAATAAGGAACTGACAAGTTGTGAACACCATAGCAGATGATAGCGAGTGTTGACAATCAGGAAGTCGATGTGGAACTCGAGACGAGCAAAACGGCGAACTTTTGACGCAGCGGTTCCACTACCAATTTCGAGAGACACAACTGGCCGGTCGCTCGTACTAGAATTTCTGAAGCAGTCACAGATATTGTCAGATTAGGTAGTTTTCAGTAACAAGGTTATAAAAAGTAGGTCGAAACAAATGATGAAATAGTCAAAGATATCGAATCAAGTATACACAAAATTCCGATATTAGATCAGCCAGATTTACGAAACAAAATGTTACACTTGTCAAAGAGCTTGGTAGATAAAAATTGTTTGCACATTAGTAATATTGATTGTAGGACTTTTAAAGGTTTCATGATAACGAAAGGTTTTCTTTGAAGCAACCCTAATATAATTTGCATAAATGCTGATAAAAGCAATATTATTGATTGTATGAAAAAATCAGATCATGTTAGGGATAAAAAGAAGTTACTTTGAATTCGTGATAACTTTGATTTATTAAATGAAAATCCGGTAAAACAATTTAAAAAAGACAGTTTCAAGATGCTTGACATTTGTAGAAAGAAAGTACTTTTAGGAAAATATATAAGATGAATCGAAATTAATACTGAAGACACAGTTCTTGCCAGATGTTATGATTTGAGAAAGATTTACAAAGATGGCTATCTTGTGAGAATGGTTATTTTAACTATTAATACTCCAACTAAATTTTTGGAACAAAATTTTTAATTGATTCTCAAAGACTCTATCAGCATTTCTAATTATAATATTAAAATAGATGGGAATTTCATAAAATTATTATTCAAAAAATTGTACCGGATGACTGTCTAATGATTTCTTTGAATGATATTGCAAAATTTCCAAGTATACGCTTTGATTTTGTTGAACAGCCAATTTTAAATTGATAACATAATATTAAAACACGTACTCGATTATTTTAAAAAGAATTTATCAAACGCATATTTTTTATTATGAACTCCACTTATTTTAAATTTAATGGATCTTGATATAGACAAAAGTTTGGTACTCCCATTGGTCCAGTCATTTCTCCGATTTCAGCGCCAATTGTTATAGAGTATTTGGAGAAGTTAGATTTTTTTTTCCTTTTTACTTTCGGTATATTGACGATACCTTTTTGTGTGTTCGTCTGGCAAAGTTTCAGATGGTTGTACAGGAAAAATACATATTCAGGTATAATTTTAAATTTCTTTTCTGCTCATCCTTTTCAAAACCAAGTTGCAGTAATCAAAAACTTAGTTGGCAGCGCTCTGGATTTGTCACGTGTGTCATTTCACAAAAGAAATTCAAATATTGTTAGGAATATCCTTTTTCTAAATCATTACCAACAAAAGTTAATTAGGAACAATATTAAAATTAAAATTCAACAGATCAAAAACAGACAAAGTAATAATTTTCCTGCACATAATCAGAGAGAATTGAGTGAGTATAGTTCCTTTAATACTGTTGATCTTACATTTTTTGGTCAAATTTCGAAAACAATTGAATTTATGTTGAAAAAATTTAAGATTCATACTATGTCCCGTAAAGTATTTAAAATTGATTCAGTTATAACTTTTTTCAAGGACCATTTGCATAGTTTTGTAAAGGGTGTTGTTGTCTACAAGATCAATTGCAAGATTTGTGAAATGACTTACGTGGGCCAGACTGTCAGACTTCTTAATCATACTAGATAGATAGATTAAAGTTTATTTTTTGGTCTCGTGGGCTTACAAAATTGACTTGCTTACACTTCCATTTTTTACAGAATTTGCTTACAGCTATTTCTTACAAATTAACATCTATCCACACCTTATAACTAATCCGCTCGCTTCTATACCCTAACCTTCCTCGCTGCACCTCGCACGCATGTCTCTCTTTCCTCGCTATGCCTCGCATTGCCAGCCTCTGTCTCCGCGGCTAACGCATAATACTTAACTACTATTTACAATATTTACAGTTTTCTTATATCTACTTCCTCTCCTATTTACAAACCCTCCTTCTCCATTCCTCTTCCTCTGTCCTTTTCTTCTTCTTTATCTTACCCAACACTCCCTTTTTCAATGCTAACGCCCTTTTGTCCCCCCTTTCATGCAACAATACCTCCATGCTTATTCCAATCATTTCCTTTCCTTTCTCGATGTAAGTCCTTTTTCGCTGTAAGTTCCTGACTTCCTTGCTCTCCTTACTCACACAAATATTGCGCTCTCCCCCTTATCATAATCCAAACATCGTGCCAGTCAAACTTTGACTCTCTTGTTCTCTCCTCTCCTTCTGTCTTTTTTTTCACCATGTCATTCTTTTGAACCAACACATATAGCTTCCTTCCTTCCTCGTGCACCCTTCTCACTTCATCCATCTGCAATCCATTTGTTCTAAAATACCTTTCCCTTTTCACCTCCATCTTTGCACCACTACGTCTGTTTCCCTTCTCCCACCAACACTCCTTAACCAGCTTACTTCCCCCTCTTCCAAAAATTTCTCCTCATATTTATACGATCGACTCCCTGTTATAATCCCTAAACTCGTCCTTCCTGTCTCCCTTCTTACAATATAGTTCGGCGTATTCCTTGCCAACCCCAATGTTAACTTTACATACCTCTCCTATATCCTATTTACCTCCTCACTTACCTTCCACCCCCACAACTCCACTTCGTGAAATAAGATACTTGTAACTAGCGAATCAAATAATTTCATTCTCCTTACAAAATCATCTGCGAACAACCTCTTCCCCAGCCCCCACACCTGCCTCATCACCACATTTGCCCTTCTCACCGTCTCTTTTATGTGACCATCCACTCTCCTATTCCTTCGAAACAAGAAGGCCAAGCACACAAACTCTCACTTCCTGCACTGCTTTTCCCTCCCACTCTCACTCCCCTCCCTATCTCTTTCACCTCCTTTCCTGAACACCATAACCTTCGACTTGTCCGCCTTTAACTCTAATCTATTTTTGTCCAAGTAACTTCTCAACATTTCCATCATCTTCTTTAAAGCCGCTTCGCTCTTTGCTAGCAGCACTATGTCATCTGCGTATGTGAGTGAACATATCCTTACTCCTCCTACTCCAACACCTTCTGCCACTCGGCCGAGTCAAAATTGCAAAAAGCGTTGGGCTAAGCGGACACCCTTGCCTCAACCCCCTATCTATCCAGAATCCCTAAAAGATTCCGTCCCCTCCTATAACCATTTTTGGTTTTCTCTATCAACCACGTGCTGCAAGACGTAAATATTGTCAATAGTACTCCTTCCCTCCCTAAAGCACACCTGCGTCTCCGGCAATATTCCTTTCCCCTCAACATTCTTGCGCAGCCTATCTGCCAACACCATCGCGTATATTTTGTACGCAGTATTCATTAGCGTAATTCCTTTATAATTTTTCTGCCTCTCCCAATCCCTTTTCTTATACAGTGGTATATCAACCCCTCCTTCCATCCTCTTGGGAATCCCTCCCCCTGCATAATTTTTTCACTAGCACCATCAGCCTCAGCCTTACCTCTTGTGTGCCAAACAGCCCCGCTTCGTTCTCTACTCCGTCCAGCCCTGCTGCCTTAGATTTTTTTTAACTTCCTTATCTGCTTCTCTACCTCTTCATCATTCAGCTCCTCTCCATCTACTTCCCTCGTTCTTCTAATCCCCTCATCTCTCTTCCGTGTATCTGACCCCTGAAATAAATCCTTTAGAAATTTCGTCCAATCGGCTCTCTCTATCTTTTCACTAATCCCCATCCTACGTTTCCTAAACCTGTTAATTATCTTCCACATGTCCCCTTCTGCCTTAAAACTTCTCACCTCCTCTTCCAGCTCTGTTTCCTTTACCTGCTATTTTTTCTTACACACCACACTAAACTCCTTCCTCATTTCTATGTACTCCTCCCTTTTCGCGGTTCCTTCCTTCAACTTCCTGTACTTTTTTTTGACCTTCCTCTTCATCGTTTTACATTCCCTATCCCACCACGGCTTCACCATTCCTTTCTTCTCCTTCCTAAATACCTTTTTTTCACACAACTTTTCACTTTCTCTTTTAGATCCTCCCATATCTCGTCCACACTCTTCCTCAAAGCTTACGTTTCCCAACTGCTCCTGATACTTATCTATAGCTCCAAAGTTCACTGTCTTTAAAAGCTATCAAATTTCCTTACTTTTCAACAAATTTTCAGATCTGTAGGCTACACCAAATTTTTAAGAATATTACTTTTCAGCTCGTTGACGTAAAACATTTTGAACTCTAAAATTATCCCTTTTTTATTGAGCTACCATTTTTTCTTCACTTAATTTTTTAACGTCAAAGCCAAAAGACTCGAATTTACTCGCCGATATTAGGATACAGGAAAACAAAAGTGACATTCATTTGGGACTCTGTTATAAGAGTGTTCTTACCGGACATACAAAGGAATTTATTGATGTTGACCATGATTTTTATTGGGATAATGTCAAAATTTTTTATAGTGAAAATAATGAGAGAAAAAGAGAATCTATGGAAATGCTTTACATTAAAAAAACAAAAGAATTTATCTATTAATTTGAAGACTGATTTGGAGAAGGTAAACCAGAGTTATTCTAGTATGATTAATTATATTTAGCACTGAGTTTTCATAAATATTTAGTTTCTTTTACTTTCTCTGGTTCTGATGTGCCTATGATGGATTTTTCAGGTATGATTCTCGGGTGTCAGGAAGAGAGCGTTGTAGTTATGGTGTTATTCCTATCTTCTTGGGTATTTTATATTTGTTTTTTATTTTGTTGGTTATTTTTTATTATTATTAAATTATATGATTACCTTGATAAAGATGCTGTATGGGTACCGAAACGTTAGTGTTCATTTTTTACAAATGTGTTTTTGTTGTGATTTGATAATAACAAACATAAAATACGAAAGAAATAAAAAAGAGAGGGAAGCGGATTTGGTTGGTGGCCTTCTCATTTTTATCCCACTTTTTTATTTTTGTGCAAGGAGGAACATTATTTTCTTTTCGTTTTTAGGAAAAGATCATTTTTATCTGTTTTTAAATGTTTCAATAAAAACATTTTATGGTGGTTGTCTAAATTTAGTCGTTCAATTCTTGGTTTTATGTTCAGTAATTCTACACTGAGGCTGGAGGCGGGAGTATACAACGTTAAAGCCAATGGACCGAGATTGGCAGACAGACTTGGCGAAATGGCTTCAAGGTGGGTACCCATTTCTTTACCTCTAAACTGGCCTCAAGAATCTCGATCTGATCCCGTGCCTAGCTGCGACCGAATGTACGGCATGTGGACATACCGCTGTGTAGGATGCTTGAGACACTCTCAGCGTAATAAGTTGTTAGAGGATGTTCGGCTCACAATGATCGACCTATGTTTTATTGAGCCGAGCGTGTCTCTGGAGTAAGGGCGAGGGCACACGACAATAGACACAAGACAGGTTTTCTATTTTATTGAATCTTAGTCAAATGGAAAGATGCCTTTGTCCACTACTACTTGAGTTAATTGATTTGACAAAGAGAAAATTCAGAGAAGTGGAGTAAGATTTGTACCGAATCTCTAGTTATCTCTCTCCCTCTTGCAATCGTACTTTCCTCTCATAACGCATGTTGGGCGCCCTGGAACAACAAAAAACGAGCTTCGTGGGCTGTTCGAGGTTTCAAAAAGTTTGACCTAGCAACCATGAAATACAATATTCAGTAGTGGCTGAGTCTTTTAAGCTCTAATTGCCCACACGAGCTGCGCAAAGTTGCATAGTACTTTAGTCAAATTCTACAAATACTAAGAGCATTTTTTCTGGAAACGTGACTGTCTTCATACATTCAAAAAATTTTTCCCTTTTAATATTTTCGTAAGTTACTTCATTTTATTCTGCTGCTTAATTTGGCTGCACATGATAACTTTTTGATTATATTTGTATCTTATATTGCTGCTCATTTGGATCGACCTTAGCTCGAACAAACAAATTAATGAATAAATAAAATAATAATAGATAATACAGTTAGTCCAGTCAAATGGCAAGCCACATAATTTTCTAATCTCAAGCTTAACTATATTTTTTGGTGCTCTACACAGCATAAAATATTTTATATTCTTTATCTTTTATTTGCTATTTAAAGAAAAATCTGAGCCTGAAAATAATAATGGTTCCAAATTATCAAAAAGTGGAAATGGTATGTATAACTCGAGGGTAACGATTTGTCATTTGTTAGTGTAAGCCGCTGGGAAAAAGTTAGGAGGCCAATTGTTAAATCAATCAGGCGCAAAAGCTAGCCAGACCGGGACTCCAAAGAGGAACGATTCTAATAACAGCACACCGAATAAAATCAGGTAACAGAATAATATGCGGCTGATAGCTTCAACAGTTTCTAATACCCAGGCTATTCAAACTCACCGGATGAATATCCCGAAACTAGTTCATTGAAGTTGTGGGCCAGTAAAGCTGCTGGCTTAGATGCCTAGTGCCTCCGTGAAACCAACAGCATTCTTTGAAGGATAACAATTCAAAACCCAACCATGAAAACGAGAGGGTCGGAGGTTGAATCCTCTTAAAAACCAAAGTTACACCCGTAGACAGAGCTCTGGATTTGTCTTCAAAAAAGGTGGAGGAAACAATTGGAAGTTAAAATGGACACTATATATCCCCGTTCCGGCCTCGAGTTTATACAGACAAATACTTAGCACGCTAAGGGATCGCCTGCTGTTTGAAGCAGGTGGTTCAAAGCAGAAAAACATTTTGCCTGAATACAAGATCCTTGGGCTCACAAGACAGAAATTAGAAAATTAAGTAACAAGAGCGGATCAGTCATTTATGATACTTCTATGGAAACACCTGGGGTAGCACTTTATGTCAAAGGCGATGTTAAATTTGTGGGATTATCAATGTTCTTTCCTAGATACCTAGGGACAATAAAAATTGAGCAGTATTTTTAGGACGCACGCGACAACCCATCGTGACTTGCTCCACGCCTGGTGGATTAATTCTGCATTACAGGGTGTTCAATGCTCATCGGATGTGATGCTAAAGCAGATAATTTGACTCAGGCTAGTAAGGACACTAATCATTCAGTTGAATCATTATTAGATAACCTTTTTATTACAGATTTAACTTTATTGAATCAGGGCAATACACCTAATTTTCTGACATAGATATCGTGAAGTATTTGATCTGGCCTTATGTTCGATAAGTATTAGCCACGTGTTTAAAGGATGGCATATATCGTCAGATACGACCCTATCGGATCAAAGACAGATATGGTTCTCCTTAACAGCCGATAGACCTGAGGATCAAAGGTATAGGAGCCCAAAAGCAACTGACTCGGATATTTGTAGGGAGGATCGCAACAGTTTACTGGGCGTTTACTGGGCAGAATTCAAAAGGTATGAAAAACGCGGATGAGGGCAAATATATACTTTGTATTAAGAGAAGAGACAGAGATGTACCGAGGTTGAATCCTAGAATGGAGGACCTCAAAAGGACACGCAATGCCTTTTCGCCACGGCTAAAAGCAACGGAAATTTGGACTCGTACAGAGTAACCTTCATAAGATATAATAATGAGATGGAAAAATTCAGAAAGGGACTCATGGAGGGGTATTGTCAGGAAATCGAGAATATAACTGTGCTCACACGTTCCATATAATTGTACAAATTTTCAAAGTGTGAAATTATACAAACACATTCTCACGTTAAAATTTTCTAATTTGCGCTAAGTAAACATATTGCTTATTTTGGAACAAAAAATCGAGACTAACAATTCGATTTTAAAGAAGGTCTTAGTCGTAAATTTTACTCGAACTTATTAATAAATAAAGACTTTACGATGTTTGCTTAAAAGTTTTCAAAATCATTAACACAGCCTGGTCTGGTGTAAGTGAATCATAATGATTCTCAATTTAAAATTACACAGTTTATTATGAAATTAAACAACCTGAGACTGCTTGATTCAAGAGAACCTTGATGGGTTAACTCATCATGTCAACAGAAGTCACACAAAACCACACACACACACACACACACACACACACACACACATAGTATAGTGGCCAGTATCCCCGCCTGTCACACGGGATACCGGGGTTCGATTTCCCGCCGGGGAGCCATTCGGTTCGATTTTGATTCCTTTAGAATCAAACTGAAGGGCCTATGACAAAGCCACCGAACGCGTCCTCGGTTTGCGGATAGAGGGTCCCTGTACCAAGGGTTTCTGCTAAGCATGGTTACAAAAATAAATAGGCAGTCGCGGACAATTGTCCAGGGGTGGTCCCGAAAAAATTAACCCCCAAGCGGAGGTGGAAAACCGTGCCGAAAGCTGAATGGCACCTGCGTGAGGTGTCTAGAACGGTGACTCTGGGATACCGGGCGACCTCTCAGAGTACGCAGCCTTATCCTTGCATGCGGGGCTCTACAAGGATGGATGAACCCCTTTCCCTAGCTTCTCGTGGGAACAACAATGACAACACCAAACATAGTTGTAGTAAGTGCCGTTCGAAACAACAGAACGCGCAGGACTCCCGAAAATGGGTCGGCCAACAATGCCGACCAATCTAGAGTTGGGGGAGCCAATGAAAATGGATTGAATGCGATGGATCGGCGGGATCTCGTGACCTTTGGGTGGACGGAGCGACTGAATCACGACTTGCTAGACTGCTACGATGCGAGTGTGGGCCGTGAACGGGGTTACATGGCACGGCTGCATGCTCTGTGGTGCGAGAAACACCCTGAGCTATCGCAATTTTCGCAGCAACGTCTGCGAAACCATGCTGAACTACTCCGTAAAAGGGGCTATGTAAGCGGAACGCCTACTCTACCACAGCTAGAACAAGCTGGCAACAAAGAAAGAGACGCGACACTAAGACCAACCGCGGGCAGGCATCCAATAGATGAAGAGCGATGCTTTACAACCCGGAGAAACATCAACAATTCTCTCAAGCCTAAAGATCTGGCTGAAATGGATGACGAGCTTCATGGACATTTTTCCGGTGAATCCGACCTCTGGGTTATCAATTATTGTGTGTATAATGCAGCGAGAGCTTTGGCCGATGCGAACCGTAAAACAAAACCAACGGCTGATCATAAGACCAAAAGACGAATGCATCAACTTGCCGTAAAGATAGGCTGGGCAAGACAGTACGCGTCCCGCATTCAATGTGTGATTGACTACATCACATCTGGCAGGAATTTTACCGTCAAGGTTCGAAAGTTCGCACACTTTATAAGATATTCACAGCTATCCTAAATGATAGGATTGTTCGGGCAATTGAACCTGTGTGGCAAGAAATGTATGAACAACGAGGCTCAAAGAAAG
>NC_046658.1:22454505-22455720 GCF_010883055.1 Belonocnema kinseyi
AGGGTGCACGAGGCTTTTGCTGGATCGTCGTATTGATTCCTTTACAGACTGTAACCACCTATCTCACGGTTGTGAGACGTGTTTGTGGCTGAAATTTTACCGAGATTTCGCTGGAAACGGGTGCAATTTTTCAGAGTAGCACCCGCTTCCAGCGAAATCGCGGTAAAATTTCAGCCACAACCATGTCTCACGACCGTGAGATAGGTGGTTACAGTCTGTAAAGGAATCAATACGACGATCCAGCAAAAGCCTCGTGCACCCTAAGAACAAGGAGCGACCCAAGGACAACCGCCTTCTTAATTTTTCCCGCAAGTGTTCTAGCATATTGTTGACACGCAGGGATGCTTTTTAGGCCATTAGCAAGTGAAAGCTTGGCACCTCCAAGAGCGCAGATGATAAGGACGATCAATTTAACAGAATATTCCGGGTACAATCGTTGCAACTCCCTTATAAGGTCTTGATACCTGTCTTTCTTTTCATTCTCCTTGGTTATGATGTTTTTGAGAGCAGTTGCCGAAAATTCGATTACAAACATGGTTCGTTTCTCAAAGTCAAGAAGAACCATGTCAGGCATCGAGTGAGCAACAGAAACAATTGTCGAGAATATAAAGTTTCAGTATATGCGGCCCTTCCCATTCTCGACAATTGACTCAATTTCCCTAGGAGCATTTAGAGGAGCGATATTAGGGTTAATGCCGTAGGAGTGTTTGAGATGGTAATAAAGCACTCTTAGTGCCACATTGTCCCTTTGAATTTAGGTCGTTCCCGCGTGAGTTGGACAACTAGATAGTATGTGAGCTAAATGCTCGGGGTGTGCATTGCATGCCCTGCAGCTATCATCGGGAATGTCTTGGCTCAAAATGTGGCGACGGCATGTTACGGTGGAAATGACACCGTCTTGGCATGCAAAAATGAAGCCCTCCGTAACAGACTTCAATCTGGGCGATTTAAGGAAAGCAAACGTTAGCTCACAACACATTGACTGATCCTTCACATTTCTGTGGAAGATAATGTGCATCCTCTTATCGAGGAGCTGTTCACGAAAGTTTTTCTCTTGTGCTTTCTTAATCCGGGCTTTCAGGAGTGAGTACTCGAGATAGATAAGATTTAATCCATTTTGCTCACCCCTAATACTGAAGTCAAGTCCGAGTGTTTCAGCAGCCTCCTCCGCTGCTTTGTACAGAAATGCTCCTTTGCCCACTTCTTCGTGATTCC
>NC_046658.1:22455820-22460910 GCF_010883055.1 Belonocnema kinseyi
CACATCCTGAATGCGGCTCTGTGGCACGCCCAGGTATGCATAAGTCTCTCCAGCGCAAAGGTGTCGTATAGCGCTTCTATCAACGAGCTCAGGATCTTCAGGAATTCCATTAGGTTTTCCTCGCTTCAAGTAAACCTTGGCACATTTGTCTAACCCAAATTCCATTCCAATTTCCTTGGTATATCGTTCGACAATCCCCAGAGCTAGATGCAGTTGCTCTCTGTTTTTAGCATAGATCTTAAGATCGTCCATGTAAAATACATGAGTGACCTTGTACTTTCAATCTGCAGGTTTGCCGCACAAGTACCCGTCGGAATAGCGAAGTGCTAGAGATAGTGGCAATAATGTAGGGCAAAAGAGGAGTGGGCTCATGATTTCGCCCTAAAAGACACCTCTCTGAAAGGTGACCTTGTTAGTTATCACACGATTTTTTCCAGATGAGATAGTAAATCTGGTTTTCCAAAGCGGATTCAATCTCTCTATGCACCCAACTATTTGCGGATGAACCTTTAAGATTTCCAAAAGACAGATGATAAGTGTATGGGATGTCGAATCGAAAGCTTTCCCATAATCAATCCAGGCCATCGATAGGTCACGCTGGTAGAATGCTGCATCTTTGCAGACACATCTATCGATGAGCAGGTTCTCCCGACATCCGGCTACACCTTTCTTTGAGCCTCGTTGTTCATACATTTCTTGCCACACAGGTTCAATTGCCCGAAGAATCCTATCATTTAGGATAGCTGTGAATATCTTATAAAACGTGTTCAGACAAGTTATTGGCCTGTAATTCTTCGGGTCAGCTAAGTTGCCTATTTTCGGCGGAAGTATTGTGCGCCCTTCCACCAACCACTCTGGAATCGGCTCTTCCGACTTTAAATATGAGGTGAAAATACGGGCCAAATGCTGATGGGTTGAAGAAAACTTCTTCCACCAGAAGGTTTCGATACAATCTGGTACCGGTGCGGAATAGTTCTTCATCCCTCTTAATACTTTTTTCACCTCCTCGGTAGTGATGGGTGGGCATTCTTTATCAGGTGTTATGAGGGCAACACAGAACTCCTTGAAGCTCTTTATATTTTCTGAGTCTTCGTCCAGTCTATGCTGAACTTCGTAGACTTCGCTCCAAAATACTTCGACCTTCTCTGGTTTGGGTGGGTGTTCGACAGTAACTGGAGGGTCTTGGAAGAGTCGAGATGGGTCAGAGAGAAACTGTTGATTTTCTCTGACCCACCTCTCCCTTCGCTCTAGACTTCTCTTAGCGTCAGATTGTATCCGTATTCTCTCAACAATATGCTGTCTGATGGTCGGCAGCTTTGACTTGTTAAGTGTGTGATAACGGGTCCAGAGTTCGCGCGCGAACTTTCGAACCTTGGCGGTAAAATTCCTGCCAGATGTGATGTAGTCAATCACACACTGAATGCGGGACGCGTACTGTCTTGCCGAGCCTATCTTTATGGCAAGTTGATGCATTCGTCTTTTGGTCCTATGATCAGCCGTTGGTTTTGTTTTACGGTTCGCATCGGCCAAAGCTCTCGCTGCATTATACACGCAATAATTGATAGCCCAGAGGTCGGATTCTCCGGAAAAATGTCCACGAAGCTCGTCATCGATTTCAGCCAGATCTTTAGGCTCGAGATAAACCTTGGTGTTGATGTTTCTCCGGGTCGTAAAGCATCGCTCTTCATCTATTAGATGGTTTAGCAGACGTTGCTGCGAAAAGTGCGATAACTCCGGGTGTTGCTCGCACCACAGAGCATGCAGCCGTGCCTTGTAACCCCGTTCAGGGGCCACACTCGCATCGTAGCACTCTAGCAAGTCGTGATTCAGTCGCTCTGTCCACCCAAAGGTTGCGAGATCCCGCCGATCCATCGCATTGAATCCATTTTCATTGGCTCCCTCAACTCTAGATTGGTCTGCATTGTTGGCCGACCCATTGTCGGGAGCCCTGCGCGTTCTTTTGTTTTGAACCGCACTTACTACAACTATGTTTGGTGTTGTCATTGTTGTTCCCGCGAGAAGCTAGGGAAAGGGGTTCGTCCATCCTTTCGGCACGGTTTTCACACCTTCGCTTGGGGGTTAATTCCTTCGGGACCACCCCTGGACAATTGTCCGCGACTGCCTATTTATTTTTGTAACCATATTCAGCAGAAAACCTTGGTACAGGGACCCTCTATCCGCAACCCGAGGATGCGTTCGGTGGCTTTGTCATAGACCCTTCGGTTTGATTCTAGAGGAATCGAAACCGAACCGAAATATTATATATGGTATATATATATTTCCTTTGGGTAAAATGGCTGAGACGACGAATGAAACCGCACCTGATGAGGGTACATTTTCCGTGTTCGGAATTGGATTACACGAATGAGGGGGCAGCCCATGAGACATACCCCTCAGGGGGATCAACTTTTAGAGCCAGAATGGAATATTTGAAGGTAGTCACTCGTACCGTCAATCATTTAAAAATTATATAGATGTTAAAACAATTTAGCGACCATGATCGCACACGGTGTACCTAATGCAGTCGTGGAATGGACCTGCCATATGTTGCCCAATAGGAATCTAACCACGACTAAGGCTAATACCACTTTATGTGGAACCGTTGACGCGGGATGTCCACAGGGAGGTGTTTTATCATCCTTGCTGTGGTGCCTGGTAGTGGATGGACTGCTTCATCTATTACGAGTCGGGGCCATCACGTTATAGGCTATGTGGACAATATACTGGTTATCGTGCGCGGTCAGCATCTGGATGCGCTCTTCGAAGTAATATAGCAAGCACTAATAATAGTAGATTCATCGTGTAAGAGGACTGGACTATCAGTCAATCCGAGTAAGATGGATGCTGTTTTATTCACCAGAAGGTACGAGTGGAGAACCACGAGTACATTGAAACTGGCTGGATAAAGACTGGAAATCAAAGGGCAAGCCAAATATCTAGGAGTCATTCTGGATAAGAACCTGTCATGAAACAAGCACCTGGAAAACAAATGAAAGAAGCTAGTAGCGACTCTTTGGCTCTGTAGAAGAGACATAGGGATAAGCTGGGGCTTGAACCCGGATACACTCATGTGGATCTACACTGCGATCCTGCGATCCAGACTAACCTATGGGGTAGTCGTCTGTTGTAGCAGGGGCGAACTGTCTACTGTGAAGTCCCGACTGCAAAGGATCAGGGGACTGATTCTCAGAGGTATCGCTGGTGCCTCGAAGTCGACACCCATGATGGCCCTAGGGGCACTAATAGGTTTGGAGCCCCTCCAGCTCACCATAAAGGCCGTTGCTGCGAAGATGGCCTGGAGATTAAATATGATAAACGATAGCAGCATCTTGACATTTATGCGGATACCAGTCGACATCGCGAGGAGGCCGACAATGAGCATGCTCAAGGACAAAATGTTCACATGTCGCTACCTTTTCGACAAGAAGTACCGAGTTAGCCTATCAACGAAAGAGAAATGGGATAACGGTGAAGCGCACCTGCCCAGTGATAGAGACAGCTGGTTTACAAGTGGCTCCAGAAACGAGAAGAACGCTGGAGCAGGTGTATGTCGTAGAAGGAACGGAATGGGCTTCAAAATTGCGATGGGGTCCTACGCAACCGTTCTACAATATGAGATTATGGCCTTGCTCCAGTGCGCCTATAAGGCAATGGAGTATGGCTATAAAAGAAACATTCACATCTCCTCAGATAACAGGGCTGCTATCATGGCTCTGAATGGAACAACGACCACGTCGCTACTAGCATGTGAGTGCTTTGAGGCACTGAATAAGCTAGCGAGAGAAAACCGAGTCACTCTGCTCTAGATCTCTGGACACAGTGGCATCAAGGGCAATGAGATATCGGACAGGCTAGCAAAGCTAGCAGCAAAGGAAAATTTTACTGAACCTGAGCCAGTTGTAGGCATTTCCAGTAGGTTGGTTACTCAAGATATTAACAGCTGGCTAACCGGAACATTTGTGACTGCCTTGCAATTGCGGAGAAACATGTAACATTCATAGACAGTCACTGCATCAATGAGTCTGAAATATCAGCCAACAGGGTGGCTGCGGTCCTCTCTTTATGGAGAGGGCTTTGGGACCATACTTGAGGCTTAAAAGGGGACTCAACGGGATCACCCAAGAATCAGGGGTTGTGACGGTCTTAACCCAGAATATTAATAACAATAAAAACAATTTAAACCATTAAGACTGCAGGACATGATAAAGTATCCCCAGCATTAAGGCGCTTCAAACGGCTGTCAAATTCGCAAGGGGCAAACTAAATCTAAATGGTTGAGTTGTTGAACGCCACATTTGAAGCGCCTGATCTAAATGCAATAATACCGGACGGTTCAGCTCGCTTTTCCCGAAAAGATCCTTTTTGTTGTTGTATTTTGTAATCGAAAATAAAAAGTTTTTTTTCGCTTGAAAGTCGCACGAGCTATACAGTGAAACGGTAGTATAGCAGACGCGAGGGGCAGGAGCGGAAAGCGAGGGACTCGACTGTATTCTCACGTGTCCCTCAAATGGCTGTCAATTTGGCTACATCAAAACTACATCAAAACGCATGAATTGTTGGCCAAAATATTTCAATCACATAATCTAAAGGCAATTATACGGAATCGTTCAGCTCGCTTTTTCCTGAAAATGTTCTTGTTGTTGCTGTTTCTTGTAATTGAAAGTTGAGATTAATTTTTCTCGCTTGAAACTGGCGCGCTGTGTACAGTACATGTGTGTATACCAGAGGCAGGGTGCAAGAGCGGCAAGCGGGGGGCTTCAAAGTCTGCCCAAGTTACTCACCAGGCGTCAGTATTTTTAGAATCGCACTTAAAGGAAACAAAGTTTGTAATTTAACATTTTAAAAATTTTGAAGATGTTGAATTTGTAATATTTATAGTTTAAAGTTGTACAAATGTTTCGCGCCAACGCAAACAAATCACTAATGTAATAAGTAACACAAAATCATGTTATTCATAAATTAGCGAACAAAAGTTAGATCTACTTTATTTACCACATTAAAATAAATTGAACTAATATGTTTAGGACGAGGATAAAAATAAAATATTGTTCACTAAAAGTTTGAAGACGTCAAACATCAATTTTATTATT
>NC_046658.1:22461010-22476025 GCF_010883055.1 Belonocnema kinseyi
TGTCGTTATTTTCATACAAATAATTACCACTGGAAAATTAGAGTATTTTCCAATACGTTTTTAACAAGGTTTAATTGTTTAAATAAATATAAATTATTTAAGAAATTATTTTTTTTCCAAAACATGTAAAAATAATCTATTTTCTTCTTGAATAGTAATAGTTGGTAATTGCTTGAATTATTACATTCTGTTTTAAAAATTATATAATTAGTAAAACAATTAATTCTTGTCTATTTACACAATTTCTAAAAATTGAGCCAGAGATGTTCAATTTTTCTCAAATGCGTATCCTTTTCTAATTTTTCTTGAATAATTACATAATTTTGATAAATTGATTCTAATTTTTAACATATCTCTATTTTTGTAAACAATTTTTATTTGCTCTAGCAGTTTTGTTCGATAACTTAAAGAACAAGGGAATACAATATAACACGTCCAATTATTTTTCAGGTTGTACTGTTTATACAAAATTATATTCACAATTTTTTCATTGTTTAAACAAATATAATTTGTTTAAAACAGTTATGTTTCCAAAACATACTTTTTAAATCGTATCAAGAAATCACGAAAAAAATGTGCATTCGCCGTGATGAATTGCTGAATTTCTTTGTCCAATAATTGTTTCATGCTTTTCGACTTCAAACGTTTGATATGAAAGTTACGAAAAGTTACTTTCAATTTTTTCTTCAATTTAAAAATTGGCTTTTCTTATGTTTTTATTATTCCAATGATTATAGATAAATTGTACTAATTGTGCAAAGTTAACTTAAGTCATGTTTTTATTATTATTATTATTATTATAAATTACCTCAAATATAGCACTTCGTCCTCATTAATCACACTTAACTTCTATAAAAAAAAAATAAAATTGACGTTTGACGTCTTCCAATTTTTAGTGAACAATATTTTATTTTTATCCTCCTCCTAAACATATTAGTTCAGTTTATTTTAATGTGGTAAATAAAGTAGATCTAACTTTTGTTCGCTAATTTATGTATAACAATTTTTGGTGTTACTTATTACATTAATGATTTGTTTGCCTTAGCGCGAAACATTTGTGCAACTTTAAACTATAAATATTACAAATTCAAGGAAGATACCAAAAAAAATTATATTACTTCTTTGATGGATAGTAGAAACCTGTTTTAGATATGTGATTCTAAAAATACTGACCCCTCGTGAGTAACTTGGGCAGACTGTGAAGCCCTCCGCTTGCCGCTCTTGCACCCTGCTTATGGTATACGCACGACAACTGTTCACAACGCGCCAGTTTCAAGCGATAAAAACTAATCTCAAATTTCAATTACAAAAAACAGCAACAACAAGAACATTTTCAGGAAAAAGCGAGCTGAACGATTCGGTATAACTGCCTTTAGATTATGTGATTAAAATATTGTGGCCAACAATTCATACGTTTAGATGTAGTTTTGATGTAGCCAAATTGACAGCCGTTTAAGGGACACGTGAGAATACAGTCGAATCCCCCGCTTTCCGCTCCTGCCCCTCGCGTACACTATACTGCCGTTTCACTGTATAGCTCGCGCGATATTCAAGCGAGAAATAACTTTTTATTTCTGATTACAAAATACAACAACGAAAAGGATCTCTTCGGGAAAAAGCGAGCTGAACTGTCCGGTATTGTTGCATTTAGATCAGGTGCTTAAAATGTGGCGTTCAACAACTCAACCATTTAGATTTAGTTTGCCTCTTCGAATTTTACAGCCGTTTAAAAGCGCCTTACTTCAAGAAGTATTTCAGTCCTTGGTGGGTTCATTGGGCGGCAATGGATACACCGTGGTAGCATGGAGGAAGGTCAAGGCAATCCTCATTCTAATGCCGTGTAAGGATAGCTACTTTGAGGCAAAAACCTTTAAACTTATTAGCTTGACTTCGTTCATACTGAAAACACTAGACAAATTAGCGGACCTTTATTTAAAATAGGAAATCCTAACGGAAAACCTGGCTGTACGAATCAAATTCTACCTCAAAAAAGCAGATCTGCCGTAGAGGCTCTCTACGCATTTATGTCTCGCATTAATAATACAATGCGGAAAGGTGAAGTAGAAATTTCAGTCTTTATAGGCGCACAGGGTTGAATTTAGTATCACGCCAACTGAATCCACATATTGTTCTTCTAAAACACATGGAGTTAGTGACACAGTAAACAGATAGATGCACTGCATGTTGAAAAGCAGAATAGTATATACTTCGCTACACAGTAATAAAGTGAAGGCCAAACGTTCAAGGGAATTCCTACAGGGAGTTTTGTAATCCACCCAGCGGGTGCCTGTCATTCATGCCCTGAGTCTTGTTTTAAAAGAATCGGGTTTCCACAATCAAGGCTATGTAGGTGACCTGTATATCCTGGTAAAAAGGATGAGGGCACCTCATGGATGAGTTCCTCATGGAACTCATGTATTTAACCACAAGCATAAAACTTCCTGACCTTAGAAATCTTATGTTCTACCGTAGGGAAGCAGAATTTTCAAAATCAGCAGAGTATTTGAAAGTAATATTTGATAGCAAATTAACCTGAAAACTCCACATTGAAGCAATGGTAAAAAAGCTAAGATTGCTTTCTGGGCCTGCATATGTACAAAAGATGAAACATAGGGATTAACATAACACCCAGGAATACTTACTAGTTATATAATATAATAATTAGACTCATAATAGTATATGCATCAACAATCTGGTACCACAGAAATGAACTAATCAGTAATATTAAAAAACTGGAAAGCCTCTAAAGGGTTTTCTGCTTGACGACCGCTGGTAATACGGAAACAACACCGAAATCAGCTCTTGAAGTCATTCTCGACATCCTGCTGTCGCACCTTTTCGTAAGGAAGATTGCAGCAGCGGAAGTCTATAGACTCATTGTAGGGGGCAACCTTAGTGAGGTTCATGTGACAAATCTACATGATATCAGTGAGCACATGCTAGGCAAGTATAATATTCTCGCCATGCTTCTAAAATATTCTCAAGGTTTACGGTAAACCCTTCGTCAGCCTGATTTGAATTTCCGGCAATGAATATATTGAAAGCAGTGATGCGGTAATCGTAACTGCGGTATCTCGTACACATCGGCGAAAGAAGCCTTTCGTAAAAGGCTCTTTTCGATGGAGCATGCGAGGTATTGCAAGGGAAACAAAAAATTGTGCATTCTAACAATTTCATATCCGGTAAATGTGCTCTTGTTTCTATCTGTATTGCTCTGAGGCAATAACTCTGTATACCTATGTGGAACGCCGAATAGAAGAGAAAATAAGGTCAACCACGTTTTACATTTCAAAGAATTAAACTCTTTTCCTCTTCAAAAGAATACGTTAACATTCCTGTGAAGGCGGTAAACAGGTAATCTAAGACGATTGGCATGAGCTTGGGCCTTGACAAAATGTGCTTGCGCCTTTCTTCCATACCTCAAGTATACGTCCCTCGAAATAAAGGGGGTAGATGCTTTCTGAGCTTGGAGTGTCTTCATGTAAGAACGATTCTGGCAACATCCTGCTCCGTTCTAAATAGCACAGATTCTGTTATGCGACTCGTACATCAGTATGAAGTCGTCACTGCTGCGGCCTTCCTATTCCGTGCGGCAGAACATTCGCTTCTATTAAGAGAACATGCTGATGAGCCCTTTAACGTAAATTCTACAGCATTATACGTAGACAAGAGCTTTTGACGGGTTTGTCATGTCTATTATGCCTGCTGCATTAAGATTAGAGACCGAGGGATTTCTTTTCGCTTTCCAGGACGGCATTATAAACACCTTAGTTTACCTCAAGCGCATAATGAATGTATCTGTAGGCGATATCAGCTGCCGAGCTTGCAAGCAAGAGCTAAAATCACTTGGACGTATTCTCGTCATATTACAATCTTCGGCACTTCTATGGTGTTGATGTAACTGTTGGGATACGAGGTAAATTCACATATGTTTATTGTAGATATGCGTGTATGCATGGGAAAGGAGTAGTGGCATGCGCGCGCACCTAGACAGAGAAAGAAGCGTGTGAAGAGAAAACAGCTAAGAGAGTTTGCAAATTGAAAAGCATATTTGTGCCGCTCGGTTTGCACAAATATGTAACCCTTATATTGATTGGCAATCTTATAAATAAACTAAATAATGTTAAGTAATTGAGTGAACTGATTCACTTTTCGACCCTTAGAAAAGTATATATATTTCATATCTTAACATGGTAGCAGAGCGCGGTTACAGTAAAGTTCGAAAAGTAAGGTTATGTCAAAACGTGGCTGGGAAGAAAACTGATAAAGGAAAAGTGCTTAACACAGAAGAGAAAAGAAAGTTATTACCTAAATTGAGAAAAAAATGTTTGCGGTTTGCAGAAGAGGTTGCGATACTGAAAAAGCTAATTGTTTTGATTTCGGAAAGTTTTTTTGAAGAAGGAAAAAACAAAGAAGATAAAATTTCAGACTAAATTAAGATACCGATCTTCGATGGGAAAAATTACAGTACGTGGAAAGAAAATCTTTTGACATTTATGAAGATAAAAAATGTAATGATGCGTGCAAACGGGAAAGAACGGCAAGATACAATGAAAATACTTGAAATGAAAAGGATCTGAAAGCCGTGAATTATATATACATTTCACTCTCGTATAAGCAAATGAAATTGATCGATTATGAAGAAACGACTTACAACATAATGAAAAAATTAGACAACATTTATTTGAAGGAGTTGACGGCACTACAAATGTGTAAAAAATAAATTGAACGATTACAGTGGAACAAGTTAATTCTTTAGTGCTTTTGAAAACTTATCAATAAATTATAAAATACTGGGGCGAAAGTTACAGAGCAGGAAAAATTGTACCTTTTTAATAAGAGCATTACCAAGGTCACTAAGCTACATTGGGAATTCTGTTGATGTGTTGAAAGAAGAAGAGAGAATGGTCGATTTTGTGAAAGTGTATTTAAAAGTGAGAAGAAAGACAGAACGTGTTATAGATAAGGTAAACAAGGGTATCTATAGTATTAGTGCACCAACAATGTACCCAGCAGCGCTGAGAGTCAGGCGGTGCCTCGGAGTTCGTGGTCAGAGTGGAGGGCCGTTTTCAACATCAGTCACGCAACCAGCGGCGCTCATCGCAACATCGCTTCGGCAGCAGATACTGGACTCATCGTGGTCGCGATGGACGCGGCGGACTCGGAGCACACAATGGAGTCAGCCAGTATCAAAATAACGAGCAGCGAGTCGCAATTTATTCAAATATCGGTGAATATAATAACCAAAACAAATTTTGTACAGTAGTAGGTGAGAATGGTATGAATGATGATATAAAAGTGAATACGTGCGAAAGTAAGGTAGAATGGATGCTAAACAGAGGTTGCACTGACCATATCATAAATAATTATAGTTATTATTCGAAGTGTATGATTGTTTACATTCCAGTTAATGTTAAAATAGGTGACGGGAAAACCTTGAAAGCTGCGAAAGTCTGAAGCATTTTCATAAATTCAACAGTAGATAGAAATAAATTAGAAATTGAATTAAAAAATGTATTTTTGAAAAAAATGGATAGAAGTTTGATTTGTTTTGGAAAAGTCACAAATAAAAATACAAATATTTCTGCAGATAACGCTGCAAACATATTTAAAAGTAAAAATGAGTTGATAGTGATTGCATATAAAGTAAATGATTTGTATAAATTAAATAGCACACTACAAAAGAAAAAAGCATATATTACTATAAAGAAAATTGTGACTTTAAAATAAAAATATCACAGAATGCTACGTCATGTAAACTTTAGTTATCTAGAACTTTTATGTAAAGATAAATTACTTGACGGTATACCAAATAAATTAGAAAATTAATATTTGAAATGCGGAAGGTGTGTGCAGAATAAAATACATAATATACCTTTCAAAAACAACAGACATAAAGCCAGGAATATTCTTGAAATTATACATTCAGATTTAGATTGGCCACATAGCACTACAGTTTATACAGGTAAAAGACAATGGCAAAGAATATATAAATCAAAATATTTTTAGGTTAGCCAGAGAAGAAGGAATTTTCCTTGATCCGTGCCCACCATATGTTCATAAATTAAATAGAACTGCAGAAAGATATAATAGGTCTGTTATGGATACAGTTAGATGTTTATTAGCTGAAGCGAAGTCAAATAAAAAGTATTGACCAGAAGTAGTTGAAACAACAGTTTATTTAAAGAATAGAACATTAGCAAACAAAATTGAAAAAAAGACTCCATATGAGATAATGATCAGAGAAAAAATCCTCCTACTTCGCGGGCACATTCTCAAAGCGCACTACGTGCGCGGCTCGATAGTTTGAGCGCGACTAGGTCGCGCGACTGTTCGTTCTCGCGCTTCGCGCTCGATAATATATTTATCTCGCGCTCCGCACTCGGTCATTGCATTACCTTCCACATTTGTGCACAGACCACAATGCGAAATTTTCTACAAAATTTAAAAAATTTAAATTAGACCGAAATCCAAATTAAAAATACCATTTAACGTTCAATAGTCAAATTGATGCAAAATTCTGTTAAATAAAACAAGAACCCAACGACCAAATTTGGACCAAAACGAATAAACAAAAACCAAAAATCCTATTGTAAACTGAAAAAAACAAATAAAATTTTCGGACAAAAATAAAAAAGAGGGAAGAAAAATCTGGTTGGCTGCCTTCTCATTTTTCTTTCCTCTTTTTTATTTTTGTCTGAAAATTTTATTTGTTTTTGGTTTTTTCCAGATTACAGTAGGATTTTTTATTTTTGTTGATTCGTTTTGGTCCAATTTTTGTCGTTGGATTCTTGTTTTATTTAACTGGATTTTGCAGAAATTTTCTACATTCTATGTTAAAAACTATTATATCAAATGTCTATCACAATTTTTTTTGTATGTACCTTGGTCTGGTACTGCTTATTCTGATATTGCAAAATAATGTTCACATTTTATTTTTACTGATCCTAATAGAACCCTGCTGTGGTTGTTTAATCATTTTCCCTTTTCTCAAGTGAAGCTGAACACTTGTTTTTTAATTTGTCATTAAAGAAGTTTCTCAAAGTACCTACGGCCTTCACGATTACATTCTGATTGCGATAATCGCGGGTCGCGCTTAACAGTTAGGTTGCACAGGCTCTAATTTTTTAAATTTTGGGATAATCGAAAAAATCGGTAAGAATAGTTTTGAAATATATTTGGTATCCAGTAAAAATTTTGAATGAGATTTTTGGATCCAGGAAAAAAATTATTTTTTATATTTTTTAAAAATTTTCACATTTTTGAAAAGTATATAACCTTTCTAATTTTCATCAAAATGAAACAATTTATTTAAACAATTTTCAAGTCTTTCACTCATCTATAAGAAACTTCGACAAACATTTTTTAAATTAAAAAAAAAATATTTCAAAATATTGAAAATGCTCCCAATTTTTTAATTTTGGTTTGAAATATCTGATTAACGAAATAGCCTTCATTTCGGGTACCTTCAGAAGTGTATCAAATGCGGACTCAATTCGACAAATCCTTCAAAAGTTAGCGTGGCTACAACATTCAGGTAACCATACATACAGACATACATACAGACAGACACCGATGAAATTTTATGATTTTCGGATTCTGTGAGTGCCGAAACGTAAAGATCCGTTAAAACCAGAGATCGAAAATTTGGACGATTACATTACATTCTCAGGAATGAGAATGTAAGAATAGATATAAGTAATTTAAGATTTTATGGAAGTACATTTTTTGTAAGAGTTGCAGAAAATAAAAGAGAGGATAAATAGGATGTAAAATCTGAACTAGGTATACTAGTAGGCTATGAAAAAATAGGCTATAGATTATTGAATAAAGGTGAACTATGTATTTCTAGACATGCTGGTATTGTGAAAGAAGATGTAAATCATGTAGGTTTTAGAGGTGATACTAACCGAAATGAATTAAATGCAGATGTTAAAAGGGCAAATAATTTTTAAAATAATCTAAATGAGAATATCGAAAACGAATACAATGAACAAGGGCAGTTACATGATGATGAGAATGATAAAGCTGATTTAAGAAGGTCAAAAAGAGAAAGAAAACAGCCATATAGCAGTGAAGAATGAATATTATATAGATTGCCAAAATCAATGAATAGAGAAATTTACTGTTTAAATAAAAATAATACTTAGAACCTAGTTGAAAAACCAAAAGAGAAAAAAATACTTTATTTGAAATGAATTTATACTAAAAACTCTAAAAGTGTATATAAAGGTAGACTTGTAGTAAGAGCGTGTCAGAAAAAAGAAATAGTTAAGGATATTTATTCGCCTGTGGCTAGGATGCAAACACTAAAATTATTATCTTATTACGTACAAAATAGTCTGAGTATCATGCAAATGGATGTTGAAACAGCATTTTTGAATAAAAGAGTTATATCCGAAGTATGCCTAAAACAACCTCAAGGTTATGGTGATGGTACCGATATAGTGTACAAACCATATAAAGCATTGCATGGATTGAGAGAAACTCCAAGAGCTTGGTATGAGTGTTCGGATAACATGAGTGTTCGGATAAAAGCTTTATAAATGAATAAATTTCAAATAATAGATATGGGAGAAATTAAAGTTTATTTAGGAATAAACATTGATTATAATCATAACAAAAATGTAAAAACTTTAGAACAAAAAAAGTACATTGAATCTTTAGCTAGAAAATATGAGATTCAAAATGCAAAATTATATGTAACACCGATAGAACAAAATTTGAAATGTGAACCTGCGCAGTCAGTATCTCTTGATATGAAATATAGAAATCTATTTGGAGTGCTTTTGTATATAAGCTTGGGTGCAAAACTTGTCCTAAGTTATATATCAAACATATTTTTAATATGCAATAAGAATTTTAAAATATTTTTAATACACACGAGACTTAAGATTAGGTTAAAAAAAAGAAAACATACTAGATTCTTTTGTTGATGCAGACTGGGCCAGTGATATTATTGAAAGAAAATCAACAACTGTATATGTAATAAGAATGTATGACAATACGATTTATTGGAAATCAAAGAACCAAGGAAATGTGACGAAGTCTTCTAAAGCTGCTGAGCATGTAGTGCTGTCAGAAGCTGTACGTGGATTGAAGTTAATAAAAGATATATTAAGTAATTTTAGAATTAAAATAGAAGGATCAATAGATATATATAAAGATAAATCTGGAGCAATAAGCATAGCTAAATTTGGGAATTTTACAAAAAATTCTAAGTACATGGAAATACATTATCATTTTGTAAATGGAAATGATTGAAATGGTGTTATTCATATTAAAAAGATTGACTCTGAAGAAAATATTTCAGACAAACTTACTAAGTCAATACAAAAGATTAAATTTTAGAAGTTCAGAACAATGTTAAATTTAATTTAATGCAAACTAAGTATACTAGAATTATTTTCAGTTTTACATGAGAAAAATCTTTAGTTTGAAGCAAATTTATATTATTATCAAAATGAGATGTAAAAGAATAACATTGTGAATTAAATAGGCGTGTTGGAATACGAAGTAAATTTAAATATGTTCAGTGTAGATATGCGTGTATGTATGAGAAAGGAGAAGTGACATGCGCGCTCACCTAGAGAGAGAAGATTGTGAAAAGAGAGCAGTTGAGGAAGGACTCGCAAATTGCAGAGCATGTCTATGCCGCTGGGTTTGAAATATATCATCCTTATATTAGTTGGGAATCTTAAAAATAAACGTAATAATGTTAAGTAATTAAGTGTACTGATTCACTTTTCGACCCTTAGAAAAGTATATTTATTTATTTCATATCTTAACAGTAACTCCCGCGTTTCCACATCGGAGAAACATATTTAGAGGTGAAAGCTTTACCACCAACTGTCCCGTCTGCCGCACAAGGTCATCCGCCGCTAGAGACCGGATACCAAGGAACACTACACAAACGATGTCATCTTGCGTAAATTGCCCACTCTTGCTTACCTTTTAGAACAGAATGAGCCAGAGTAGATTCTGTACACGTTCTGGTTGCGTCGGGATCCGTTCTTTTAAAGAACTGTGATCCTAGATTTTAGAGCCTAAAATTTCTATATAAAAATTAAAAAATAAAAAAATCAAAATTATTCAAGCATGCCGACTCAAAATTTAGAACAGTAAGACGCTCGGACTTCATGTTAGAGGCCCGGGTTTCGATCCCTGAACCGCTAGCTCTAGAAACTGTTTTATTTAATTTTACGGAGGTTCTGCTGGTCGGACCCCATCTTAAGTTGTAGGTCCACCCATCATGCACCCATCATGCACGTGGATATATACCAGGGCAGCCCCATAAAAACTATTCAAAAATCAAACTCTAATAAAAATTTCTGCGACATATTGGGCTGTAAACCACCTTAAGAAAATTGAGAAACTTTTTTTATCACCGGTTTTTACTTTATCGGTATTC
Organism: Belonocnema kinseyi; assembly: GCF_010883055.1. Lineage (NCBI taxonomy): Eukaryota > Metazoa > Arthropoda > Insecta > Hymenoptera > Cynipidae > Belonocnema > Belonocnema kinseyi. Next base: position 22,471,422 of record NC_046658.1, read on the forward strand.
TTCGAAATCCTCACTCCAAATTTCGACCAGCTGCTCTGATCAACAAGTCCATTCTTCTGGTTCGTACTGTGAGAGATACGTTTACTCTTAAAATTATTTCTTGAAAAAAAGATTCTACTCTTTCTTCGCTCCATTGGAAAACGAATCACAAAACTTCTGATTTCGGGTCAGGTGTTTTTCCAATTAAGCTATTAGAGGAATCAGAATAAGAACTCTTAATTCAAGAAAATAAAGCTAATTTTTAGCTAGGTTTTAATGGTACAAGTAATTATTTTTTTTAAGGAATCTGTTATATCATCAGAGATGGTACTTTACCGACCGTAGACAACCCTCCAAACCATGAAGGCAGAAAATCTACACAATATCGATCATGTTAAGAATCTTCAATAACAGAAAATGATTAACGTCTAATCAGACTAGATGGAAAATAATATTTAAAATTAAAATTAAAATTCTTTTTTGAAAAAAAATCCTACTCTTTCTTCACTCCATTGGGAAACGAACCACAAAACTTCTGATTTTCGGTCAGGTGCTTTTCCAAATAAGCTATTAGAGGGGTCAGAATAAGAACTCTTAATTCAAGAAAATAACGCTAATTTTTAGCTAGGTATTAATCTTTTTTTAAGAAATAATTTTAATTTTAAGTATTATTTTCCATCTAGTCTGATTAGACGTTAAGCATTTTCTGTTATTGAAGAATCTTAAGGGGCTATATACAGTTAGAATTTTCAAAAAAAAAATGATTTTAAAAAAAAATTTTTTCTTAATGTACATATATTTAAGAATACACACAGAAAATTTCATATCGTTCTGATGAATATTTTCGAAGTTACACGCAAATTTGAAAAGGCCCAATGCGCATTCATATGCCGAAAAAGAAGATAAGCAGCGCGTGAACATTTCCGATCCAGAGCGCGTGAGAGCACCCGAGATGGAAAAATGGCCCGCAGACAACATCAGCTCGAGTTATTAGAAGCTGCCGAAGCGGCGGAGGTTGTATTATATGGTCCTGGAATAGACGACTCCATGTAAGTTAAAAAAAAATTTATCCCATGTAAATTGCTTTTCAAACTTTAAACGCGTTTTTCTCGAAATGGTGTTTTCAAAGTCGGTGACCAACATTACTCGAAAACGGCTAAACCGATTAGTCTCAAATTTTAACACGAGCTTCTTAAATATATTTTTTAGTAATTAATCGAAGATTTTTTCTCGCCGATAAATATATGTTTTTTTATAAACAATTTAACGTCGAAATTGTGGTCAAAAAACGATTTTTTTTAGAGAAACCGCCATTTTGTCAAAAAAATTTATTTTGCTTATTCCTTCGATTAATTACTAGATTTAACATTACTTTAACGAAATCTGTTTGGTTTTTTGATTTCAGATGATCCAGTTCAGAGATATAGTGGTCACGGCAAAACGTCTTTTTTGAGAGGAGCTCCCGGAGATCAGCTGTAGCTCCTTTCCAAATAAATATTTTACTAATACTAAGTCTTAAAATACAGTTAAAAGATACCATAATATGTGTACAAATTTTTAGATCAATAAATTTAAAAGTTTTCTCAGAAAATATTCTGGGAAATTCGCTTTTTTTCGGCCTTCTAACTGTATATAGCCCCTTAACTTGATCGATATTGTGTAGATTTTCTGAATTCATGGTTTGGAGCGTTGTCTACGGCCGGTAAACTACCATCTCTGATGATATAACAGATTCGTTTGAAGAATAATTCATTTATTCTTGTTCAAATTATCAAAGGAAATGTATGTTTTCTGCGGCAAAAGTACTCAAAAATTCTTACATTCACAATCGAGAAATTAAATTTGTGCACCGATTTTAAATATCCGGAAAGTGTACGAATCATAATTTTCGAATGTGGTTCTACCGAAAACTAATAGTCCCCATGAAGAATTCCATTCTACTTGCTATCAAAGCTTCACTGCTTTAAATAGCAAGTATTAAAAAGATTCTGGAATTGAACCAGGGCAATTGACATCCCGACACCGATTTAAATTCCTCCTCTAAGGATTCCTGGAGTAATGACGAAATCTAAACAATGTGATTTCACAAATATTACCATGTGCGCACTGTACCATAAGAGCGTCGTAGACGCTTTAAATTTTCACTTTTAAAGCGATGTAAGAACTCTTTTAGTCTGCGTTTAAGCCGTAAGAATTTGTTTTCGTATCATTTATGCTTGAAACTTCCCTCTCATATAAATTTGGAAGTGAATAAAATCTGACGACACCGTCGAAAAATATTACATTCTTTATACGCTGTAGGAATAAATTTGTTTCGCTTGCCAGGCATAAGAAACGTTTTTTCATGATTTATTTATGAACACCAACTATCAAACGAGTTTCGTGGTACGATTTAATAGAAATATTTTTAAAAATTATATGTTTGTTATTATTTCTTACATCTACATCCCGCTGAATGACCTCAGTAATTTTAAGTACGTTTCATCCTCGATTAAAACAACTAATTCCATTAATGCGGCGATGAATAAGATAAGCAATAACTAACTCGCCACGTGAAGGAGATACTTTTATTGGAGAAGTCAGATGACTTGCCCTTTTTATGACGGAGAGCGTAACGTATATGATACCAGAAAAGGTACATGCTGGTAGTCCTAGAGTTGAAACTGAACTGCCTACTTGGAATCTTACTGCAATTCTCCTATGACTTCAGGATGTGTTTGTTTTTGGACAAGTGCAGAAAGCTGCATTTGTCCCGTGAAGAGATAAGTGCTCAACTGATACTGGATGACCACGCTCTGATTGAGGCAATGACTGATGAAGAATCGTGCATTTCCTTTGGCATATTACAGGCGAGGGCCCCGCTCCACTCTGCAATTAAAAAGGAGCTTGAAATTGCTTTTTCGGGTCACTATAGTCTTATTCCGGCATCTGTCTTTAGTGTGAAGAACATCACTAAAGCAATTAACAGCTATGGCATTCCTCTCCTTTGATACGCCTTTGGTTTGGTCACCAGGTACATGATTGATCTGGAAACGCTAACAGAATCATCCGCATCAAAATGTCTGAAAACCGAATGTACCATGAAAGGGCAGCTGTAGAAAGAATAGTTCTGCCACGCAAGTTTGGAGGCAGAGAGATCTTGGATGCTCGTCGATCGTGTGACTCTCAGGATACGCAATTACGTGAAGATTTCCAAAACAGGACTAACATCTTACTCTACGAATACATCTATAGAGTAGACCTGTATACTCCCTTGAAGCTGGCAGCTGTTGATTTCCAAAACATCGGAATCTCAACGTTGAACAGCTAGCTGCACAAGCAACACCAGCGAACATTAAATCTTTCTTACATGGATAGTGATGCTTGGAACCTCTGGTTAAGGCGGGCAAAACCCTTTCCGGAGATAAAAGGATTTGTCGTTTCATTCCAGGAAAAGATCATCAAGACGAGGAATTGCCAAAAATACATCCTGAATATGGCAGCAGTTATTGGCAGATACCGCTTTTGTAGAAATCCCAATGAGAACACCGAACACATTATTGATTACTGTACGATGCTTGCCTCGCAAGAATACACGCGCGGACATACAGATGTTGCTGAAACCATTCACCAACCAATTGCCCTGAATACTGGTTTACAAGAGAGATTTAGACTTACTACAATTATAACCCAGCTAAAGTACTAAAGAACGAAAACTATCTCCTTTACTGGGACAGGGCTATACAGACTGACCGCCTAGTCAGACACAATCGTACAGATGTTCTCTAGTTAGATAAACGTTTTCAACACATGAGAATAATAGAAATAAGTATTCCCCTTAACAATAAAATTAGGCTCCGATATAATGAGAAAATACTGAAATATTCGGAGCTGAAGCAGGAGATCCTGACCATATGGAGGGCGAACAAGGTCACAATCCACCCAGTCGTGATTACCTCTACTAGGGACGTTCATAAGAGGTGCGTACGAATCTTGGAAGAGCTACGAGCTTAAAATTCGCTATATTTAATTCAGAATTTAATATTGCTTAATACGTGCAACATCGTCTAGAGTTTTTTGGGCGTGATCAATGTTAGCGGCTAATATCAACTTCTGTGGCCATCGCCGCTTAATTTAGACCAAATTAAAATGTCCAATGTGATTGCCTAATCCATATAAATAGGCTCTCCAGAGTGTATACTCGTGAATTATGACGAATGCGTAAGCAGAATATAGAGTTCCGAAACTATCAGCGCGTTGTTACGTCAGCTGCCAGTATGCGGATCAGCCTGTTTACGTTTGGATTCCCTCAATTTCTGTCAAAGGCCAAGGGAAGGCATGACCGAAATCTGTCTTATATTCAGCGTTGAGTATAATTGAATTTGCATTAAACTATTCTTTCATAATTTAAGTTTTGTAACCGGCCTTAACCTTATAACAATGAAATGGCCATCCGTTTTATTTTTATATTTATTATATAGATATATTTTCGGTTTTGATCCTTCTAGAATCAAACCGAAGGGCCTATGACAAAGCCAACGAATGCGTCCTCAGGTTGCGGATAGAGGGTCCCTGTACCAAGGGTTTCTGCTGAATATGGTTACAAAAATAAATAGGCAGTCGCGGACAATTGTCCAGGGGTGGTC
>NC_046658.1:22476125-22480629 GCF_010883055.1 Belonocnema kinseyi
GTCGGCCAACAATGCCGACCAATCTAGAGCTGGGGGAGCCAATGAAAATGGATTCAATGCGATGGATCGGCGAGATCTCGCGACCTTTGGGTGGACGGAGCGACTGTTTGCTTTTTTTAAAAATTAATACTCTTCTCAATGAAAGGTACATACCAGATGTTTTATGAGAAAAATTAAGAAGACACAATTTTGAACCATTTTCAATGAAAATTTATTTTAAAAATTGTGAACGGATGGTCATTGAGCCGGTGTAAAAGATTTTCAAAGCGTCGGTAGCTCCCTGGTAGAGTGCTTGGCTGATAGCCGCGAGGTTGCGCGTTCGATTCTCGCTACTCGTACTTTGTTTTTTTATTTTTTTTTTTTTAACAGAATGCTTGTGTATTCCATTTTTGATAACCATTTAATATAATTATGCTAATTAATGATTACTTATTCCTTATTTTCAGTAAAAACTTTGTCTATTGTGACATACGACCCAGTCACATACGTATATTTTTTAAAAGTTGTCCTGATTCTAATGTGTTTAAATTTTCTTAAAGACTTCATACACTAAACAGAATACAATGTATAAAGTTTTTGAAATGCCGCAAGTGTAATTCTATTTCCAACGGACAGAAACTTGCTGACAGGGCGTTAAGACATACGATTCAACTCGCTCACGTGCCTCCAAGTGAAGTCTTAAGAATAGAAAATTTTTTTAAATTCCAGTAACCAACATTAGTATAAATTCGTTTCCACATTGCTAGCTTAATAAAAAATTCATGATTTCAAGTAAATCCCAATTTAAACCCGGAGTTAGTTTAAGTAGTATTAATTATATTAAGTAAAAGAAAAACGTATTACAAATTAGAGAAAATGAAATTTTGATGTCGAACAGAATAAGAGAGAAAACGACGGATAATGGTACAGCCAACAACCTTTGATAAAAATGAACACATACACGTATGAGCTTCAGAGCTCTGAACCGGGCATACGCCGAGCTCGCAATTCACACATGCTTTGCTTTGTACTGCACGTATAGGAAAGGAAAAGGGTGACTCGCTAGCTTTTGCACGCACACTAGCACGTGTCAACCCTACCGTGTCGCCTCGATGATGCAGCACAGATCCAAGCGTTCATCATCTCTCCTGTTCTTCATGCTATCCCTTCCGTCGAAACTACCCCGCGCCAAACCACCCTTATAGTAGGCAGATTTCGAGAAGGCACAACCTTGGCAGAAATGGTACTATTTTATTGAAAGTAAAAGTGGAAACAGAAAGCAAAGTTCCAGATATGACAAAAGAGATGATTTTAATATATTCCCAAAGGGGATGAAATACAAAAATGAAGGTGACTGACTCGAGTCAGGACACTTAAATCTTGGCTGGTATTGCAAGAAAATCGACGTGGTAACAGTCGCCACCGAAATCATACCATTTCTCTGACCTATCAAATTTTTTCACCTTAAATCCCTTCCCACCTTTGTCATCCTGCGATGCACCATCGAGACACATCGATAAGAAATCAATTTGGTAGTTTTACGGGGATCTTCAATAGATGAAGATCACTCCGAGAATTTTTACCTTTCCTCACAGGGGGAATTTTAACCGTCCGTCCGCGGTTCGGAACTTTTGTCACTTACGCGCAATCCTTCAAGTCGAAGTTCCGGACTCAAACAAGAATTGAGAATTTAAGGTTTGAAACGTAGCCTAAAATCCAATAGCTTTTCCCGGGGAAATGTAAAGAGATCTTGTCCTGGGAGCGTGGCAAGATCAATTGGGCGGACGTAAATAAATCCCCCTCCGAGGGGTTAAATCAAATCGGTAAAAAACGTAGGTGGAAACAGTGTCTCCAGAAGGTGGGATTTTTACGCCCCCACCACGCTTCCATCAGGGAGAAACGCATTCAAACGTAACTTTTCGGTGAGTCGGCTCTGCTACATGTTAAAAATCGAGTAAATGCAAGAAATATTAAGAAAAATCGAAGAAATTCAAATCGAATTTTAAACTTAAATTCTGTTAGAAACTTAGATTTTTACAGAACTCAAACTTAAACTTTAGAAGCTTTAAAGGATTTCCGAAACATTTCAAGGAGGTAAAACTATTTTTCTTAAACTTCCTGGGAAAAATTGATTTTAAAATCTACTTTGAAATTTGAGCAAGTTTAAGAGATATTCAGAAATTTTGAAAGAAATCCAAAATAATTAAAACTTGTAAAGATTTTTAAGGAATTTTTAAGGTTTCACGCAAATGAAAAAAAATTCTGTTAGGTTCCTAGGAATAATACAAATTGTTTTAAAACATTTTGAAACATTACAGAATGTTTAAAAAATTGTCAAAGAATCTAAAAATTTTGTAAGGAAAATTTTTGTTCTTAATTTTGCAGAACTAAAAAAAATCAGGAAAAATTTGAATAATTCTTAAAGATTAGAAGATTAGAAGGTCTGACAAGATTAGAAAAAAAGAATTATTTTCCTAATATTCCAGTGTAAATTTTTAATGATTTTTCTTTAAAGTGCTTAAAGAGAAAATTAAAAAGGGATTTAAATATATCAAAGGATTCAAAAATAATTAAAACTTGTAAAGATTTTTAAAGAATTTTTTAAGTTTTCACGAAAATGAAAAAAAAAATTATTTTGGGTTCCTAGAAATAATTAAAATAATTTTTTAATTCAAAAAATTAATTTTAGCAGATTATTTTAGAGGATTGCAAAAGATTACAATATACGTCAAAAATTGTCAATTTATCTGAAAAATTCTAAATGCAATTTTTTTAAATTTTGCAAATCAAAAAAAATCAGGAAAAATTTGAATAATTTAAAAAAATTAGAAAGATTTTGAAAAATTGTCTTTAAAAGGAAATTAAAGAAGATTTTTAAACACATGAAACGATTTCCTAAAATTTCGAAAAAGAGTGTAGAATGTTTTAAAATCAACATTTTTTAATTCGATAACATTAAAAAGTTCTAAAAAATGTAAATAATCGAATAAATTCAGGAAATATTTGATAGAATTGATGAGATTCAAAAATAATTTAAACTTCAGAAGGGTTTTAAAAAGGTAGGATAAAATGATTTTAAGAACTGAAATACCCGCTTTAAATCACAAGAGGTTCAATTATTTCCAATCAGAATAAGTAATGACATGAATTTAAAAAATTTTAAAAGATAACTTAGAAAAAGTTGAATGCGATTTGAAAAAAAGTTTATTTTAATTACATATAAAATTTGTTAAATTATTTCTAAAAATTTGGAAACATTAAAAAATGTAGTATTTAAATACACTTAACATTTAAGATTTGTATAATAAATTTTGATAAGATATTATATATATATTGAATATTGAATATTGCGGAATATTGAGTCTTGAATGTCTTCACAACAGGATTATTCTGGGTACAGCACATAGAGTTGCAAATGGAAGACACCCTCTTCTTAAAATGGTCAGGAATCACGAAGAAGTGGGCAAAGGAGCATTTCTGTACAAAGCAGCGGAGGAGGCTGCTGAAACACTCGGACTTGACTTCAGTATTAGGGGTGAGCAAAATGCACTAAATCTTATCTATCTCGAGTACTCACTCCTGAAAGCCCGGATTAAGAAAGCACAAGAGAAAAACTTTCGTGAACAGCTCCTCGATAAGAGGATGCACCGTATCTTCCACAGAAATGTGAAGGATCAGTCAATGTCTTGTGAGCTAACGTTTGCTTTCCTTAAATCGCCCGAATTGAAGCCTGGTACAGAGGGTTTCATTTTTGCATGCCAAGCCGGTGTCATTTCCACCTTAACATACCGTCGCCACATTTTGAGTCAAGACATTCCCGATGATAGCTGCAGGGCGTGCCATGCACACCCCGAGCATTTAGCTCACATACTATCTAGTTGTCCAACTCACGCGGGAACGACCTACATTCAAAGGCACAATGCGGCACTAAGAGTGCTTTATTACCATCTCTGTCACTCCTACGGCATTAACCTTAATATCGCTCCTCTAAATCTTCCTAGAGAAATTGAGTCAATTGTCGAGAATGGGAAGTGCCGCATATACTGGAACTTTATATTCTCGACAATTGTTTCTGTTGCTCACTCGAGGCCTGACATGGTTCTTCTTGACTTCGAGAAGCGAACCATGTTCGTTATCGAATCTTCGGTACCAGCTGACAAAAACATCATAACCAAGGAGAATTAAAAGAAAGAGAGGTATCGAGACCTTATAAGGGAGTTGCAACGATTGTACCCGGAATATTCTCTCAAACTGATCGTCCTTATCATCGACGCTCTTGGAGGTGCCAAGCTTTCACTTGCTAATGGCCTAAAAAGCATCCCTGCGTGTCAACAATAGGCTAGAACACTTGCGGGAAGAATGCAGAAGGCGGTTGTCCTTGGGTCGCTCCGTGTTCTTAGGGTGCACGAGGCTTTTGGTGGATCGTCGTATTGATTCGTTTACAGACTGTAACCACCTATCTCACGGTTGTGAGACGTGGTTGTGGCTGAAATTTTACCGCGATTTCGCTGGAAGGGGGTGCAAT
>NC_046658.1:22480729-22521751 GCF_010883055.1 Belonocnema kinseyi
TAATATTCATATTCAATAGCGCCTAATATAGGATATAATGAATTTGAAGATCATTTTCTGATTATTATTACAGAAACTCCTTATCTTTAAAAACATAATAATACGTAATATGAACTACAATAATTAGATATAATTATTCTCATTATCAGTTATAAATGATTAATTCTATTATTAATAATAATATGAATATAACAAATAAAATATATATATATATATATATACATATAATTCACAGCCGTGCAAAAGTTTTAGGCAGCCTCTCTTTTTTATGACTGAATAAATTCTCTTGATTTTAATTATACCAGAGCATTTGAGTACAAAAGACTTATCATTTGATAAAAATGTGCTGAAAATTTTCCTTTGAATGTGTTGTGGAAAGGAGTTTTATTAAAAAATGTGTGGGATTTTCTAACAAACAACTGTATGAGTAGTATTTTACTAACTAATGGAGATATTTTTATAATTTTATTTTTGAAATCTATTCCCTAAATATCATATTAAAATAAATTTTAGTAATATTTACAAAAGTATTCTTATTTTTCATTTATAAAATTAATGTATACCGATTACAGTTTTTATATGATGCTATACAAACACTTATTTTTAGAATGATTGTTTTGGCCTTTTAAAATCATGATATATTTCTTCATAAAATAAATGTTGTTAAACTTATTTTAAAATTATTTACAATTACAATTATTTTGAAATTAAAATAAAATTGTAAAAGCCAAATATTCTAATATTGAGATAAGTATTTTAAGTCAGTAAAGGCTTTGTAAAGTTTTCATATATTATGAAAGCATATGAGGCCAAGTTAATAACTTTTCGGCTTTTTCTCTTAAAATCCCCAAAATGGTGATCATAACCTAAAACAGCATGAAAAGAGATGTGTCAAAAAAGGATCTATAGGACCTAACAGATTTTTATTTGATTGGATTCTACAAAATATTAGAAAAAATTCGAGTTTTCTTAAAAGATGTTCCCAACATTTAGAAGTTTGGGAGATACCAAGAAAAAACTGGTTACAATTTTTCTTAAAATTTTGAAAAATCATTCAAGATGTAAAAGATTTACTTATCATCTTCTTAATTTTTCTCAGGAATTTTAAGAGAAATAGCTTTATCTCCTTGAAATCTTTCAAAATTCCTTTACATATTCTAAATTTTATTTCGCAAATATTTAAAATTCTAAGTTTCTAACAGAATTTAAATTTAAAATTCGATTTGAATCTCTTCGATTCTTCTTGATATTTCTTGCATTTAAACATTTTTCTTTAAAATCCTCTAGAGTCTTCTTTTCAATTTTAGGGAACCCTTTCATATGTTTAAAAACCTTTTTTAATTTTCTCTTAAAGCACATTTTTTAAAATGATAAATCGTTTAAAATTTTCAAACGAATATTAGAAAAATAATTGTTTTGTTCTAATCTTGTCACATCTTCTAATTTTCTAATTTTTAAAAACTATTTAAATTTTTCCTGATTTTTTCAAGACTGCAAATTAAAAAAAAAATTGTAATTAAAATTTTTCAGATTCTTTGACAATTTTTGAAATCTTCTGTAATGTTTTGAAATGTTTTTAAATAATCTCTTAAAATTAATTTTTCGAAATAAAAAATTATTTTTATTACTTCTAGGAACGTAAAAGATTTTTTTTTTATTTTCGTGAAACCTTACAACATACTTAACAAATTGTTAAGGGTTTTAATTATTTTTGAATCGTTTCAAAATTTCTGAATACATATATCTTAAACTTACTCAAATTTAAAAGCATATTTTTAATCCAACATAAACTTTTTAAAATATTGTACAACAAAATTGAGCAAGGAGACTTAATAAGAATAAAGTTCTTTATTTAAAAATCTATCTTTTCTAATAATAATAATAATATTTGGTTGTACATTTTTTTCAAAATACGTTTCAGTTGAAAATTCATTTCTGACATCAAAAATTAAACTGTTTTGTAGAAAATTAAATTTTTTATCTGAAAATGTAACTATTTCACTTTTGTTTGAATACTTATTTTCTAGTTTTAATATTAATTTTTCAAGTTGAAAATTTAACGATTTTGTTGAATTTAAAAAAAATTATTTTTTCAGTAAAAATGTATCCTTTTTTAATAAAAACTTCTTCTCGTTTGGAAATTGATTTTTTGGTTGATAATTTAACTGTTCTGTTGAAAATTCGATTTTTTTTATTTGAAAAACATTTTCTTATATACGGAAAATTTAACGTTATCATGTTTGGTTGAAGATTTCTTTTATTGTAAAATTTAACAAAACTTTGTTGAGAATTAGTTATTGTTTTTTTTGGGGTTGAAAATTGACCTTTCTCAGTGATAAATGAATCTTTTTTGGTAGAAAATTATTCTTCTTGTTTAAAAATGCATCTATTTTAATTAAGAATTCATTTCTTTGGTTGATAATGCATTTTTTGGAAAAAACTTCTTTTCTTTTGGTAAAAAATGGTTGAAAGTTCAGGTATTTTTTTGGAAATTAAACTGTTTTGCTGAAAAAATTTGTCTTGTAAGTTTATGTTTTAAACTGATACTGTAACCGTTATTCGTTGAAAATTGGTCTATTTTGTTAAAAGTTCGTTTTTTTGTTTTAAAATTGATTTAAAAATTTTTGAATGTCTGTTTTCGGTAGAAAATTATTGGATTGAAAATTAAACTATCTGTTGGCAAATTCAATTGTCTGCTTGGAAATTTAAATGTTTAAATTTTTCGTTGAAACATTATCTTTTTAGTTGAAAATTTAACTATGTGGTCGAAAATTCATGTATTTTGTTGCAATTTCGTATTTTTTTAGAAGAATTTTAGTTGTTTTGTTCATAAATTCATTTCTTTGGTTCAAAATTTGTCTATTTTGTTGTAAATTCGATTGTTTTTTTTATTCAAAATTAATTTTTTAAATTAAAATTTAGCTGATCCATTTTTGGTTAAGAAATAATATTTTTTACTTGAAAATTAACTTCTTCTGTTGAAAATTCTATTTTTTATCCGAAAATTTAACTAGTGTTGTACATTTTTGGTTGAAAACTTATTGTGTCAGTTTAAAATCTGTTCCTATAAATGAAAATTGAACAATTTTGTTTCTATTTTTTTCATGAAAAATTATCTTTTTAATCATAAATTTATCTTCTAACTTCTTTCATGGCGAATTATTCTTCTTCTTAGAAAATTCATTCGTTTTAGTGAAAAAATTATTTATTTGAGTGAAAATTCGCATTTTTGGTGAGTTAAAAATTAATTTTTTCACATGTAAACTTAAGTATAAACTTAAATTTGCAGTTTAAAAATGTATTATTTTAAAGTCATGTCTTAGTTTGAAAATTGAACTATTTTGTCAAAACTTTTTTATTTGTTAAAAGTTAATCGTTTAATAAAAATATGACTAAGACATGCAGCACTAAATTTGAAACATTTTAGACCCAGAAGGCTTGCCTCCTATATGTATTTACATAAAGTAAATTATATTTTCCTCTTCGCAATAATGTATAATGGTTCTAATGTAAATCGGGATTTTAAAACCAGAATAAATTTTAGGAGTAGCTAGATCGTCATTCGTGAAGTCGGGAGAGCTCGGATACCGGCTCGTGCATTTTCGGCTTTACACGAGGCTGGTCTTCGCAGCATTTATCAGAGCCGATTGACCGACACGCTATGTTTGCATGTATATCATGTATGTATATATGTATGTTTGCATAGATGAGTGAGTAGTGGGGGCCGAAAAATCCCACGTTCTGAAGACATTGGGCAGAAAATTTAAACGTATTTCCTCTTACTTTTTGTTCCATTCGTGAAAGGTTCAACTCAAAACATATAGGTAAATATATCTATATATGTCAAAATGGTCCAGAGGAAAATTGTAACAAAGGGTATTTATGCGGAGGAAAACTAGCTTTCACAATCGAATCTCAAAACGATTGGGAAAATTAGTTCTGTACCACTGAATCACTTCCCTGGGATGTAATAACGAATAGAGGGTTAGAATTTAAACACACTCTTCCCTTTTTGGTCAGAAGCAGTTCGACGTCACAATTCAGTGTGGTAATTCCGGAAAATACGGTGTTGAGAGTATTCGTGCAATACAAAAGTGTCGTAAAGGACCAGAGTTGCTATAACAAGCAACGGCGATATAGAAATATCAAATTTAGCCCTATTAAGAGGAGCAGGAAATTAATAGAAAATTGTCTTTATGAACCTCTGCCCTTCCTAATTGGTAGAAGTAGGACTAGGATTACAACTACAAGGTATGGTTAAAATGTATGAATCAAGTTTTTAATTTCGAAATCTTCTTCATGTAAATCTGTGAGTGTTGAGCAGGTACCATTGCTAAGTCCAAAGTGTAAAGAATTCATTAGAACGGTATTCTGATTTTGTAATACACATTTCACAAAAAAAATAAAGATCTAAAACAAGCCTGTCCAGGGAGGGGAGTTTGACTCAATCACCAGACGTTTGAGTTCTACCACCAGTCTCTCTACTCAGCTTCGGTGGTGGTCGATTTCTGAAATGGAAGGAAGGTCTCCAGTGTTGTAGATATATAGTATCTCGGAAGGAGTCTCTACGCTATATTATTATATAGCAAAAAATTCACATTCAATGTATAAACTTTTATAAATATTGAAGGGTAATAATTTAAACATTTTTTAAACATTAGCTTACACTTTACAAAGAAATTGTCAAAATTATTTGAAATCAGGATCATGCAACATACCTATTGAAAGTTATGGCGCTCATACATTTCCTTTACTTATTATTGTAAAGTGAAATGTAATCATATATCAACTATGCATATATTGAAATTGTTGCAATATTGATAAAATCCAATTCCTGTCGAAAAAAGATATAATTTTTGAAGCTCAGGATATCAGTAAACATTTCTGTTTCGTTCGAGTTGGATCTTACATTTACAGCATGTTACATTTACCATTAAGCTTTGAACTATTAATTGATACGAATCTTTGTTTTAGTATTGTAGCGTAAGTGATTCAAATTTCGGTGCACAAGGCTCATTAATGTAAACGGCGATAAGTTATGAATCAGTAATTGGCTAATAAGGAAGTTCGCGCTCAAATTATGGGGATGTGGTAACCAGACACGTCACAGGGCTGGCACAAGGTCATAAGTGTATTTGAGTGTATTTGTCTATTTTGTATAATCTATAAATAGCTAATCTCAGATCACAAAATAATTTGCGAATGTCAGCTTGTTCTCTTTACCATTAATATTATCTAAATTTCAATTATTAATTGAATCGTTATTTTTGATCATCACTGTTTTTATCGGTATAAGTTATATCAATGTAAATATTTTCTAATATTTTATCGAATCTTTCACGCAGTGTTTTTTTATAGTGAAAATCTAAAAATTAAATATAAAAATAAAAACATCTTGCTCAGTATATACTTACGTTTTCGAGTTCCCATCCAAAATCATTCATTAGATATTCCACTGAATCATTGATCTTCCTCAAGCTCTTAAATAATATTGCTTTCCGTAAAGTCGGCTTTGCTAATAAGACTTCTTTAGAAATGTTGTACCTCCACATAACATAAAGTGATACTAATTGCATGCGAAGATCAAAAAAGGTCAAATCTTCAGTTAAGTTATCCAGGGGAGGTCGCTTATAAGATTTAGGGAAAACAGTATCAAAAAATGTTTGCACTATATCCACTTCTTCAGAAATTCCTACAAATTCTTTAAATGGCACTATTTTCATTTGCATTGCTTGAGTAAATCTGCCGAATATAAAATTCAATTAAAATATGTTGAACGTAATTTTTTCTTGGTGTGCATTTTGCTCATAGAACGAATGTTCCAAAGCCAATTACGGAACGATCTCCAATTATTACAGAACGAGCTTCGTATTTTTATCACATATAAAACTTTATCTTTTTATAAATGAATCATTAACTGCAGTGTAATAAGCTATAATATCTTTAATTTTTTAGAGTAGAACTAAAGTAAACAGCACATATAAAATCTAAATCCATAAAAAAACTGTAAATGAAGAATGCTCAACTCCAAATTGTGAATGAACTGATTACGTTCAAATATATATATAATATAAAAAAATATAAACCCGCTCCCGGCGAAATCCTGCGGTTGTCCTTATGACAAATTAGATGGACTCCTAGTGCATTTGGAGAAAAAACGTTCTGAGGTGACAACGTTCATCCGTTAACGGTATCATCGTCTACTTAGTTCGAGTATATATCACCGGCGCCAGTGTCGCCATACTTACAGATACGGCCTGCACGTTGACATCTCTATCGCATATAAGCAAAACTACATGTGTACTGAAAACGTTCCCGCCTCGGCGATTGGGCAACACTGCATTCACTGTCAGTGAATCGGCCTGTGCCTTTCGCCGGCTGAAATTTGGCTACTGACAAGTAGTAAGGTTAATCCTGAATGCAAAAGTTTGAAAATGGTTCGATTTCTATAAAAATGAGTATCTATAAGTTTTTGGGGCCGCTTGATTTTAATTTGGTTTCAGAATTTGAAAATTCAAAATGGCCGGTACCAAAATTGGGCATTCATTGCATTTTTATGAAATTATAAAAAAGGGCATTATTTTCTTTAAGATACATGGTTTTAATTTTGTTGGGAATTCTTTTTTTTTTTTAATTTTTTTTTTATATCAAAAATAAATTATTTCACTTTCGTTTTGAAATTGAAACCTTATAAGTTTATGAATTGACTTTTTTTCGTGAATTAAGTTTTTTTTTTAATTATATTTTTCGTTAAAAATTATACTATTTTTAAAAATATAACAATCTTGTTGAAAATTTGTTTATTCTTTGTATATTAGTTTCCTGAAAATTCATATTTTTTGCTTAAAGTTAAACTATTAAGTTGAAAATATAACTATTTTGTTGAAATTCTTTTTTCATCCGCAAATTCCATCCGCTAAGGTTCATTATTCCACTTTTGGTTGAAAAAGTATCCCTTCCAAGTTTATGACTCAGCTATTTGGCCGTAAAATAACATTTTTGTTGAGAATGTATATCGCTGGTTTGAAAATAAACTATTTATTTGAAACTATGTTGTAGGAAATTCTTTGATTTTGACGAAAAATATTTTTCTTCATTTGTAAAGTTTTATTCCACTTTCGGTTGAAAATGTCTCCGTTATAAGTTTATAATTTAGCTATTTAATCCTTAAATAAATGTTTTATGTTGAAGATTGGTCATTTTGTTCATAAAATTAATCTGGTGTTTAAAAAATCCATGATTTTGGTTAAAGGTTCAAACTACTTTGTCAAAAAATCGTCCTTTTTTATTCCATGCAACTAGTTGATAATTCGATTTTTAATCAAAAAAAAGTTTTTCAACTGAAATTTAGTGATTCCGTTTTTGATTAAAAATCCAGCAATTTTATTTAAAAATTTTAATATTTCGTCGTAAATTAACATTTTTCTGGAGCACTAATATTTTCTGTTACAAATTTCACCACTTGTGTCAAACTATCTTTTTTTAATTCTCTTCTTTTGAGGAAAAAGAATTTTTTATCTGAAAAGTTTAATTTCACTTTTGGTTAAAAATATGTTGCTTATGGGTTAAAAATTCCACTATATCGTCGTAAACTTCTTGCTTAAACATTCACATGTTTCGTTGAAAATGAAACTAATTATTTGAAAATGTAACTATTTAGTTTGAAATTCTTCTTTTTTTTTTGGAAAATTAATTTCTTTTTTTCTGAAAAGTTTGTTATTCCACTTTCCGTTACAATTTTCTGCCTTATAAGTTTACTATACAACTATTTAATTATAAATTAAGGGTTTTGTTGAAAATTGGTCTTCTTGGTAATAAAATTAATCTTGATTTTAACAATTTTATGATTTTGGTTAAGAATTCACCTATTTGGTCAAAATTTCGTCATTTTTTATTGAATGGAAGTGATTGATAATCCGATTTTTTGTTGAAAAAAAGTGTTTTAGCTGAAAATTATATAGTTTACTTAAAAATTAACTATTTATTTGAAACTGTAACTATTTTCTTAAAAATTCTTTTGTTTTGTAAAAAAAAACAATTTATTTTATCTGAAATGTTTCACTTAACTTTTTGTTAAATATAAGTATAGTACCTTGTTGGAAATTTTTTATATATTTATATTATTTAATCAAGTATTCCAATTTTGATGAAGTCAATTCGCCTGAAAATGCGTTATTGATCATACGGTCCAAAAAAATTGTACATTCAGTTGCCCATGAATCATGCTTTATTTTTCAATTTCTTTAAAAAAAGCAACGTACGTTTTGTCCTTGTTGCAGGCCTTTTTCAAGGTAATTCATCTAAGAGAAACAACATAATTTTAGAGTGAAGCAAAATTAGTCATTTTTTTATCATTGAAGGTTAAAATTTATAAATAACCATGATTTGAAAAATGTCCTTTAAAACGTTAAAATTGAAACCTTAAAATTCAGAGACTTCAAAAGAGAAATTTTACTACATTGAAGAAAATAATAATAACCGAACCAAGATGTTTTGATTTCGGAGAACAAACATGGACTAACGAATACATTAGAGATGAAGTCAATTTTTTATGAATAATTAATAAAGACTGATATTAAAATGGAGACTCAAATGAAAAGTGCGCGAAAGTAACTTGTATTTAAAAGTTGTAATACATTTTTTTTAATTCATATATAAATATTTTAAGAAATAGTTTGATCAGATTGCCATATATGTTGTGACAAACGAGTATTTTGATTCCTAATTCACAATCGAGTTTATGTTAAAAAATGTGAGTTTCAAGTCTCCTACCAGTCTCACCAATATACATTTTATTTCAACATTTTCAATTTATCAGATATACTGTAACTGATAAGACTTCTTTATTATCCTTATCTTTATTTAACAAAAAAAAGTTATAAAGTGTGTAGTTGTTAAGTTTATGACTCAACTACTTGGTCGTAAATAAACGCTTTTGTTGAACATTGGTCTTTTTGGTCAATTTTTTTATCTCAAAAGTTTCATTCCACTTTTTGAAAATTTAAATATTTTGTTGGAAATTAATTTTTTGTGGAAACTTAATGTTGTGTATAATTTTTTATCTAAGTTTGTGATTGAACTATTTTGTAGAAAATTCATGTATTTTGTTAAAAATTCGTCAAATTGATTTTAACATTAATCTTCTTTGTTGAAAAAGCATGATCTTTGTTGCTGATTGAATCATTTGGTCAATAATTCTTCATTTTTCATTGGATGCAACTGGTTGATTATTTTTCTTTTTTGTTGAAAATTAGTTTTTAAGCTGAAAGTTTAACAATTGTATTTTTGGTTAAAAAATTCTCTTTTTAAACCAAAAATTCAACTATTTAATAGTAATTTAACATTTTTGTTCAAATTTGTTTATTGTTTTTTTTTCTTTTGGTTGCAAATTAAACTATTTATTTGAAATGTAACTATTTCTTTAGAATCTCCGTTATTTTATGAGGAATATTAGTTTCTGTTCATCTGAAAAGTTAAGAATTCTATTTTTGTTTGAAAACTTATCCTTTTTAGTTGAAAATTCATGTTTTTTGTTGAAATTCTTCCTTTTTATTTCAAAATTTATCTTGTTTCGTAGAAAAGTAATTGTTCATGGTTAAGAATTAGTTTCTCTTGGCTAAAAATGATCTTTTTGGTAGAAAATTCGCCTTTTCGGCTTGAAAATTTAACTATGGTTTAAAATGCAGCTACTCAATTTTTTGTGTCGATAGGATTGGTATTTAATTTATTAATAAGGATTAAAATTTAATTCTTTTATCTGAAAAGTGTCACGCGTTACAAAACCTTTCCGAACCCACTGTAATATGTGGACGAACCGTCGGAAATATCCGAGGTGTATTATTCTTTGCGAAAGACATTTTGTTCATTTTTTTTTTATTTGAGGAACATTTAAGCCACAATATTCTTCCTTTAAAAAATAATTCGTTTGATATCACCTGCTTCAGGTGTTTTAATACTGGTACTTCTGTTTTCTTTTTAACAACTTAATCCTGCATAAAAGCAGGCTAAGTTTTAAACCAAAATAATTGAATTTTCAACTAAACAAGATAAATTATCAAGCATAATTGGAATAGTAAAATTTTCTCTTAAAAAATTTATTTTTAAATAAATAAGAACGAATTTTCAACAGGATAGTTAAATGTTCGACCAAATCAATGTATTTTTCACTGAAATGTTAAGTCTTTAAACACCAAAATATATTTATAAAAATAATAATAATAATTTACTAAACAGTTGCATTTTCAACCGAAAAGATTAACTTTCTATCCAAGCAGATTAATTTTTATCAAAATACATGAATTTTCACCAAAATATTTAAAAATAAGGAATTTCTAATTAGATTTTGAAACTTTCGACTAAAGAAATGAATTTTCAACTTTACAGGGAAAAGCTAACTTTTCGGTTAAAAAATCGATTTTCATTATAAAGTGAAAATATGTTTATTCAATTATAAATTTAGAAAAAATTCGAGCAAGTTTGAGATATATAAATTCAGAATTTTGGAAATATTACCAGATAACACAGGCCGGCAAAATTTGACAAAAGTCAAAAGCCAGAAAGCAAACCAAACATTTCCGAAGGATTTTGATGCGCTGAATTCGAATCCGAACTCGAAATTGCTTCTGTACGTCAAGTTTTCAAGATATCCTAACCTAAAATTGCAAAAAACGCGTTTTTAGCTGTTTTTGAGGTTATGTAACTGTAAAAGAAAAATGTTCACCACCAAGCTTATATGGAATTTAAAAGTACTAATCTTCCCCTTTCAAACCTACTTGGATTTATTAGGATATCTTTATTTTTCACCGAAATATTGTAATCTGAAATTTTTTATTTTAGCGTTTAACTCATTAACGCTGAGGTGTTCAGATTTATACAACGCATTCTCTATTGCTGACGGTACGATATTTTTTCTTCAAAATATTATCTCAGAGGTTTTAGAGGGTGCCCTTTCTATTGCCGGTTAGTCGCATATTTTTCTTGGAATAATGAAGTTTCATGCCACCAGTGGGTTAACCCACCTACCTGCTAATCCACCTAAGCCCAGAAATCACCCCTATCAAATGATAAGCAGACTAACCCACCTAACCCTGGGAGCAGCGAATCTAGTCGTTTACATTTCGTGAAATAATTGAATTCCACACTACAAGTGGGCTAACCTTGAAATGAAATTTTTTAATTCACCGTATTAACCCATTAACGCCGAGATGGTATTCCATTGTCCCTTGAAAATGTTATCTAAGGGGTTTTCGGGGGTTCCTTTTCTATTGGCTCAGTTTTTTTTATAACTCCTAGAAGAGCGAATATGGGAAACAGTTAGGGCTTTAAAAAAATTTACTATTATGATTCATTTAATATTGTAAATTTATTTCGGATTTTCCAGCTTACTAAGGCAAAACTCAATATTTTCCAGCCACTTAAGGCTGGACTTGGGATTGTTTAGCTAAGCAAGAAAGTACTTAAAATTTTCCAGCCAATTAAGGCAAGACTTTAGGTTGGCCAGCCAATTATGGCAAGCCTTTGGATTTCCCAGACATTAAAGGCAAGACTTTTTATCGTCCAGCCAGGCAAGACAAGACTTACGATTGCCCAGCCAGTTAAGGCAAGCCTTGGGATTGTCCAGCTAAGCAAGGAAGTACTTAATATTTTCCAGTCAATTGAGGCAAGACTTTAGATTTCCCAGCCAATCAAAGAAAGACTTACGATTGCCCATTCAGTTTCGGCAAGACTTGGGATTGTCCAGCTATGCAAGGAAGTACTCAATATTTTCCAGCCAATTAAGGCAAGACTTTAGATTGCCCAGTCAATCAAGGAAAGAATTTAGATTGCCCAGCCAATCAATGAAAGACTTTGAATTGCCTAGCCAATAGAGGCAAGACTTTGTATAGCCCAGCCAGTCAAGGCAAGACTTTGAATCGCCCAGTCAGTCGAGGCAAGACTTTGAATCGTCCAGCCAGTCAAGGCAAGACTTACGATTACCCATTCAGTTAAGGCAAGACTTGGGATTGTCCAGCTACGCAAGGAAGTACTTAATATTTTCCAGCCAATTAAGGCAAGACTTTAGATTGCCCAGCCAATCAAGGAAAGACTTTAGATTGCCCAGCCAATCATGAAAAGACTTTGAATTGCCTAGCCAATAAAGGCAAGACTTGGTATCGCCCAGCCAGCCAAGGCAAGACTTTGAATTGCCCAGTCAGTCAAGGCAAGACTTTGAATCGTCCAGCCAGTCAAGGCAAGACTTACGATTGCTCAGCCAGTTAAGGCAAGACTTACGATTGTATGTCGAATGAAGGTGAAACCAATTACTTGTTTTCTTATGGAAATGTTCGCGCTTCATGTCAAACGGTCGTTGAAGAGACTTTCGCTTATGACTAGTAGGGTCATTATCATTTCTTTGCAAAAACCAGCAATAGTCGGCCATCATTCTTACATTGCATCGAACTTGATAATGTTACTCTTTTTGGCGAAAGTCTTGATGAAAGCGTTCGCCCATTTCTTCACTGAATGCTCCAACATTTTCTGGGGAATAATCCAAAAGAGATTTGAGAAAATGCAATTTCATACTCATCAAACAACTTAATCTTTTAAAATTCTTTAACATACTAGATGCAATAGTTCTAAACTTTGGATCTCGATTGTTCCCTAAAAATTTCTGTACAACATCTTTGAAACTCAACCGTGCATCCTTTGCAATAGATGTCATGGTTTTGATAAAGTCATCATCTTTGATAAGTTTTCTTATATCAGGCCCAACAAAATACCTTCCTTAGCTTTGGCATCACTTAAATGCGGAAATGTAGATCGGATATAATTGAAACATTCTCCTTCGGTGTTTAGGGCTTTCACAAATTGCTTCATTAACCCTAGTTTTATATGGAGTGGTGGCAATAATACTTTCTTTCTGTCAACAAGACTTTGATAAACAACATTATAACGACCAATTGTCCACTCTAATCTGTCTGGCCATTTCTCGGTTATCCAATGTTCATCCCTTGCAGGACTGTCCCAAAGGCAAAGAAAACAAAGGTATTTAATGTTTCCTGATTGTAAACCTAATATAAGATTTATCATTTTCAAGTCACCACAAATAAGCCAGTTATGGACATTCTATTTTATTTTTATCAGAAGTAATTGAAAAGTATCATAAGATTCTTTCAGTGTAGTTGAGTGACCTACTGGAATTTCAGCGCACTTATTTCCATTATGTAATAGTACTGCTTTCAGACTTTCTGTACACGAATCAATGAAAAGAAGCCAATCCTCTGACGTATATAAGTTTATTTTATATAAATTAATGATTCCTTCGATACCATTACAATACGCAATCCCACTGTCCATTGAAAAGTACTTGATAAACTTTTCTTCGCTATTTCTGTAAACAGTTACTCGGTTGATCGGTCACTTTTGTTTTCAGAGTGATTTCTAGTACCAATCTTGGCTAGTGTAACACTTTTTACACCAGGGTAAACGATCTTCTCCAAATACTTTTTAGAAAAACCTCCTGTTTTGCATAAGTAAAAGTAACCATCAGTATCATGATCGTTGGGCTCACGCCAAAAAGGTGGTTGAATAACAGTCTGCATGTTGGTACTTTCATCTTCCCAATTTGACAAATTTAATCTACAAGTATGACAAATTGAGGTTGGTACCCACGGTTTATCCAAATTTTCCATTGAAGTCTCATAACAGTTGAAGTATGACGTTTTTATCGAATCATTAATTGATCGACGGTTTCCACAAACGTGACAAAACGTATTAACTTTCTTAGCGCAAGGAGTTCTTGAACTCATTTTTTCCCTTATAATGAACAGTAAGGTGGAAATTCTAACATTCACTATATACAAAAATCACGATCGACACGAAATGTAAGCGCTAGACAGATTTCAAATACAAAAAGAATTTTATTATCTACGCATCCAACCGTTAGCCCGCCACTCAAACGTGATCTCTAACACGGAAGGATTTGTAGCAAAAAACGAATTTCATCACCTACGCATAACACGTTATAAAAGCGTCGTCAGCTCAGTGATCCAGCTACGGATCGAAGACTGTCTGCGCCGTAAAACGGCGGGCACATACAGCGAATGTGAATATTAGAATGCACACAAAGTGCGCAGTAGCATTCCGCGCAGTCCGTCTTCTTTTTCTTTATCAATGTGCAAACGACTGCACGCTTTTTTGTTGGTATTTTGTGCGGGATCCTTTGTTCTTTTTTTAAGCCTTAAATTGTGGCCGCCATATTGGATCTTCTAGGGGTTATAACAAAAAACTGACCTCCTCAGCCTTAATAGGTTAAAAAGCTAAAATAAAAAATGTCAAATTACAATATTTTGGTGAAAAATAAAGATATCCTAATAAATCCAAGTAGGTTTGAAAAGGGGAAGATTAGTACTTTCAAATTCCATATTCGCTTTTGTGGTAGACATTTTTCTTTTTCGGTCAGGAGCGATTTTATGCTCGGATTCGGATTCAGCGCATCAAAATCTTTCGGAAATGTTAGGTCTGGTCAGTGGCTTTAAAATTTGTCGGCACATTCTGAAAACAATGATTTATTCCTGAAAAATGTAAAAAATAATCATATTTTCTTATTGGAATGTAATATTTTGTCATTGTTTGGAGTAGCACATTTGTATAAAAACACGATGTAAATATTTAAACAATTAATTATTGTTTATTATAAGAATTTCTAAAAACTGAACCAGATATGTCCATTTTCTTTCAAATTGGTATCCTATGCTAATTTCTGTTGAATAATTACATCATTTTTAAACAATTCTTATTTGCTCAAAGGATTATTTTTCGATAACTAAAAAATGAAATGAAATAGAAGACATACAATTAAATACGATTTTATAAGTATTTTTCAAAAAGTAATTGTTTAAACAAATTATTTTTTTTAACCATTAAAAAGTGTTAAATGTATTCTTTCTGTACTCTATACATTCAGCAAAATAATTTGCTCTATTTTATTTCATTTTTTTAGTTATTGAAAAAAACTGCTTGAGCAAATAAAGATGGTTTAAACAAATACTGCAAGCAATAAGTACAAGCATACGTATAAATACGTGCAACCAATGATAAACAATTATATTTTGATCATAAAATACGATTATTTTTTATATTTTTTAAAAATAATTAATTGCTTAAATAATTTAAATTTGTTTGAACTATTGACATTTGTTTAAAAAGTCATGGTAAATATTCAAATTGTCCATTGGTAATTATTTGTATAAAAAAGACGACGGAAATTGTTAAAAAATAACAAAAATAGGTAAAAAAAAATTATTTTTGGGTCATATTTGGGGCGCTGCGGCTAAGTTGGGGGTAGGTTGAAAACGAAAGTTATTAGTATTGTTTTATTAAGTAGACACTCCTCCTGAATTCCCGAAAAACTCGGCACATTTCGATGAAACTCTGTAACATAAGTTCAATCTTTCGAAAATTTGCCCACGTTAATTAATCGAAGATTGAAGTGCCCGATGGCACGTGTTACTCTTCGAGTTTCGAAAAAAAAAACGGATTTTCTTCCTCCAGAAATGGAGTTTTCAACTTTTGATAAACTTTTCAATTATAGTGAGTCAATAATTAATTTAAAAGTAAAAAAATTTAAGTGTTTAAAAATGTTATTTCGTAGAAATTGTCGATGTATTGCGTGGTTGACATGTTTACAGTTGGAAGTGTTATTCTTTGGTTAATATCTGATTTGTGAAATTATAAACAAATTTTAATTCAAAATTTTTAATATAATCTATTTTATTAATAACTATTAACAAAGCTTGCAGTATTTTTAAAGAAGTTTTTTAACTAAGTTGAATATTGATGAAAAAACGATTAAAATGTAGCGATAAAATTTCTTAACAAATATCTTTAAATTTGTCAGCAAACATTTCAGGCCCTGGAAAATTACTCTGTAGTAAAAATATGAAATTACAGAAAACGTTTTAGATAAATAATGATTTAATTATTATTTAAAAAATGTTCTTTTCTTTAATAACGAAAACTTTTTTTACTTTCACAGAAAAAATTCTCATGATAACAGAACATTGATAATGTATTTTTATGAATTGTTTAGCTACAATGTTTAAATTTAGAAAAACAATTAAAAAATTATGCATTTACATTTTTTTATTTAATTTTTCATTAGAGTTAGATTTTAGAAATAATTTTACTTTCATAGAAATAATTTTTAATCTTAACAAAAAATTCCTCACATTTCAATTTAGAAAATTTAAATTTAACGAGTTTTGTAAAATTACAAAATAAAAAATGTTCGGTAACAAACATTTAGAATAAAAATTGTTGTACAAAAAATCAAGGAAACCATTGTTTAAATGCAACTTTCCTTGACAATTTGTATTCTTACTACTTTGAAAAAATGTTTTCATCAACTTTATGTCAATGAGGAAACGATCAATTTTTAAAGAATATTTGAATAATTATTCAAATACAAAGTTTGTTAAATTTGTATTTTGACTAAAGTGCAACTTTTAATGGAAAAATTTCACTTTAACAGATATAATTCCTTATGGTAACAGAAAAATGCATTAATTGACATTATTTCTGTTATACAAAAAAAAAAAAGAGTTCATAAGGTTTTAAATGAAAACATGTTCAAATAAATATACGTCGTTAAAATTAATTTTACAAGATTAAAAAAATTTAAATCACCTCATTAATGCAGTGGGGATTGAAAGCTAATGGAATTTTGATATTTATATTGGAATTGTTAAGAATCTATGTATATTTACTATTATATTCTCAGATTTTTTTTAAACAATCTTTTCAACACCTGCCCATTGGCATTCAAAAACCAAAATTTTAATTTTGTAATATGTTTAAGATCGGATATTTTATAAATTGAATCAAACAATATTCCAAATACAAAATAAAAATGTCAAATTTACTTATATTTCTTTTTTTTTTAATTACTATTCTGCCATAAAAGATGGCATTTAAAAAAAATACTTGAATTTTAAACAAAATAAATCAATTTTCAGAAAATAATTACATTTTTAACATCAAAACATGAATCCTCAACAAAAAACCTGTAATAGTTGATATTTCAATCAAAAAATATAAAATTTCATTTAAAAAATAAATGTTACAGCCAAAAAATATTCAATTTTTAAACAGAAAATATGAATTTTAGCAAAACAAAAAGAATTTCCAACAAAATAGTTGCATTTTAAACAAACAGATAAATTTCTTTTTAAAAAGTGTCAAAAAAGTAGTTTAATATTTAACCGCGCTGTTGAATTAATAATTTAAAAAGGTCAATTTTTAACAAAATAGTCAAACTTTCAACCGGAGAGATGAATTTTTTACTAAAAATATGAAACTCGACAACAAAATTTCAATTAGACAGATATATTTTTAAATCAAAAAGATAAGTTTTCAAAAAATATATTTGAATATTCATACAAAAAATATTTTCGTTTGATTTTTTACATTAAAATATGATTTACACAAGAAGTAAATTTTCTACGAAGAGACTTGCATTTTCAACCAGAAAACACGAATTTTCAACAAAAAAATTGAATCTTGAACCAAAAGGGTTTACTTCTTAACAAAATTGTTAAATCTTTAAACAACAAGTTGTATTTTTATCCAAGAAATATATGAAAATTCAACTAAAACGGATGAATTTGCAAATCAAAAGCTAAGTTGAAAACAAACAATTGCATTTTTATTTGAACAAATTTTTAGTTGACTTTTCAACATCAAAATATGAATGTCAGGCCAGGAAAGTTTCTATGAAATAGTTGAATTTTCAATAATACTTTTGATTTTTCGACTAAATTTAACAGAATTATTGAAGTGTCAACCAAAAGTTGACTAAAACAAATGTATTTTTTAATCAAAAAGATAAATTAGAAAAAAAATGAATTTTTACCTAAAACAGATTTCAGTTTAATTTTCAACACTAAAATGTAAATTTAAACTAGTCAATTTTCATCCAAATTGCTGAATTTTCTACTAAACAGTTGAAGCTTCAATCGAAAATGACGGCTTTTTGAAAAGAATTTTGAATTTCTAACCACACAGTTTCATTTCCATCTAAGAAGTATGCAGTTTCTAATAAAAATAGATATATTTCTTAAATATAACACACACATTTTCCAAAAAATAGTTGAATTTCCACTGAAAAAAGATTTCAATTTGACTCTTCAACATCAGAATATGAGTTTTAAATAAAAAGTAATCTTTCTATTAATATACTTGAATTTTCAACAAAGCAGTTAAATTTCCAACCCAAAAGGATTACTTCTGAACAAAATTGTTGCATTTTCAATTAAACAGTAGCATTTTTCCCTAAGAAAAAGAAAGATGCAGTTTCTACTAAAATAGATGATTTTTTAAATTTAAAAGACAAATTTTCAAAAAAAAAAAAAAAATCGTTGGATTAATTATCACTAAAAAAAAAATGTTAGTTGACTTATATCTAACACCAAAATGTGAATTTGAAACAAGCTAATGTTCTACGAAATAAGGTAAACCGACCATTACTGGCACAATTACGAAAAGCCAACCCAGATAAAAAAATGTTTTATGACAGATAAAAATAGCATATTTTGAATAACAATTTACGGAGAGAAGTTTCTAGTCCACCGAAAGATTTCTTTTTCCATTCAAGAGATCTATCCTCAATATAGACGGTGTACAAGGTTCAAATTTCTCTGAGTAAAGATTCTGAGGTAACGTGTAACAATATGGCATTTTTATTCAGAATTATAATTCTTTTATTCAGCAAAAAATTTGTATTTGATAGGTCAGCCGTGCTAAAAATCATTTAAATTTTTTTTGTTAGTAAACAATAAAACTGTTTAAAATGAATGATTCAAACCAAAATCGACCCAGCTTTCAAAAACCTACACAAGATGCTCGTAATAAGGGGACTTTTTTTGAACTTTTGAAAATGAGTTATCTTGGTCACCTACTTATGCATAAAGAAGTGTTGCGGCGACCGAGTAGCGACTGGATTATTCAAGTTATCTGCAATCTTACATGAATTTGCGAGAATCATCATAAATGAGAACATATTCATTTAGGTTTATTACTTTTTTGATAAGTTCGGTAAATGGCACTTGACTTATTTCCCAGCCTGTAGTAGATTTGAATAAATTATTTATAAAGTTATTTTTAAACATGGTTTACATTTTTTTATAATTAATTACTTTTCTTAATTACTGATTCATTAGCATTTTTAAATGCGAGTTATAAAATAACATTAATGCTAGTATTAGTACACCAGGAACAGAAAATGTAGTAATGCGTCTTTGAAAAATACAAATTTTTCATGGGCACACTGCAACTCACTCACAAAGTGTTTCTTAGGAGGAACTCACAAATGTCTTGTAACACGTGACACTTTTTAGATGAAAAATATCATTTAAATCCTTGTCGGTACACTTAATATCAATATTATCGATAACAAAATTTAGTAAATGCATTTTGAAAGAAATAATCTAATTTTCAACCCGAAAGGTTGAATCTTGACGATAAATGTCCCGCTCAGCCGGAAGAAGGGAATTTTCAATCAAGAAATATGAATGTGCAACGAAGAAAGATGACTGCTCTATCATACAAGAAAAGACAAGTTCTTAATTTTAAACAAAGTACATGAATTTTCACACAAATTGTTAAATTTTGAACTGAAAGAGGTATATAATTTCAAGCAAAAAATGGAATAGTTTAATTTTCAGTCTAAAATTTTATACTTTTTAACAAAGAATAAACTCGAATTTTTATCCTGTTAAATTTATGAAGAAATTACGAATTTTTAACAAAATAGTTGAATATTTAACCAAAAAGATGACTGTATAGTCGCTGTTTCATTTTTTAACGAAAATATGAATTTTCGACATAAAAGTTTATTCTCAACGGAATAGTCCATTTTTTCACCAAATTCTTGAATTCGCAAGTAGAAGAACAAGATAAGTTTTCTACGAAAAGGTCAACTTATGACCAAATAGATAAATTTGAAAATAAAAAGATTAATTTTTACACACAAAATAAAGTATTTTTACAAAGTAGTTGAACATTACACCAAGGAGTTGTTCCTGCAAAACAATAACATGAGTACATAACGCAACATGTAACAGTTAATATTTTAACCAAAAAACATTTTAATTTGCAAAATCAAATTTACCCAAAAAAAGACGAATTTTCAAGAAAATAGTTCGTCTCTGAAACAAGATAGATTCATTTTACACCAAACAATTTCATTTCTAACTAAAAGGATGAACTTTCATTTAAAATAATTAGTTTTCTATCATAAAATAGGGAGTTCCATTAAAACACATGAATTTTCAAATGGCAAAGATCGATTTTCATTTCTAAATATGAAAATTCAACAACAAAAGGTAATAATTACGTTTATAAGTAAAGAAAATTAATTCCCAGCAAGGAAAAAATATCTCCAGCTTAATAGTTACATTTTCAAACAAAAAGTTGATTTTTTTAACAAGTGGATTAATTTTGCACAAGAAAATATAAATTATTATAACAATATATCATTTTTCGACAAATTAGTTTAATGTTATACTAAAAATTATTACTTTTCAAAGAAAGATTTCAATGTTTAACTAAAAAAGGTAGGAGAAAAATGTATTTGAAAATGAATAGATTAAACAAATTTTTAAAAAGCGATTCCATTTTTAAAATAACGGTTGAATTTTGAAATAAATACGAGATTTATGAACCAACAACATGCCTTTTCTACCAAGAAAATTGATTTCCAATTAAAAAATACGAATTATGAAGCCAAAAAATCCAATTGTCTTTGAAACAGTAGCATTTTTTAACCAAGAACGTCATTTTGAAACTAACACAGTTAATTTTCTAACAAATTTTGAAATTTTCTGGACAAAAACATGAATTTTCAAGTTATTATCTATATCTGCACTGTTATACGAAAATTTGTCGCGCTATATCTATTTTTCCAGAAATTGATTAATTTACTTACTTGAATAACGTATTTATGAGTTTAAAGAATTATTTCTCGAGAAATTATTCATTTTAATTAGTAATTTTCACATTTATTGCAAAGAAATAGGGCTCAGCATAGTATG
Source organism: Belonocnema kinseyi (assembly GCF_010883055.1). NCBI lineage: Eukaryota > Metazoa > Arthropoda > Insecta > Hymenoptera > Cynipidae > Belonocnema > Belonocnema kinseyi. The sequence continues at coordinate 22,501,798 of NC_046658.1, forward strand.
AAAAAATATGCCCGCTGCGCAGAGATTATTTTTATAAATGAATTTCGATTTTTAAAGTGTTGCTTGTGAAAGGGTCCATTTTTGTATAAATATATATTTTCTACAAACACAAAAATTTAAAAAAAAAAGTGAAACCCTGCTGTTTTCTATGAAGCCTGATAGATTTATAAAATAAAGTAAAAAAAAAATATTAATCAAAGTTATACTAATTTTTGAATGATAGTAACTCAGAATTTCTTGAATATTTTCTAAATTTCCTACAAGAAAATGCAATGAAAAATTAGCTATTTGTATTTAAATGTACTCTTTTGGTTAAATTTTGTTCATTTTTTACCAGAATGTATATGTTTTAACAGAAAAGTAAATTTATGTAAATTTCTAAAAAGATACTTAAAAATATTTCCCTGCGTTTTACAAGTATCTCGGTTTTAAATTTGTGTCTAATTGAAATTTTTTTTCAAAAACTTGTAAATCTTGTTGAAATCTGCAAGAAATGAAAATTGAAACTTATGGATCTATTAAAAACAACAATTGCTTAGCTATATGCAAGTTTGTATTTTTAGACTGAATTTAACTGTTTTTTATTTCAAAATGAAATATTTTTGGTTGTTATATGAACTATTAAATAATTCGTTTTTAACATATTTTTTATGGAAATCAACTATGGCGTTGTGAGCCAACTTTGTCGTAGAAATTTCGTTCTTAGTGTTTGTAAACTTAACAATTTGTTAGAACATCGAACTATTTGGCAGAAAATTCACTCTTTTAGTGAAAAAATTATATTTTTGGTTTAAAAATGTGACTGTTTTTTAGATAATTGATCATTTTGGCTACAAAAATTCGTCTTTTTTAGTTGAACATCAATTTTTGTGTTGAAAAAGTCATGATTTTGATTTAAAAATCTAATAATTTGTTGGAAGTCTAATTATTATTTTTAAAATACAAACTCTTTGCTAAAAATTTGTTTATTAAATTTATTTTCAAATCAATTTATTTATCTACTTTTTCAGTTAAAAATTGAAATCTTTGGTTGAAAAGTAATTTCTTTTAGCAGAAGATTCAAGTGAAAAATTAATCTTCTTTGTAACAAAATCAACTTTTTGGTTGGAAATGTAATGTAAACGGCTTAGTCGAAAATTAATCTGTCTTGCTTAAGAATTAAACTATTTCCTTGCAAATTTGTCTTTTTTGGCTGAATAAAAATATTTTTGTTTTAAATTTAAATCTTTTTTGGTAAAAGTATGAAATGTTACATGCTGCATTAAGAGCTTATGTTCTTGTGTAGAAAAATCAACTGCTTGGTTTAAAGTTCAACTACTTTCTACAAGAAAACAGTTTATTTATTTTTTATGCAGAAAGATTCCCCGTTTTATTTGAAAATTCAATTATTTGGTCATAAATAGAATTTTTTATAGAAATTTCATCTTGTTTTATGCTTAAGAATTCAAGAACTTGGTGAAAAATGTTCACTATTCGTTCTTTTGCAATATTCTAAAAAATTTCAATAAAATTCAGAATTTGGATTAGAAATTCGAAGCTTGAATTTAAAAGATTGCTCAAAGACTTTAATGATAATATTTTGAAAATATTTTCAAAGAATTAAGAAATATTTGAAAAAGATTTTAATGATTTCGCAAAGATTTTGTATGGATAGGATAGATAGGATAGGAGGACATTTACAAAGGCTTTGGAGCACATAAATTAAAAGGGCAGTTTCTGACTCATGTGCATGAAGTACCTGCTATGTACACCCCCACCGTTGCATCCAGTCCGTTACACCTGGCTTGTTTGTTCTCGCCAGAGATTATATCTTAAAAGGCCGGCGTACCTGAGATCTTTAAACTAGACATTTTGAAACGAAATGGTCGATTTTTTCCCCAGCATCAGCTAAATCTTTTAAATCCTGCGGACTCTCTCATTTTAAAGTCGTAATAGAGTAAATCTAGGTGTATTTATATCGCTCGAGTTTCAACGCGAGAGTGAACAGCTCTTTAATTAAGGCTTTTAATTTTGAAATAGAATAATTTTTTCATCTAAAGATTCTAAACGAATTCAGTTTCAAACAACAGAATTCGAAATTTATCAAATCTAAACGGTATGAATATTAAAAAATGAATAAATTCACTATCTTACGTATTATTCACATTTTTAACGTTTTCAATTTAAACTTCATTAACCTTTATAATTTTAAATTTCAAAATATTATATAATTAGGATGATTCAATATACATGTCAATATTGGAATTGCGCTTTATCATAAAAATAATTAAAAAGTTAAAAATAATAATTGTTGTAAATAGTTTATTCAACAAAATATTTTAATTTGACGTATTTTAAAGGTCGTATTTCCTTTTTTTCTACTAATGCCAATCTAACTAAAAATAACATATATTCGATAATAATTCGTGAAATATACAAATTTTAATGTTTCTAAATTCAAATAGTTTGAGAATGAATAATAACACTGCACGCTAAGATTCACTCAGTAAAAATTCCTGGAATATTTTATATTTCATACTTAATTATGATAAATTGTTAGTAAGAATATTTATTAATACATTTTAATTAAAATTTATGACTAACTTATATATTCAACTTAAGCTGAAGCTACTGGAATCGAAGGAACATATTCGTTGTACTTGATTGTCAAAAATTTGAAATTTATTCATCTAATTTGTTGATGAAAATATAAATTGTTGAATTTTACCAAATATTATGAAACATATATTATTTTTAGCAATTCATGTATTTTGTTGAAAACTCGCCTTTGTTATTAAAAATTAATCTTTTTGTGTGAAAAATTACTCTGTTGGAATATTTATTTTTTCTAATTGAAAATTAAAGGTTTTTACTGAAAATTTAAATATCCTATTTAAGGTTGAATTTTTTTCTTTTTTACTTAAAAGTTCGTTGAATTTTTAACGGAAAAAGATGTGTTCTCAACAAAAAATGTAATAGTTGATATTTTAAATAAAGAAAATTTTTTGATTAAAATAAAGAGTAGCTAAATAGACTAAAAAAGGACCAATTTTCAATAAAAAAAAGGTAAATCCTCACTTAAAGCAGATGAATCTTCAACCAAACAGTAGTTTGAATTTTCGATCAAAAGACAAGCTTTCGGCAAAGTCGTTGTATATGTAGATTGTAGAAAATTCTTGTGCAGAAATATGGCCATGGCCCAAACCGGGCCCCAACTTGGCAGAAGTATAACTTAATCCAATTTTTCTAAAGTAACAATTGTTCAATTTTGATGTATTTCTCCAATTTTTTAAACTCTTTTTAAGTATTGGTTAGACTCCTATGAAATGTTCAATTATTTTTGATTTTTGTTTAATTTTTAAATCTCTTTTACAAGGAACCGTGTGGAAATAGCCCGGGTTAGCCCTAGTACAACAAGGTTTCTGATCGGGGACTGGCCGGGCTATGTTTGTTTTTTTAAGAGCCTAGCCGTGCGCGGGTCGGAGACTTACTAGGCAAAATTTATGTGAAAACCCCAGTCGGGGGCTGACTGGGCTCTAATCGGGCAAATCTTATGATCGAATGCTCAGACGGTATCTGGCCGGGCGCTAATTGGTGGTAATAAAATTGTTAAACTTTGTTTATAACTTAATTACTTTTTCTGATTTCATTAAGAAATGGATGTGTACACAAATTTCGAATCGTAATAAATGTATAGTAAACATTTTCAAATAGAGATTATAATAAAACTATAAATTAATGAGGGCAAAAAACATATAGAAACTAGATTTAAAATTGTGTAAACTTTTGTAAACGATTAATAATAAATTTTAAATAATATAATACCTTATATACAATATAAACTAAAATGACAAAAGACTCGAAAGAACGAGTTTTTTGGCGTGATTTTAAAATTACCTTATGCAAATTTCAAAATTTTTGAATAAAATATGATTCAAATTTTTTTAAGTGAAAAATTATAAGCTCCATCTTTATGAAAAATTGCAAATGTTCAGAAAAATATACATTTTATATTGATCTTAAACGTTGTAAAATAGTATAAAACATCTAAAAATCAAGCCTTACACGAAAGTTAAAAAATGTTATTATTAACCCATTAACGACCAAAGCTATCAATTTTATAACATGAGTTTGACTGCAAAATCGATGGGCATAACAAAACAATAAATAGATCAAAAGTACTGTTCCTTATGTTTTTGGATTAGATAAATTCGAATCCGTGGTCAAACTTCGAATAATTTGAATTCAAAATTAAATATAGCAGTTTTTGTATACCTAAATAGTGAAAAATCTTTTATGTCAGAAAAAAAATTATCAAAATAAAACATTTTTCACTGTTTCTGTATGAAAAAACCGCCGCATTTAATTTTGAAGTCAAAATAATCGAATTTTGACAACGGATTCGAATTTAGCTCACCCAAAAACATAAGGAACAGTACTTTTGATTTATTTATTGTTTTGTTATACCCATAAATTTTGCGGTCAAACTCATTTTATAAAATTGATAGCTTGGGTCGTTAATGGCTTAAGAAATTGTCAACAGTCACGATCGAATTTCTGAGTTCCGTCGTTAAAAAATGTTAATGTTCATAAAAAATTATATTTCCTGTCATTGTAAAAAGTTGTCAAGCAGTCTACAAAGGGAAAAAAAATATATCACGCGAAGAAAAATAGTAATCGATTTAAATTATTGATTTAAAAAGCATTTTATTGATATTCCTGTTAAAAGTTCGTATATTTTATATTTACATAACGTCGCATAATAATTAATAATTAAATAAATAGAACTTAAAATTTGGTACTTTAACTTTTCTGAACTGTAGCTTATGAGGATGGCTTTTTCAACGAGTTTCAACTTGTCGGTTTTGCGCAGTGTTTAGCACTTCCGACTGTTAGCCGTTAGGTTTCGGTACAGACATATGTAGGTTCGATACCCCGTAGCGTTACAAATTTTATTTGTAATATAATGTTTAAAAATGTAATATATGTATTTACTCTAAACAGGACTATTTATATTTAAAGTCAAAATACTCGCAATCATTTAATATTTATTTTTAAAATCTTTGTTGTCTCTCAAATACTACGTGAAAATAGTTAATGTTGTCTGTGTGCTGGGCATGTGGAATTTTATACATTAATATGCTCCAATTCTACAGTAAAAAAGAATCAAGTTGATCCCCCAACTCAGTGACAGATGCTCTTCATACAATTGAAACACGAATTATTTAAATCTAGTAAAGCAGCAATTAATCTCGTCCGGGCCACGTTCGAAATCCCCGGCCAGCTCTCGACCATGCTCCATGGCCGGACGCTGGCCAGCGCAGCGTGACGATGCTGGTCGGATTCCGACTAGAAACCCCAGCCAGCTACCGACTTGAAGCCGGACTCTCCAGCCGTAGACTGGCCAGCCCCCGAATTAAATTTCCACCCGGGGCAGTAAAAAATGAATAAAGTCAAACGATATAGAAAATCAAAGTTTGACTTGTAGGGCAAGAAATCGTAGCATTTAAAACGCGACACATTTTTTGTGGTGCTAACGTAGAAAATGTTACCAAGCGAACTGCGATAAATAAATTTTGGTTTCAGCTTTGCGTATCAATGAAAATTTTTTGTGTGTTCTGCACAATTTTGAACAACATCACTAGAGTTTAGGACAAGTTTTAAATAAAAGATGTGATTTTTAAATGTATATGTTGTGAAATATTAAGAAGAAAAATGTGAGGTACACACTCTGTTAAAATTTCACATATATTAGGGTCGAATGTAACTGTTATAGAATAAAATAGAGATAAAATAGAGAATAGAATAAAATTTTGTTTCTTAACATTTTTTCAGAAAATGAATGACATACATAGGCAGCAGGGGAATACACAACTTACTTTTTACTTGTTTTACATTAATAATAGTTTTAAATTTGTCATTGTTTCTCGAGGAAAAAATCAAACGTTTTTTACCAAATTCAAACACGAATACTTATTATGTTCATTAGCAAAATGATTGCGTTTAAGTAACGCTCAATAGATGCAGTTTTATCTACATTTTTCAAATGTTTAACTTCTATTTTATTTTTGGTTTTTCAGAAATTTTCAGTTTTTCTTTGACTTCACATTTATAATAAAATCATACATAAACACCAAGAGGAAGTGTTTTGAAGATAGTATTACTTTTTTTAATGAAGTATTTTAAATCTTTTACTAATGTTTCAAATATATTAATTGAAGAGAATTGTCTTTTAGAGGAAAAGTTACATTCAATATGTCCCATATACACAGTTTGAAGAATATTTCAAATACTTAATTCTGCATTAATAAAATCTATTAAAAAAAGAAAGATATTTTTACAAAATTATCAGCTCTGCTTTTTGTTATTATTTTTTCAGAACATAAAAACTCATAGAAAAGTTAAAATTTGCATTTACGACAATTGACTCGATTCCCCAAGGAGCATTTAGAGTAGCGATATTAAGGTTAATGCCGTAAGAGTGATAGAGGTGGTAATAAAGCACTCTTAGTGCCGCTCTTATTGCCGCACAAAAACAATCCTTTGCCCACTTCTTCGTGATTCCTGACCATTTTAAGAAGAGGATCTCTTACATTTGCGACTCTGTGTGCTGTACCCAGGATAATCCTGTTGTAAAGACATTCAAGACTCAATATTCCGCGACCACCTTGACGGCGTGAGATGTACAGTCGCGAAAAAGGAGACTTAAGATGCATGCTTTTGTTCATGTGCATAACCTTTCTTGTCCCGATATCAAGGGATCTGAGCTCGTTCTTCGTCCATGTAACTACTCCAAATGAATAGAGTACTACCGGGACGGCAAGCATGTTCGTTGCAGATACTTTGTTCCTCGCCGACAGTTCGGAGGGCCAAATCTGCCGGATGAGACGTTTGTATCTGCTTCGGCGCTTGGCACATTTATCTAACCCAAATTCCATTCCAATTTCCTTAGTATATCGTTCGACAATCCCTAGAGCTAGATGTCGTTGCTCTTTGTTTTTAGCATAGATCTTAAGATCGTCCACGTAAAATACATGAGTGACCTTGTACTTTCGACCTGCAGGTTTGCCGCACAAGTACCCGTCATAATGGCGAAGTGCTAGAGATAGTGGCAATAATGTAAGGCAAAAGAGGAGTGAGCTCATGGTGTGGCCCTGAAAGACACCTCTCTAAAAGGTGACCTTGTTAGTTGTCACATGATTTTTTCCAGATAAGATAGTAAATCTGGTTTTCCAAAGCGGCATCAATCTCTCTATGCATCTAACGATTTGCGGATGAACCTTTAAGCTTTCCAAAAGACAGATGATGGGAGGTCGCATCGAAAGCTTTCCGAAAATCAATCCATGCCATCGATAGGTCACGTTGGTAGAATGCTGCATCTTTGCAGACACATCTATCGATGAGCAGGTTCTCCCACCATCCCGCTACGCCTTTCTTTGAGACTCGTTGTTCATACATTTCTTGCCACACAGGTTCAATTGCCCGAACAATCCTATCATTTAAGATAGCTGTGAATACCTTATACAGTGTGTTCAGACAAGTGATTGGCCTGTAATTCTTCGGGTCAGCTAAGCTGCCTATTTTCGGTAGGAGTATTGTATGCCCTTCTACCAACCACTCCGGAATCGGCTCTTCCGACTTTAAATAGCAGTTGAAAATACGGGCCAAATGCTGATGGGTTGAAGGAAACTTCTTCCACCAGAAGGTTTTGATACAATCTGGTCCCCGGGTCAGAATAGTTCTGCATCCCTCTTAATACTTTTTTCACTTCCACGGTAGTGATGGGTGGGAATTCTTTATTCATCATCATCAGGTTCGCGCGCGAACTTTCGAACCTTGGCGGTAAACTTCCTGCCAGATGTGATGCAGTCAATCTCACACTGAATGCGGGGCGCGTACTGTCTTGCCCAACCTATCTTTATGGCAAGTTGATGCATTCGTCTTTTGGTCTTATGACCAACCGTTGGTATTGTTTTACTGTTCGCATCGGCCTAAGCTCTCGCTGCATTATACACACAATAATTGATAGCATAGAGTTCGGATTCTTCGGAAAAATGTCCACGAAGCTCGTCATCCATTTTAGCCAGATCTTTAAGCTTGAGAGAAACCTTGGAGTTGATGTTTCTCCGGGTCATAAAGCATCGCTCTTCCTCTATTGGATGCCTGCCCGCGGTTTGTCTTAGTGTCGCTCTCTTTCTCTGTGGCCGGCTTGTTCTAGCTGTGGTAGAGTAGGCGTTCCGCTTACATAACCCCTTTTTCGGAGTATTTCGGCATGGGTTTGCAGTCGCTGCTGCGAAAAGTGCGATAGCTGCGGGTGTTTCTCACACCACAGAGCATGCAGCCGTGCCATGTAACCCCGTTCAGGGGCCACACTCGCATCGTAGCACTCTAGCAAGTCGTGATTCAGTCGCTCCATTCACCTAAAGGTCCCGAGATTCCGCGGATCCATCGCATTGAATCCATTTTCATTGGCTCCCCCAGCTCAAGAGTGGTCGACATTGTTGGCTGACCCATTGTCGGGAACCCTGCGCGTTCTGTTGTTTTGAAACGCGCTTACTGCAACTATGTTTGGTGTTTTTATTGTTGTTCCCACGAGAAGCTAGGGAAAAGGGTTTGTCCATCCTTGTAGAGCCCCACAGGCAAGGATAAGGCTGCGTACTCTGAGAGGTCGCCCGGTATCCCAGAGTCACGTTCTAGACGCTTCACCCAGGTGCCATTTAGCTTTCCGCACGGTTTTTACACCTCATATACACACACACACACACACACATATATAATTAAAAATTTGTGATAAGGACAACCGCAGGATTTCGCCGGGAGCGGGTGCTAATCTGAAAAATTGCACCCGCTTCCAGCGAAATCGCGGTAAAATTTCAGCCACAACCACGTCTCACAACCGTGAGAGAGGTGGTTATACACACACACACACACATATACATGACTACACTTTTTGAAGTGAAATTTTCCGTTCTTTCAATTTCCGATATCAAACAGAATCGTTTCCTTTAAAAAACAAAAAGTAACCTTGATTGATTGCCAATGTCAAAAGTTACTTTAAGAATGACTGCTCTTTCGCTTCTATTATTATAATTATCGTAATCGCGGGTGACCTAGAAGCGTGTAGGGACCTGGTGACTCTGTCCACTCACTCTTTTGGGGGATCGAGTACCTGAAGGACGGACTTTTAGTACTGCTCAGTGCAAGGTGCGAGTCACTTCCTTGTATGGACATAATCCCTCCTTGTATGTACATTATGTATTATTTTTTTTACTTATCAGTAATACCTACTAACTGTGTCACATTTTGCACTGATTAACAATATACTAATTTTGGGGTATTCATTTTCAAATTAAACAATTAAACAAGACATATCAAATTAAACAAGGCGTTTCCTTGATTAGAACTACCAGATAGAAGTCGATATCGAACTCGAATACCACTGGACCAAGGGGCTCAGGCCTCTCTCATATAGGAGTCACTTGTCCAGAGATTAGGACTGACCAGAGAACATGCTATCATCTCGGTGCTCAGTGTAGGTAATCTAAAAAAGAAACTTACCAGAGGACTGGTCCAAATAAAGGTTTACCCTCGAATCAATCCTTAAACTACTTTTATGCTAAGAGCAATCATTTTATCTAAACTAACTTCATATGTATCTCCTGATGGTATCCATAAAGGGGATTGGGAACATCTCAAGGGTTTAGAATTGGCAGACCCGTTTTTGTAAACAGGTGGAATTATGGAAATATTTCTAGGTTCAGAGGTCTACTCCTATGTTATTGAGGAGGGACTAAGAAAAAGGACTTTAAGAATACCAACCGCTCAAAAAACTTCGTTCGGTTAGATTCTTTCAGGACTTCTATCAGGGGAGTAGTCACGATAGACGCTACATCGTGCGTCTACCTCTAAAGGACCGCTCTCTTAATCTTGGAGATTCAAGAGCAGCAGCTTACCGGGCTCTCGTCGAAATAAAAAAACGTTTCCGACGGGACACTGGCTTAGATAAGAAATACTCTGGCGTTATCATTGTGTGATAAAAGACAACAGCTCGAGCATTGAATTGCAAGTCGTTTTCAACGCATCTCAACACATAGATCAAGAGGTGTCCTTGAATGATCTCTTACATTCTTGGCCCAAATTATAAACAGAACTACCGGATGTCATTCTAAGATAAAGGATGTATCCAGTCGTCCGCACCGCGGACATCGAGAAGATGTTTTGGCGGATTTGAATACATCCAGAGGATCAAAACTTCCAAAAAATCTTGTGGAGGGCTGGTCTTGACCAAGAGGTTCGAGCTTACTATCTAAAAACTGTCACTTTCGGTTTTGCTCCTTCGCCGTATCTAGCGATACGTACAATGCTTTAATTAGCTGAGGATGTTGGCGACAATTACCCCCTTGCTACTGAAATTCTAAAGAGGGAAATCTATGTGGATAACGTTCTCTCAGGAGCTGATGATGCCGACATAGCTCAAGAAAAGCACAGACAGTTGGACCTGTTACTCCAAGCAGGAGGCTTTACTTTGAAAAAATGGGTTTCAAATGTGGAGGAGGTTCAGCAGGCAGTACCCATTGAACATGGAGAGAATGCTACGTCTTTTCTGCTAAACCAAGATCCATATTTTCGTACTCTTGGCATTCTGTGGAAGCTATCTCCCGATTTCTTATGATTTCCGGTTGATTCATTATCAGAGATGTGTCAGATCACGAAAAGATCAGTGTTTTAGAGATAGCTAGCATATTCGATCCAGTGGGAGGGCTACCACCAGTCGTCGTCAAGGCCAAGATGGTCATGCAAAGTTTGTGGGCTCTCAAATTAAGTTAGAGTGATATACTTCCAGCTGAATACGGCGCTAATTAGACAACGTTCAGAAACCAGTTATCGGATCTTTCCACTCTAAACATCCCACGCTGGTTAGGTTCTACATCTTCTAGCTACTGTAGCTTCACGGTTTCGGAGATGCCTCAGAAAAGGCAATAGGAGCCGTGATATATGTTCATGTCACACCACCTTCGACCTTGACTCGTGTGACACTCGTCACAACTAAGATGAAGGTGGCGCGATTGAAGGAGACCTCAATTCCTAGACTCGGATCGTGTGCCGCTGTCTTACTGTCAAGTTTGATATCACATGTACGATCGGTCTTGAGTCTCTCTGGTTCAACCCCGATACATCTTTGGTCCAATTCAGAAAACACTTTGAATTGGATTCGAGATCGTCCTCTACGATAGAAAACCTATATAACTAATAAGGTTACCGAGATGCCGGAGGCTGCCTGGCACTATGTTCCTGGAGTATATAATCCTCCGGTTAGCGCATTAAGATGCATCACACCCCTTAGGCTGGACCATCAATTCCTTTGGTGTCAAGGACCTATTTGGTTGACCAAACCCGACATTTTTTGGCCAAAGTCAACTGAAACCATTGGCCCTTCTATTATTAGGGAAGAACGGATTATCGTACATTCTGCTATAGTTGCACAGAAACCACCTTGGCGACTACTAACTCGATATTCGTCGCTTACGAAGTTGGTAAGAATTACTGCTCTTTGTTTCCAGTTCGTTGATCAACTTTATAAGAAGCAGTTTTAACGGCCGCGTTATCAACCCACGACAGCATATCTTAAATTGGCACTTCAAAGGTTGATCGGCCACAATTCAACAAGAAGCCTTCTATGAGGACATCATTGTTGGTTTGGCTCAATGCAATGGCATTGTGCATTTAGATGTACGCTGTTTGCGCGTGACTGTCTTGAACCGATAAAATCAAACCCATCGTTCGTCCTTTGGCCATGGAACCACCCCAAATTAATAGAGTACAAACGGAACGGCAAACATGTTGGTTTCAGATAATTTTTTTTTTTTCGCCGACAATTCGGAGGACCAAATATGTCGAATAAGGCGTTTATATCTGCATCAGAGAGTATCCTTTACAGATGTCACATCCTGAATGAGGCTTTAAGTCACGCCCAGATATGTATAGGTCTCTCCAGCACGAAGGTATCGTATAGCGCTTCCGTCGACGAGCTCAGGGTCTTCGGGAATGCCTTCAAGTTTTCCTCGCTCCAAATAAACCTTCAAACATTTTTCTAACCTAAAATCCATTCCAATATCCTTAGAGTATTCCTTAATAATCTCTAGAGCTAGGTGTAATCGCTCTTTATTTTTAGCATAGATCTTAAGATCATCCATGCAAAATACATAGGTGACCATATACTTTCGATTTCCTGAAACGTGACGCTGGCAATTCTCGCATGATATTTTCGAAATGACATAGTTCATCTTAGATATAAGATGAAAATGCGGGGCAAATGCTGGTGGGTTTAAGAAAACTTCCTCCACCAGGTCTTGATACCATCTAGTCCCAAGGCGGAATAGCTCTTCATGCCTCGTAACACTTCTTTCACCGATTTTATAGTGATAGGTGGGCATTCCTCCTCAGATTTTATAAGAGCACTGAACAGCTTCTTTGAGCTATTTATGTTCTTTGTGTCTCCATTCAGTGGGTTCTGGACTTCGTACAAGATCAATGCTTAGGTCGTCATCCTTGGGTCATTCCGTGTCCTCAAGATTCAAAAAGGTTTCGTCGACCTTTCTTTGTGATTTCGACGTGCTTTGTGGGCACCCGACCGCACGGGCTTGAGGCGTCGCTATAGGTGTGGTTTGCTGCGGTTCTACTGTAACCCGGTATCATTTACATAGATGGCAGTTGCTTTCAGTGGGATCTCGCGGTGGTTGTTTAACCTTTTCTTTTAAATGATATAGTTATTAAAGGATGGATGTGATGTTAAATCCTTTGTGTTATTAACGTCTGGAAATACTATACAGATATAAAACAGGATGTGAATAAAATAAAAAATAATAAAATTTTAAATTCGCTAATTGCTAACCAATGATGTTCAAGAAAAATACGTTCACTGACCTAAAACAAGTGATTTTATCGTTTTTGACCCCAGAAAGGTCTGGTGCCGAATTATATTATTTCTCTTTGTCTAAAAGTCCTTAATATTACACATTTAAGCAGGTTCAAGGAGTTTCAAAGAAATCATCACTCTCCATACAATTCAAGTCCTTCTTTTGTCCTCACTGTTCCTGCTTATTTCTATGTTTAAAACTTAGAGCCAAATAAGACCTATGCTCATTGGATCCTCTTCTACAGCGTATTTGTCTCGCGCATGCCGTTATCGCGCGCTTATTTAAGCAGATGTCTGCAAAATAATTGCATACTCAAACGCTCTGAAAAACCACACCAGCTGGGAATGCGAACACCACCTAAAGAACCTAAACTTTAGTCTAAACCTTAATCTACCGCGCGCCCTAGATAATTCAGCCATTTAACCGCTTGTATTAAAATTAAAATTATTTCTTGAAAAAAAGATCCTACTCCATCTTCACTGCATTGGGAATCGAACCACAAAACTTCTGATAGCAGATAAATTAAAAAATTTGAAAATAACCACTTGTATATTCTCAGCAAATTCTCAGACAAACAGTTTCACTGAAAAGCCAGGGTTAACTAATAAATTTTTATTTTATTTTACACATTTAATGAATAGGTGGATTTAAAAACACCTAATGTGAATACTTAAATTTTAATTTTAATAATTTAAATTCTAATATTTAAATTTGTAATTAAATTAATCCAATAATTGGTGATATTTAAATTTAATTACGATTTTTAGGCATAAGAAGTCTAATGCTTATAATTTTAGTAACATTATTTATTAAAAGTCTGAAACTTAAGATAAAAGCAGCTAATAGAAATTGTTTATTTAAAAATTCGGTTTAAACTATTCTTCCAGATAAAAAATACTTGAACCTGAAATTCTCCATCTTTAAAGTTGAATGTGAACATTGTACCGATAGTCGAGGATCTATGAGCACTTTTTTGTCTATTATAAGCCCAGATGAAAAACTTGAATGATTCTTGTGCAGAATTTTATCCTGATTCCGAATATGTCGGATAAACCTAGCAAGTTCGTCGTCATTTTGTTGTTCCTTAAAATTTGGTGTTCTTAAATAAAAAACGCAAAAACTCTTAAGGTTTGAAAAAAATTGTATTATTTTTTCATAATTACTTAGGGAATTGTAATGCGCTCAAATTGACATTACAATACATATTAATCTAATTGATAGTTTACGAGAAAATAGGCATAACATTTTTTTTAATACCATTCTACACTACATTTTTGACGTTTCCATGTATATCTGGGCGTGCAAAAGTATTGGTAGCGTCTCGATATTGTGATATAGAGAAAACTTGGAATTAAAACAGATTATAACTTTTTTGTTAAAACATAATGATCATATCTCTTATTACTTTGTAGGGAAAAGGTGGCATAATCAATTATTCGGTTTCAAAAGTGACCTTTAATCTTGAATGGCAGGAATTGAAAACAGAAAGTACAAATTGAAGTTTATCACATGGAATAATTAAAAGTTTATCATCAACAGAAAGTATATAGGATAGAATTTCAATATCAATTTTTGAGAAGTTATTATATTCTAATTCTTGCATTACCTGTAGGAATAATATGGATTTCTCCTGCCTGTCTACCTACTTTATTCTTTGAAAGCATACACTCGACACATGCACTTTTGTGCCTTCTGACATAACATCACATGCCCAGAAAATAATAATATTCTTTGAGTCAAGCTATGGTCCTGACTACGCCAAAATGGCTCGAAAAATCATGGTACTTAATCACCATAGCTTTACGCATCGCAGGTGGAACTGCATCAAATTTTAATCGCTTCGCTGATATAACAGGATTTCATCCTCATGGACTGTCACGCAAAATATGGTTGCGTATGGTAACTGATTTTCAGTAGATTTAACTGGGGCTCGTGAGAGAGCGTCTAAATCCTTCATGAGCTTACCTTTTTTATGGAAAATGTCAAAATTATATTCGCCTAACAAACCTAACCAACGGATTATTTACGGGTTGTTTGCTTTCAAATATTGATGTACACTAAAGCTTGACAATCAGTTAAAATATCAAAATGAATTCCTATTAGGAAGGGGCGAAGCCTGTCGACGGCCCAAACAACTGCCAACAACACGAGTTTGCTGGAATGGTATGACCTTTCGACATCTGACGTTCTTCTACTTATCGCGTACACTAAATGCAACCTGTTATCTTCATTAGATTGCAAAAGCATTGCACTTAAGCCTTCACAAGAAGCATCAGTATGCAGTTGAGTTTTAACAGATTTCGGATTATAAACTACCAGAATCGGATATTTCGCTAATTTTTGCTTGACATTTTCAAAACACGTTTGCTCACGCTCCCCCCACTGAAACTGCTAACCCGATTTTAACAGATCAATTAACGGACTAATATATTGAGAAAATTTAGGAATAAATTTCCTGAAAAAGCTAGTGAGTCCATGAAATCTACGAACCTCATGTGTGTTTTGAGGAGTGGGAAACTCAATGATTGCTCGCAATTTTTCTTGACCCGGCTCTATTCCTTTGCTAATAATTACAAACCCAAGATATTCGACTTCATCCATTCCAAACTTACATTTACTAATATTCAGAGTAAAGCCTGCATCAGAAAGAAGTTGTAAAACTTTCTCCAATTTGACCATCATCTCCACCCACGTTTTAGCAAAAATTAGGATGTCGTCAAAATAGGTTAATGCCCATTTATTCCCGAAGGGACCAAAAATATTTTTAATTCATTCATTGAAATGAAACGGAGCATTCATTAACCCAAACATTGCACGTTCGAATTGGCCTGTTTCATCTTGGGCGATGAACGCAGTTTTTTTTGGCATTTTTCGAAAGGGGAATTTGCATGTAACCGTGAGCAAGATCCAAAATGGTAAATAGTACTGCACCCTTCATTTCTTCTAAAAGATCGTCCAAATTCGGCATGAGGAAGTTTAATCTGACTGTATTCTTATTCAAACGTCTGTAATCAACAACAAGCCGATGAGACCCATCTGATTTCTTCAATAAAAGATAAGGACTAGCATACGGAGAATCTGTCTCTGTTGTGAGACCGACTGATTTATAAGCGGTTACTAACTCTCCCAATTTAGTTCGCTCTGTGGTTCTTGCTCAATACGGTTTAAAATAAGGGGGTTCTGTTCTGGGTTTCTCCTGAATGTCGATGCGTAATAAATCGATACAACCAATTTCCGTAATATCTTTCACGAAACACTGACGATATTTATTTAAAAGATTAGGCACATCGGCTTTTTGTTCATCAGAACGATTTTCGATAAGTTAATTCGCTTTCTAAAACCGGTTCTTTTCTTGACTCTAATTGAGGAAGGTTTTTCTCAAGGCACATGACACAATTCGCGATGGGATCTCCCTTCTTTACCCTAAAATCTTCTTCTGAGTCATTTACAATCGGTTGTTCAAGCTCGGCTTCGTTTAAATGCACTCTAACAAAGTTGACCGATGCCGGTTTTAATGATACCGATTCCGCAGATTTTACTTCACTCAAATCTTGTTTAGTAGACTTCTGAAACATTTCAGAATGAAAACTGTAATTCTTACGGTTTAAAAATTCCCGCTGTTTCAACCAGGCTTTGGCTTCTACGGTTCCTTTCAAACCCGTAAACTCAGTAATGTTGTGAGACAAATCGGGAAAAACATTGTAGCAAAATGTCTCCGCTCTCTGATTCTGCGTTAAATTCTGGAGTAAAGCTGCATTCTGATTCATCATTGCAGTCATCCATATAATAAGCTGCGAGACATCTGGTGGTCCTCCAAGATTTGTTATTTGATTCGGTGCATTTATTTGGTTGTTGAGATGTAATGCACCTCCTTGTCCTTCTCCAGCCCTATAGTTCGGTAGATTCGGATTCAGCCATCCACGAAACTCAGGTCAGGGGGGAAGTCCCCCTCCTGCTCCCCTGTGATCCATCCTTGTTTTTCACGAATTTTCTATTTTACCAACACTCAATTTAATTTATAGACAATCATATAGAGAATCACTTTATCACTTCACATCCTGCATTGCCGACTGTTGTCAAACACTTGCGTATAAATCCCACTCACTTCACTTTCAGATAATCTATGTATAATTTATATTGTACTACGAAGAAATCCTCACAATTAAATAATCTTTGTCCGTGAATAATCGCACACGCCCGCTATCAACTCAATAAGCAAAAAGATCCAAGCAATATTTCGTATCCGGCAAGAGAACTGCTTTTCATGATAGCATCACACGTCTTTGTTCTTACTGGAATATTTCACGCACGAACACGATTCTCCGCCATTTTATTTATAAAGTCGGTTTTCGTCAAAGTAGGTTTCCTTTGACTTCTTTCAATTATATATAATTTCTTATGAACTGTTTTAGAACTGGGTACCTATAAGGAAAAATAACAATTTCGCGTGCAGGGTCACTATTTATTTTATTTTTTTATATAGCGTCCGGTATCCCACTTCTGAAATTTGTTACAGTTTATTTTACAGAAGGGTAGACTAATGATTTCTCCGGTCGTGTACTTAGTTTTACTTTATAATGATTAAAAGTATATTCAAAGGAATACTGCGACTTTACACAAATTCGGAAATTTCAAACTAAATTATACAATATAATTTTCATTAACGATGAAGACCAGTTACGAACCGATCGACTCTTGATCAGTCTTACGCCAACAACGACAATGCGCCGATCCATCCCGAACGATCTCCAGAATCTAACAATCTCAGCGCGGCCTCTAACCCTCCTTCTCGACGTTTCTACAGGGTGACAACTGAATACAACATAAGTCTTGCTCTAAATAATAATGTTTAAAATTATGAACATTACAGGTCGGACTTCTGCATCCAGTTTCACACCAACATAATGTTTTTTAATATTGACAATTTTAAAAAATCCCAATATGATGGGTATTTCACATTAGCTTCAATTCTAATTTAGTTTCAGGCAAACGGTCTTATCTTTTTCTTATTTATTTTGCTTTGAAATAATCATAACCTCGAAATCATAACTTCCCGATTATAACCATTTCTGTATATTAACAGGCTACTCCAAAAACCAGAAATCGTATTACAATATTATGTTGCGGCTTGCTTTAAACCCAAGGACCTATTTTTCCTAAGCATCGACGCCTCCATTCCATACTACTTCACGTTGCGTTTGGTCCGTGTAACACTTCAAACTCTGTGTATTAGCATAGGCCCTGAACTTATACATCAACCAAACGCGACGTGGAGCGATATAAAATAGAAATCGAAATAGAGTATTTCGAATCAACAAAAAAATTCGACTCGGCGCGACTTGGCCAAAGCGTGTAATAAGTCTGGAAATATTGCAATGTTAGTAGAATTCTCCTTGTACGATTGTTACATAATATTTTTGAATTACGAAAAGTTGACA
The DNA here is from genome assembly GCF_010883055.1 of Belonocnema kinseyi. Taxonomy (NCBI): domain Eukaryota; kingdom Metazoa; phylum Arthropoda; class Insecta; order Hymenoptera; family Cynipidae; genus Belonocnema; species Belonocnema kinseyi. The sequence continues at coordinate 22,520,132 of NC_046658.1, forward strand.
AAATCCATCTTGACATATTGGAGAACAAATAACTCCATGATTAAATAAATTGGTTCATAACTTCTTATAAAAAATTAAACTTAAAAAGAAGTTGTATTTTTACGTGTTAAACTCCATAAGAGGAACAATTGCTGTTAGCTAGCTGAAAAATGACTAAAACAAAACAAAAAAATATGCATATTCTGCTTTTTCCTATGACATACGAATTTTTCATTCGCCCTATGAACATTCAAGAGCCTTTATCAGAATGTGTAATCGGTTCTGAATTTTGAGGCCGCACGGTTGAATATTTTTCTCTAATTTTTTGCATACCTCATTTAAATAACCATATCTCAAAGCAAGAACGGCCGATTTTTGGATAAAATCTTTAAATTTTTTAATAATAAAAAAACTTACGAACGATAGCACTTAAAATAACACAGCCACACAAAAAAAAGTGTGCGCATCTGGTAACAAGACACGCGTATTCCTATAGATTTTGGGGCGCTGAATTCAAATTCGGTATCAAAAATCAACCATCACGCCATGGTTGAGCCACAACCTCAAAAAATCACGAAAAATCATGCACTGAGGCAAATAAATTTCAAAATAATGCCAGTGATGCAAATTTTCACTTCAAAAACATGTCGCCAACTGTGAACCTGTGAACAGAACCTGACCTCACCTAACCTGAATTAACAGACATTTATTGAACTACACGTAAAGCTCTGGAAGCATATTTTCCCAGTAGCAAATGTGTGCCACATCGAATGGGTCAACTCGAGCCTAACCTAGAAATAAATCTAACCTAACCTAATCTTACGAAACACAATTAAACTGATTTTGTTGTCCCGTTGTGTTTTTGCGGTACCATTTCATTCAGCTTCGGCTTAACCTACATAGAGGTTTAACCTATGCTAACCTAACAAAACCTGACCTAACCTAACCGATTACGCTGGCAACCCTGTTCTTGCGTACTTTCATATTTTGACATTAATAGCAGTAAATGTCTGGAGTTTCGTAACCGCTTGTTGCTAGCATTATTCGCCTGTGTCTGTAACCAGGGCACCTCCACGTGGTGACGGTGGGCAACGGTTCCACATTGGCTGAGTCCCTGGGTAAACGGCGTTCATGCCGTCATGGCAGACACAGGTAAAAAGTGTATTAATGTGCAGGGAAAACCCCCAGTATCGGCGTCTGGTCAGAGTGGGAAAGCGGGCTCTCCGACGTCGTCATGATGCAACCGTAGCTCTTCATCAATGGATCACTTGGTTGGTGTAGTCTCATGCTACAAGGAAAAAAACCGCGAGCATTTCGCAATCGCATGCCTGCAAGAATAGCTCAGATTCATTCTGTTACATTTGCAGTAAATATGAAGTGAGCAGTTTGCGAAAATCAATCGGCGAGGAAGTGAAAAGTCTTTACGAAAAGTGTTTTGACCGTAAATTGCTGCACCAAGAAACAAAATGGGTTCCTCACGTCATTTACAATTCCTGCAGACTTATGTTGTATCGTCTAAAAAATTCAAACAACAAAAATTACCGCAAGTACTCTACACCAACCACATGGAAAACCCCCGTTATTGCGAAGGACTGCTACTTTTGCATGAATTCCGTCAAAGGGTTCAACGCCAAAAATAAA
>NC_046658.1:22521851-22529455 GCF_010883055.1 Belonocnema kinseyi
GATGACGAATATGGCGTGCATAAAATGAAATTGAAGGTTCCAATATTAGTGTCGCAACTAGAACTGAATTATTTTATTAGAGATCTTGGATTACCGAAAGACCGCGCTGAATTTGCCGCTTTATTTCTAAAAAGAAGAAATCTTCTAGAGCCAAAGATAAAAGTTCCATTCTATCGCGACAGGGACAAAGAATTCAGACAGTTTTTCGTTAAAGACGAAGAGACGTCTTTAGTGTACTGCACTGACTTTAACGGACTAATGAACCACTTGAAGAAAAATGTGTACAGAGACGAAGAATGGCGACTTTTCATTGATTCGTCAGAACGTAGCATTAAGGCTGTTTTACTACATAACACGAATACTTACGCTCCTATCCCTATAGCTCACTCAACGGTCATCAAAGAAGAATATAACAATGTTAAAATGATTCTTCAAAAGGTTAATTACACGAATCACAAATGGCAAATATGTGGTGATCTCAAAATCATAACAATGGTATTAAGCCAACAATCGGGTTTCACGAGAGCCATGCTTTATATGCCTGTGGAATAGCAGAGATCGAGCCAATCATTACAGCAAAAAACATTGGCCTTTAAGAGATTCATTCAAACCTGGTTCTCATAATATCATCAACCAAAGCTTCGTTGATCCAGAAAAAATTTTACTACCACCCCTCCACATAAAGCTTGGGCTCATGAAGCAATTTGTCAAGGCGTTAGACAAAGATGGACAATGCTAGTATATATCCCTTAAATTCCCTAATGTTTCAGACGCTAAATTGAAAGCAGGAGTCTTTGATGGACCACAGACTCGAAAGTTTTTAATGTTGCTGATTTCAGCGAAGAACAAGAGGAACGTTTTAATCAAGACATAAAAGTGATGGAACAACGATATCAGGGTAGATGGGACGAGGTCATGATGGCTGATTTTTGCTGGATGTTGAAAAGGGAAACGAATGTAGGTCTTAAACGTAAGCGTAACCCTTTGCATCGTTCCTTCGAAGAAAAAAGGACACGTTATCAGGCCGAAAATAGACTGAAGTAGGTCTATAAATCAATTTAATTACGATAAAAAGCAAGATAAAATGTAAACACGAAAGATAGTAAAAATATATCCCTTAAGTTTAAGAAAAGCAGAGAGAAAACAATTTTGAATAAAACTCTTATTCATTTGCATGCTTAAGTTACAGTTCTACATTTGAATTGATACAAAAATTTTCAGGTTAATTGAAATGGGGTCAATTATACTTGTAGTTCTAAATTTCTTCAAATGAGTAATATGCGTCTAGATTTTTAAACACCTGTAGTACAATGAAATGAATTTTATTGTGTTACAACGGGAACACTTAAGTTGTGTTGCGTTAAGCAAAATTTCGTTAGGTTCTGTTAAGTTAGATTCATTTGTACGTGAAGATCGAGTTACATAGCTACACGTCTGGTTGAATTTCATTCGGCTAGGTTAGGTTAGGTCAGGTTTTGTTAGGTTAGGATAGGTTAAACCTCTATGCAGGTTAAGCCAAAGCGGAATGAAACGGTACCGCAAACACAACGGGACAACACAATGAGTTTAATTTTGTTACGTGAAAAGTTCGGTTAGGTTAGATTTTTTTTAGGTTAGAATAGGTTTGACCTCTTTGCAGGTTAAGCACAAGCTGATTCAAACGGTACCGCAAACACAAGGGGACAACACAATCAGTTTAATTGTGTTTCGTGAGGTTAGGTTAGGCTAGGTTAGATTTATTTCTAGGTTAGGCTCGAGTTGACCCATTCGATGTGGCACACATTTGCTACTGGGAAAACATGCTTCCAGAGCTTTACGTGTAGTTCAATAAATTTCTGTTAATTCAGGTTAGGTGAGGTCAGGTTCTGTTCACAGGTTCACAGTTGTCGACATGTTTTTGAAGTGAAAATTTGCATCACTGGCATTATTTTGAAATTTATTTGCCTCAGTACATGATTTTTCGTCATTTTTTGAAGTTATGGCTCAACCATGACATGATGGGTGATTTTTGATACCGGATTTGAAGTCTTGTTACCAGATCCGCACACTTTTTTGTGTGGCTGTGTAATAGTTACGCTCAGTGATAGATGTAGATGCGTGTCCGCAGCGAGACTGTTTATCCTCTTCAGACTCCAGGCTGCAGACTCCCCGGAGGGGAGTCGAATTATCTGAATTATTTGCAACGAATGAAGCCGGGTATTGTTATGAAATTTCGGCCAGTTAAGACACTGACATCCTGTGCATTTACACCGCAGTTTTCTACCAAATGTACGCTAAAGCCGGATTTTTTCTCACATAAATAATGTATAATCCATAAGCAGAGTGTTTCCGTATTTTGCGTATAAAGCTGACTTTCATTATAAAGTTATAGTTTATTATTATAAATTATGTTATTTTCTTAAGGATATTTAGTACTTTGTAAAAAAAAACTTAATTTGTTCAACCATTTCTTTCCCGTGAATCGTAAAAAAATATTATTTTCTAAAATTGACCTTCCTCGCTGCGCCTCGCCTCGCACGCATGTCGCTCTTTTCTCGATATACCTCGCATTGCCAGCCGCTGCCTCAGAGCCTAATACCTAATACTTAACTACTATTTACAATATTTACAATATATCTTATATTAAGATGAGGGGATTAGAAGAACGAGGGAAGTAGATAGAGAGGAGCTGAATGACGAGGAGACAGAGAAGCAAATAAGGAAGCTGAAAAAATCTAAGGCAGCAGGGCTGGACGGGGTGGAGAGCGAAGCGCGGCTGTTTGGTACATAAGAGGTAAGGCAGAGGCTGAAGGGGGTAGTGAAAAAGTATGGAGAGGGGGGGGGGTGTTTGCCAAGAGGGTGGAGGGAGGGGTTGATCGTACCACTGTATCAGAATGGGGATAGACAGAGGCCGGAAAATTATAGAGGAATTACGCTAATGAATACTGCCTACAAAATATACACGATAGCGTTGGCAGATAGGCTGCGCAAGGATGTTGAGGGGAAAAGAATATTGCCGGAGACACCAAAGTGTACAAATTTTTTGTAGATCTGAAGGACGTGTTCCCTTCGGTGGATAGGGGCAAGTTGTGGAAGGCAATGAAAGAGAGGGGAGTGCATAGGGGCCTGATCGAGAGGGTAAGGGTGGTATATGAGGAGACGAAAGATAGGGTGAGAGGAGGGGAGGGAATCTCTAAGGGATTCTGGATGGATAGGGGTTTGAGGAGAGGGTGCCCGCTTAGCCCAACGCTTTTTGCAACTTTGATCGCGGATATGGAAAGTAAGCTAGCAGCCGGAGTGGTAGGAGGAGTTAGGGTAGGAGTAGTCAGGATATGGTCACTCACATATGCAGATGACATAGTGCTGCTAGCAAAGAGCGAAGAGGCTTTAAAGGCGACGATGAAAAGGTTCAGAAGGTACTTGTAAAAAAATGGGTTAGATTGAAATGCGGATAAGTCAAAGGTTATGGTGTTCAGGAAAGGAGGTGGGAAATATAAGGGAGGAGAGTGGAAGTGGAACGGAAAAGCGGTACAGAAAGTGAAAGAGTTTGTGTACCTCGGCTTTCTGTTTCGAAGGAATGGGGGAGTGGATGGTCATATAAGAGTGAGTGTGAGAAGGGCAAATGTGGTGATGAGGCAGGTGTGGGTGCTGGAAAAGAGGTTGTTCGCAGATGATTCTGTAAGGAGAATGAAATTGTTTGATTCGCTAGTGATGAGTGTCATATTTTACGGAGTGGGGATGTGGGGGTGGAGGGTGAGTAAGGAGGTGAATACGATACAGGATAGGTATGTAAAGTGGACACTGGGGTTGGCAAGAAATACGCCGAACTATATTGACAGGAGAGAGGCAGGAAGAACGAGTTTAGGGATTTTAACAGGGAGCCGAGCGTGTAAATATGAGGAGACATTTTTGGAAGAGGGGGGAAGTAAGCTAGTTAGGGAGTTTAGGTGGGAGAAGGAGAACAGACGTAGGGGTGCAAAGATGAAGGTATTTGTGTGAGAAAGGAGAGAAAGGAAGTCAGGAACTTATGATGAGAATGAGATGCGGTTGCATGGAGAATTTTAATATGTTCTGGCTATCCAGAGAGAAGAGAATGTGTGAATTATGCGGGAAGGGGGATGCAAAAGTTGAGGACTGGTTGGAGGAATGTGAAGAGGTTGAAAGAAGTGGGATAAGCATGGAGGTATTGTTGCATGAACAGGGGGACAAAAAAGCAGTAGCGTGGGTGAAAGGGGTGTTGGGTAAGATGGAGAAGAAGAGAAGGAAGGAGGAAGAGGAATGTAGAAGGAAAGATTGTAAATAGGGAAGAACTGCACTAGTATCGTGCAGTGTTAGCTATCTATGCATTTTCCAGTGTATAATCTAGATTATAATCTATAATGTAAACATTTTATGAAAAAATTCATAATATTTAACAAAATAGTTGAACTATCATGAGAAAAATTAATTTTTAACCAAAGTAGATGAATTTTCAAACAAAAGAATATTTTTTTACCAAAAAGATGGATTGTCAACCTGAAAAAGATATATTTTAGGAACGATAAGAAAACAATGAATTTTTAACAAAATTGTTGAATTTTCAATGCTAAAAAATAGTATTAAAACTAGATGAAATAAGTGTTTGAGCAAAATTAGAAAAGTTACCTTTTCAGTAAAAAAGACCAATAGAAAAAGAAGTTTCAACCAAATATTTATATTTTAACCAGGGAAATTAATTTTCAAACGAAAAGAATTTTTAAACAAATAATTTTCTACCAAAAAACCGAAATTTATACTTAAAAAACTGTATTTAAACCAAAAAACAATGAATTTTCAACCAAGGAAAGGAACTTTCAAACAAATAGTTTTCTAAAAAAAGAGGAAATTTCAACAAAATTGATTTGCAACAACAAAAAATGTTTCCAAAAAACAGGTGAATTTTCAACAAAGAATGATGTACTAAAATATTCGGTAAACGAAATGATCAGAAAAACAAAAAAGAAGTTTACAAAAAATATTTTAATTTTTAACCAAAAAAATTATTTTCCCACCAAAAAGACAAATTTTCAATAAAAAACAGAAATTTTTAATAAAAAAAAAAATTAATTTTCAACAAAAAATGGCATAGTTACATTATCTTTAGCGAAAATTAAAGGTAAAGAACAGGAAAGTCAGTTTTTCCAACAAATAAATCGTTGAATTAACGAACAAAAAAATAATTTTTAACAAAAATAGATGAATTTTCAAACGAGAAGAATAATTATCTACCAAACAAGATGAATTTCCAAGCACATAGTTGAATTTTCAATTAGAAAGGATAAATTTTTAACCAAGAATGGAATAGTTACATTTTCAGTTTAAAAAATCAATTTTTCAATCAACCAGGATTTTAAAGTAAAAACAGAAAAAATATTCACAAATTTCTTGAATTTGTATGTCTTATAGAAGCATTTCAACGAAACAGTTGAATTTTCTAGAAAAAAGTTGAATTTCCAACACAAATATATGAATTTTTAAAAGGAAAGTTAAATTCAATAATATATCAATAATTTAAAAAATATTAACAAATAAGGTTAGCCCTTCAGGTTAGCCCTGAAGTGAACTGCAATTTTCACTAAACGTCGAAAAAATTCCTAGTTTTGTACACGATTGGAACCCGAAATATCTCTTTTTATCAAAATGAATCATTGTGAAAGCATTAAATCTTTTATCATCGTTTTTGTTTATGCATTTACTTCTTTGTTTAAAAATTGAACTTTTTTATTGTAAATTCGACTGTTTTTTTTTCTTCAAAATTGATTTTTTGGATTTAAAATTTAACTGTTTCATTTTTGGTTGAAAGTTTGTATTTTTTAGTTAAACATCCAACTCTCCCTTTAAAAATTAAACTACTTTGTCAACAAATAAATTTACTATCTGAATATGTAACTATTCCATTTTTGTTTCATTATTTATTAATTTTTTGGTTTGAATCTTCATTTATAAAGTTGAAGATTTAACCATTTTGTTGACATTTTTTGTTGTTGAAAATTGATGTTTTTCAATTGAAAATTCATCTTCTTTAGTAGAAAATCATTCTTTTTGTTTGTGAATTCATCTATTTTGGTTAAAAATTCATTTTTTTGTTGATAATTTAACTGTTTTGTTGAAAATTCGATTGTTTTAAAATGATTTTCTAAATTAAGAATAAGCATTCCATTTCCGTTAAAAATTTATCTTTTGAGTAGAAAATTCAACTATATGGTTAAAAGTTCATGTATTATGTTGTAAATTAAACTATTTTGATGAACTATGTGGTTGCAAATTTATTTATTTTGTTGAGAATTCCCCTTTTTTTAGAAGAATATTAGTCTTTTTGTTCGTAAATTAATTACTTTCGTTGAAAATTCGTAGATTCGTTTGTTTTTTAATTAAAAATTAATTATTTGAACTGAAAATTTAACTGTTCCATTTTTGGTTAAAAATGAATCATTTGACTTGAAAATTAATTTCTTCCGTTGAAAATTGCATTTTTTACCTGAAAATTTAACTACACGATCAATCGATTGGGTGCAAGTCACGCCGCAGTTTTTCTCGCAGCCGTTTGACCCCTTCGCTCGCGGTGAGCTCCTAGTCAGTACCAAACCAGTCACCACCCGGTAAAGGTGGCCGTCCGACTAGCGAACTCTTAACGAATTACCTGTTAGGCGTCGAGAAATAAATTGTTGCTGGGTGAAGCCCGGTTAATAAACCCCGACTTAACCTGAAATCTCGACTTAATAATTTCGCCTAATACTAACCTCGAATTAGGGATAACCTCCTTTACCCTAAAACGGTAAGTGCTCTTCTTGTTTAAAAATTCATCTGTTATAATTAAAAAAATCATTTCTTTGGTTTGATTTTTTTGTCCGTATTTTTTTAACCTAATGGTTCTTTTTTTGTCAAAAATTGTATTACTTGGCTCAAAACTGAATTATTTCCTTCAAAATTCGACAATTTTGTCAACATTCATCCTTTTCGTTTAAAAATTATTTTCTTTCGGTGGAAAATCAATTCTTTTGATTGAAGGTGCAAATGTTTGGTTGAAAATAAATCCGTTTTAGTTGATTGACGTTTTCTTTTTAATTGAAAATTTATCTATATTGTTGAAAACTCAACTGTTTTATCGAAAATATCTATTTTTGGCTTTGTTTCAGATTTAAATATTTCTTGAAAATTTGTCTTTTTCGGTTTTTTATTATTTTTTTCTGGATTTACATTTTATATTTCTTCAATTTTGCACATTTGGAATTGAAATTTCTTGACTTTCAATATATGTGTGTGTATGTGTGTGTGTATGTATATATATATTTTAACGACTGTCGGATATGACGTAGTTGTCAATCGACCCTTACGTTCTTGTGTTTTCTGTAAAAGTTTCGTGGTAACTCTTAAAGAGGCCGGTCGTATATATACTCGGTTGGGGAAAAAGCCAAATAGAAAATTAAAATTTTTGTATAAATGCACTTCCCTAAAATTGTGCTCTGATATGCAGTTGCTAGGAAATCCGGAAACGTACTCAAAGATACGTAATTCATAGCAATTCATTATAATTTTACGATAAAAAAAAGAAATTTTAAACCTACAAACTAAAAATGACGCTGAGTTTTTTAACCGGGGGGGGGGGG
>NC_046658.1:22529555-22569619 GCF_010883055.1 Belonocnema kinseyi
CTTATTGCATAAACGTGTTAGTTGGGCGTATAATCTAAACAATGAATAATACAAACTACAAAATAGCCTCGGAAAGGACTGGAACTTTTAATGACAAAAGGCTTGCACACGTAAAATCTAAAGGTCATGTTTCAGGCGACGAATGGAGACTGGGTGTTTGGAATTCTAGGGGAGTAAATGATCTAAAGGTAAAAGAATTGCGTGAAACTATGGACGCGAAGAAACTAGACATTTTATGTGTGTCTGAAACAAAGAAAACGGGATGCGAAACCAAAGACATAAAAAATGGCGTGTTGAAATGCGGATTTTAAATATGGTCAGGAGTAGACTGTGAATCACATGGTAAACAAGGAGTAGGTCTGATTTTGAATGAAAGAGCAAAGCAGCATCTCGGAGACCATGATTTCGTGTCTCCCAGACTGCTGTGGGCTAGAATGAAAGTAGGAATCAGAAGACTATTTATCATAGCATGCTACGCGCCGGTTGATAGTGATCCTAGAGAAGTAAAAAACGCCTTCTGGAACACTTTAAATGACACAATAAACATTTCCGAACATGGGGAAAGAATAATTCTACTAGGAGACATGAACGGTTGGGTGGGCTTCCAAAATCAGGATACAGAAAGAGTATTAGGTAATTTTGGGGATCCAAGAACAAACTATGACGGAGATAAATTAGTTGGTCTATGCTTAGAAAGGGGTTTGTTTACTACAAATACTTGGTTTAGGGATAAAATGATCCACATGTACACCTGGTCTAAAGGAAATAGCCACAGTATAATTGACTTTGTTGTTGCGGATGAAAGACTAAGAGAATTAGTCAAAGATACAAGAGTCATGAGGGGTCCTGAATGCAATACTGATCATTACCTTCTAACCTCAAAAATTAACTTAGGTCGGGGATGGAGAAAAAAAGAAAACCAAGAAAGCAAAATAAACGCGAATCAAAATTGAGAACCTACAGAAAACGGATGTGCGAATAGATTTCAAAAATAAGATAATCGAAAGCATAGATAGGGCAACATGGGAGAACGGTATAAAAAACAAAGATACAGAGGGCGCCTGGACAATGTTACGGGATATCCTTGTTAGATGTACGATCGAAGTGTGTGGTACCGCAGTTCTAGGAAGAATGTCTGGTGATGCGTGGTGGAATGATGAATTTCAGGCTCCCCAAAAAGCAAAAAGAGAAGCGTACAAGAGAACTTTGAACATCGCAAGTCTTAGCAATGAGGAAAGAAATAGACCTAGAAATGATTATAGACGCGAAAACAAGATACTTAAACGATTAGTTAAAGAAAGTAAAGATACAATTAGAGCAGAAGAAGAGATAAAAATACAAAACGACTTTGAAGGAAGCAGGAAACTACTTTATAAAAAAATGAAAGGAAACAAAAGTACAGAAATTGTCAACATGAGAAATAGTAGGGGGGAAATGGTATATAATGCAGACGGAATATTAGAGGCTTACAGAGACTATTTTAGGAGACAATTCGGAGATGAAGTTATAGGACACCACAACTGCGATGTTGAACACGATGCGATGGAAAACTCAATTGAAAAAGTCTGTGTCACTAAGGTTAGGGATATAATTAAGAACTTGAAAAACGGTAAGGCTGCCGGGGTAGACGGTATTAACGCTGAAATGCTTAAACACGGTGGCGCGTACATACCACATAGACTGTGCGCATTGATAAATTTATGTTTCGAGATGGAAGACGTCCCAGACGATTGGGAAAAAGCGATTATCGTACCAATATACAAGAGAAATGGAGATAAAAGCGAGTGCAATAATTACAGAGGGATTAGCTTATTAAGCACCGTAAGTAAAATATATTCCAAAATACTTATTCGTAGGGTAATGAAAATAACAGAAGCAAAGATTTGGGACGTCCAAAGTGGATTTATGCCAGAAAGGTAATGTACGGACCAAATATTTAGCTTAAGGAAAATAACAGAAAAAAGTTTGAGAGTAGGAAAAAAACTTTTCTGTGCATTTGTTGACCTAGAAAAAGCTTTTGACAATGTAAATAGAAGTAAACTTTGGGAAGTCCTGAAAGAGTATGTAGTCAATGGATAGATCCTACAAGCTATAAAAACAATATATACAGGTAGCAAAACGAGTGTAAGAGTGAATGGGAAACTGAGTGACTGTTTCGATATTATTCAAGGAGTTAGACAAGGATGCGTTATGTCTTCATGGTTATTTATATTATTTATGGACAAGTGTTTAAGAATGGCTCTCTTCGACGAAGAGGGTGTGGATCCCCAAACAGTAAGGGTATGTGGGTTAGCGTTCGCAGATGATAAGGTTGTTATGGCAGAGTCTATCGAAGACTCACAAAGAATGTTGAATAAACTAGATGCAAGCATGAAGAGCACGAGCCTCAAAATAACGCAAATAAAATAAAAACTATGATGTTCGAAGGAAAGAGTGAGAAAACACTATGCAATATTTTATTAAATGATGAGAGAATTGAACAAGTTGATAAGTTCGTATACCTTGGTAGCTTATTTACTAGGGACGGGAAGATAGATGAGGAATTAGATAGACGAATAAATGAAGGTAAGAAAGGTTATTGGTAGAGCAGGTCCCCTTATCAGAAGTAAAAATATATCAAATAAAGCTAAAATGGCAATACATAATTCTATATTTGTACCGACTGTACTATACGGTAGCAAGTCATGGACAAAGTAAGTAATGAGATAATTCTAAAAGAATGTGGTGTAGAAGAGACGCTAGTAGACACATGGGAAAAAAATCGGTTAAGATGGTTCGGACATTTTGAGATAATGCCAAATGAACGATTAACGAAACAAGTGAATCAAGGTAAAGTAAATGGCAGCGTGCCCAGAGGTAGACCGCGGAAAGAATGGCTTAAATGTGTGAATGAGACCCTAGTTAGAAGAGACATAAGAAGTCACAGAAACACGAGAGCCTGCATGAAAAAATGCATGGACATAAAAGAAGCTAGAGAAGTATGCCAGGACAGGAAAGTATGGCGGCAAATAGTTAATAAAAAGAATGTCCTTAGAGTAAATGACGCCTGAAACAAAAGACCTTGGCCACTAATGGACCCAAGTGGGGAACCTTACATAACGACTTCATGAGGTTCTTCGCTTGGGGTGATTGCTAGAGAGATTGATCAGCAACCTGGGTTGGAGCAGTGTTGCGGAACGTACGTGTTATTTGCTTAAATAGCACGAGAAATGGCTTAATGATGTAATAATAACAATAATAATAACAATAATAATAATAATAATAATAATAATAATAATAATAGAGCCTAGATGGCTCAAGAGCCTCGGTGGCTCAGTTGGTTAGACACTCGGATTTCACCTCAGAGGTCCGGGGTTCGATCCCTGAGCCGATACCTCTGGAAAAATTTTCAATGTACCTTTACCGAGGTTCTGGTGGTTCGGAACCCACCTTAAGCTGTAGGTCCCCCCATCGTGTACTTGACTGCAACCCAGTCCGTCAATGATGGGGTAAAACCAGGCTTTGTCCAATATGTCTGGGCAGACTGCTCTCATCAGATCACTTGATTGCATTATAAAAATGCGTCCGTGACTGATGATATATACCGGGACAGCCCCGTGCAAAAATGATCAAATAAAAATCCATCTCTAACCAAAAATGCCTTCGACATGTTGGGCAGTATAAGCGTGTGACAACATTTCAACACAGAAATGTTTTTATATCTTAGGCGACAGTTGATCAGACCCCTAATAATTGATCCTTAATAATAATATTTAAATAATTGTTGCCTGAGTGATAATTTCTTATCACTACGAAATATTTTCAAAATTATTAAGTGAAGATAATAAACAGTTACAAACTACTGCTATAAATAAATTAAATTAGAAACAACTAATAATCAATAGTCAATCAAATTCAAATTATAATTTAAAAATTTTAAAGGAATCGAAGGTGTCTCTAAGTCACGATATAACAGTCAGCATTTCTGTTAGAAGTCAGCGATTCACAATATAGCTTCCTTCCATTATTCATTTTCAAATTGTCGCTTAACAACGACCATCCAATCAAAGTTAGCAATGCTTGCAAAAATGCCCTACATCACCTATGCTTTCGTACCTTCGAGTCGGTCGCACTCAAAATTCTCATGGCAGTTCTTTACTACTTCTTGTACCGACTAACGGACGTAAGACACTTTCGGATATTTAGTCGACAGAAGACAGAACGCGAATTTAAATGACACAAAGACGTACAGACGTATAGCCATTTAAATTCAAAAACCAGCAAATATCGTTTCCTACCGTGAAAGATGTGTCGATTCTGCAAATCCGCTTAGTGCACCGAGAATAGATGGTGAATCTGGCACAGTGCAGTTCTCAACGAAGTGTTACGGTCCAGGAAAAAGTGTTAACCTGAAACGTTACCTTCTATCCCAAAAACAAGAAAGTTAATCCTTGCCCGCTCCTTTCTTTTCTCTTGCAAATGAAGCGTGGCAGTAAATATAAGTTAGGGTAAGTCCACTATAAACATTACTTTTGTTTCTTTTTATTCCATTGGAATTGTACCATCTCCTTTTATTTTATTTTAATAGTAGAATAAATAAACATTAAAAATAGAATCAGTGCATTCATTATGCAAAAGAAAACCCTTTTTCATCGTGAGATTCAACGGTAAGGGGACAGTGAAACAAGGGAACATCTTAAATTAATAAGATGGAAGTCACGATCTCACAAACTTAAACAAATTAACAACTTTAATTTGGCAGCTTGAACCTCCGGTACAGTATAATCGTTACAGTCCTTCCACAGGTGCTGTATACTAAAAATTATTATGTCATACGTAACAGCAGCAGCTCAGAAGGTAGTTTTATTAAACACCTGTTGCATTGTAAGAAACTTTCTCGATCATCAGAAAGCAAGCGACCAAAAATCTATGGAGTGGCTAATGGTATCTCTAAGAAAGTAATCAGAGGTGACTGTTCTCACCTCCAACGCTCGCGATCGCTAATAATTGTATACCTGCAAGATCATCGCTGGAAATTTCAAGCATCGTATTAAACTAACTTATAACATCTTAATCTCACCAATTACTTGATTAAGTCCGTGGCTATGATGTACAACCGGATTCACGCGAGTAAAAGTTTGAAAAAAAATAATAATACAATACAATTATCATACAAGTCACCGTGAAGCAATCATAAAAGTTCAGGCTAAGATTTATTAATTTTTTATGTAGAAAATTTAACTTCGTTTACTCAAATTATGGGGTTTCAATATTTTCAATGACATAAGGCTCCGATAAATAATACGAATTTAAGAAATCTTTTTAAAATATGTGCTGTCATTTTATAAAGAATATTAGCAAAAATACCATTAACATGGAAGAAGTTCACTTCTACACACTTACATTTCGCCCGCATGTTCACCTCATATTTTAAGTCAGAAATGCCCATTCCGCAGTATCTGGTGGTAGGGCGCACTATACATGCCAATAACTTGTTTAAACACACTGCATAAGAACTTTCCAGCTGTCCTAAACAACAGGATTGTTCGAAGAATTGAGCCTGTGTGGAGAGAGATGTACGAACAACATGGCTCGAAAATAGGTGTAGCAGGATGCCGAGAGAACCTGATAATTGACAGGTGCGTCTGCAAAGCCGCATCAGCCCATCAGCCCAACCTGCCAATTGGTCTGGATTGACAACCGAAAAGTTTTTGATTTAATCTGTCATAGACTCATCATCTGTCTGTTGGAAAGCTTGAAAGTTGATCCACATAAAGTGAGATACATAGAGATTGATGCCCTTTTGGAAAATTGGATTTACTATATCATCTGGAAAATAGCGAGTGATAACGAACAATGTCCCCTTGCATAGAGGCGTCTTTTAGGGCGACACCATGAGCCCTCTGTTTTTTTTGCGTTACACTTTTGCCTCTATATCTCGCACAACAAAATTCGTCTGGATACCTCTGTGGCGACACTAATCGTCAGGAAAATAAGGTCACTCATGCATTTTATATGAATAACTTACAGATCTATGCTTCTGGTAAAAGGAAACTTCAGAGTGCTTTAAATATCGTCAAGCAATACACAGGTGAGATTGGTATGGAGTTTGGATTGGACAAGTGTGCCAAAAATCATCTGAAGAAAGGAAATATTATTGGCGTTCCCGAGGACCCTTAACTTATCGACACAAGTGTTGTTAGACATCTTGACAGTGGAGAGAACTATACATACCTGGGCGTGCCTGAAAGCCGTATTCAGGACGCAACATCAGTGAAGGAGTCTGTTCGAAGCAGATACAATCATCTTGGTCGGAAAATTTGGTCTTCAAATCTGTCGGCGTTGCACAACGTATCTGCGACTAACATGCTTGCGGTCCCGGTTTTATTCTATTCGTTTTGGGCGATTCAATGGACGAAAGACGATTTAAAGGCTCTTACCATCGCTACACGTAAGATCATGCATTTGCATAAGAGCTTGCATATCAATTCGTCTGTTCCGCGATTATATATTCCACGCCGTCAGGGCAGAAGCGGACTCCTGATTCTCCCGTGTCTTCATAATCGAATTGTTTTAAGTACAGCTTACATCGTTGCAAATAGCAGAGATTCTCTCCTAAAAATGGCCAGTAACCACGAGATGATTGGCAAAGGAGTGTTCCTTTATAACTCGCGAAGCATGGGGCCGAGACCCATGATGATATACTATCAGGGTGTCCTAGATACGTTGAACGTGATGCTGCTCTGCCGAACGCTTCGAGGCAGATAGAGTCAATTGTGCAAAACGAGAGGTGCCCACTTTTCTGTAACTACAATTTTTGGACAGCCGTCTCAGTGGCACAGTCGCGGCCTGAAATCGTTCTCCAAGACTTCGAGAAACGACCTATATTCGTGATCGAATTTTCGGCTCCGGTCCACTACAGCATCACTGCTAAGGAGAATGATATGGAGGAGAGGTGTCAAGATCAGAAATCTGTCATCCTTGGATAGCTTCGTGACCTTGAGACACACGAGGATTTTGCCAGACTACCATTGTGATTTCATCGTACCCTTATCTGCTGGGGATTGTGTCAGTATTGAAAAGTCTCGCACGTCAGCATCACTAGGAGAAAAGGCTTTTACTATAATCTAAGAAAGAGCCTCGGCCTATAACAATTTCGGGTGCTTTTTCTTTGTCAGTCCCCATGCCTTTACAGTACTACTTATAAAATTAATTTTTACTTAATTTAACGTTCACTTTGCTCTTCTCTTCGTGATCTTTGCAATCTTCCTTTTCCGGAAAACGGCATACTGTGAAGATGACGAATACTTCTTCCAAATCAGAGTCTATTATGGAAAGGTTACAAAAGAGAGTTTTTAGGTTTTCAGTCTTAATGAGATGATTTTCTTTGGAGATAAAAAATATTACCATTTCAGAGAAGTTTGTTTTAGCAAATTGATATTGAGTATCAGCAGTCAAAACATGATTCTAAGAGGACTCCTGGAAACTTGTACGTGAGGCGAGTCTTTTTAAATTGCAAAATTGTTATAGGAACTCAAAACTCAATTTTCATTCAAGGTCTTTCACATAACATAAACAGGCTTCTAAATGAAACTGATAATGTTAGAACTGACACTCAAAAAAAATATATTGCCTTTTATCACAGTTTAAATAATATTTTAGTAATGAACATTGAGTGATTAATTAGAAGCTCTTATGTGTATTAAAGTAGAAATTAAGGGGGCAAAACTGTGTGCATAAAAAATTATTCCTAAATAGCTGATGTAAAATTATGTATGTTTTCCTCGAGATGCTCTCTACCACTTCCTTCCAGGACAAGGTACGATTAAGGAAATATCCCAAAAACAATATTGCCTGAGTTTTGCCCGGGTTAAGAGTGAGTCCATTCTTCCAGGCCCAGAGGATAACGTGATCGATATCCTCCTGGACTAGAACAGGTAATCTACTTAGAGAAGACATCGGTCACTTATGGTTGACCATATCAAAAGCCTTCGAAAAATCAAACAGGACTACAATCGTGATCTCCCTATTATCCATTGCTAATTTAAGATCCGTCGTGACATTATGGGGAGCAGTAAGAGTGCTATGTTTCGCCCGAAAATCCGATTGCATCGGGTCAATGGCCCTAGATGTTTTAAGAAATTTGGAAAGTTGCAGGTGGACAATTGTTTCAAGTGATTTAGATAGTGCACATAAAATAGAAATTAACCGGAAGTCTTTCGGGGAAATAGCTTTAGAAATTTTGGGAACCGGGCAAATTCGTGCTTGGGCGGGATTAGGTGTAAACGTCTAAGAAGATGCCAAATATCCTCTTTTTTGTCTCTATGTGCAATCTCGTTATAATTGTATCGATTAAACGCATCTCTAATCTTAGTTTGAACTAAGTTCCTGAGTTTACGAAATTCAGCTTGTATTATATTGCTTTTTGTTCGTTTTGCAAGCCGGCGCTTGCCATGACGTTCCCTCATCAGATTTTTAATTTCAGGTGTGATCCAGGGGTCTGCTTTATTGACATTTTTAGGAACGTGTAGCGGTGAAAATTTGTTGAATGCGGAGACTAGGCAGTTAGTAATAGCGTCAATTTTATTATTTATATCTGTATCTAGTAATATTTTTTCCCAATCATACGTCATTAGGTGTTCATGGAATGCATATTCATCAATATTAGAGAGATTCCGCACCAGCCTTTGGGTTGGTATTGAATTTAAATTATAGGAAATATTAAAGGCAAAATATTCTTCCACCAGAAATCCAAAGATATTTAATTTTCTTGTCTCTTCGGAGACCGAGAGCAATAGCATAGATTTTTCGGTTGCGTGGAGCTAGAGCCTCGCGAAGATAAATAAAGCGTTTCTTAATTTCGGTCCATCCCAAACTCGAGGTAGAAAAATCCCTTTTGACTTTACGTCTCTCGAACATTTTATCGCGTAGATCCTGACGATTGAATTTTACTACAATGATCGGTTGGGTAGTATGATGAGTGAGTGACGGTGCTTTAATAATACGGTAAATGTTGACAACGTCGTCCTTAACAAGAGGTGCATCAAGAGCCCTGGCAATCGACCCTACGTTGGACATAAGGTCCTCGTTTGACTTCATTGGAAGACCATGGATTTCAAGAGTAATATGTAAAACCGTTTGATCGTTCAGATTCTGCGCGTGTTCAAGTGCAGCCACTTTCATCTTAAGGTCGTTTACTTTCTTCTTGACGAGGTGAATTTCCTCAATTTGCAGTACAGAGCCGCCTTCGAGAGAATCTATGCGGATGGTGTTATTGGTGAGGTCAGTCTTCATTTCCAAAAGGGTGGCATTTAACTTTTTATTAAATTCCTGTTGTCGAGTTTAGAATTCACTAAATCTCGCTAAAATCTCACGAGACTGCGCAAGGGATTCACTTTGGGCGTCCGAGACCACTTCACGTAAAAGTTCAACGAGGCCCGGAGGTAGAGCAGGTGGATTAACAGGGGTGGGAGTAAAGGGTACAGACGTACCGACGTTTACATCCTTTGCAGACATAATCCATCTGGCCCTTCTTAAGTTCTTCAAAGTTTTTTTTTCGATGCCAAAATTAGCATAGGTCAAGTGAATGAGACTGGCACACTTCACACATACTAGAACCTTAGGACCACCCCTAGAAATCACCAAGTTGCACTCCGGATACGCTCCCATGTTAACGTAATTTATACATAATAAAAATAACTATAACTGTTGTAAAAAGTTTGCACAGATTAGCAATAATTAAACCAGTTAACGCAAAGTTAAAAGTCACAACCAAACCGGCGACAAACACTTTTACAACATACTAATTTGAAGCACAAAAAAGAAACTGAGACACTCAAGAAATCATGAAAGACTGAAGCGAAGCAAATCGACACGTCCGTACCCGAGTAGTACCAGTAGTAAAAAAATATATTCTGATTATTATATTATTTTAGTTTAATCTCACACTTTAATACGTTTTTTATACAGATCTGATGAGATGAGGGAAACCAGCTGTGTTTCTGAAACTTAATCGTTTCGATACCTCTTTTTTAAATAAATTTACACTGTAAGTCTGGAGGGTGTCATCTTGATCAGTTCTCTCATCTAAATTTATCAATTATAAATTTTCCTCGGCGTAAAAAAATAAAATTTTATTCTTTCTCTAAATTGAAATTACACAGCTCATTTGTGCTCATCAACAATGTTGATGCACCTAGGCAGCTATAGTTGAATAGGAAAATAGGAAAACTACGTTGTTCATTAGTGATCTCTTCAACTTATCTAACATTTGGTTCTTCGAGTCAATCACCAACAAAATAACAGAGACGTTTGATAGGTCACTGTCACATACAGCTGAATCAGAATATTTGAGTATCTATGGTCCGTGAAATACGTACAAGTGGGTTGTCCACATCAGATACACGTAAAAGAAATATTTATTAAATCAATTAAATTTAAGATATTAGTTTTTCAATCAGAATGCAGAAAAAATGAGCTAATGTCACTTCCGATATATGTAAATAAAGAGAGTGTGTGACCGTCCGCGAAGAAAGAGACCTAATGCAGAAAAAATCGATTTTTATTATATTATGCCAATCGATAGTTTCTAAGTTTCTCTTTCATTTTCAATAATCATAGTTTTTTCAAGTCAATAACTTTTCTTCTTATTAAGCTAGACAGACACAATAAACATACGCGGAGAGAAAACGAAAGGCCTTCGAAAAACAAGCCCCACCACTCACCACTACTGGGACTATAGCAAAAGCGGACCGATGCGAGCGAAAATCACGGATATGGCGCCTAAAAGTGTAGTGGTAAGTAGACGGGGTGCTTTTCGTATACGCATCCCTACTACTTAAATACTGGCTTACGCACTCTGCTACATTCTCCCGTCCTGAAAAATTCAGTTTTGACGTATTGGGTCCCTTTCTTCGCGGACGGTCTCATATGTGTACGTC
Organism: Belonocnema kinseyi; assembly: GCF_010883055.1. Classification (NCBI taxonomy): domain Eukaryota; kingdom Metazoa; phylum Arthropoda; class Insecta; order Hymenoptera; family Cynipidae; genus Belonocnema; species Belonocnema kinseyi. Next base: position 22,540,475 of record NC_046658.1, read on the forward strand.
CATCTCAAAACGGGTCATGTATCCGGTGTTGAGTTTACTGTATACATTTCTGACAGAATCCAATAAAATCGACATTATAGGTTATTTTCAAATAGATGTACACATATAAATCATTAAAAAACATATTTACCAGGTGAGCTAAAATTATTTTAAATTCTGACAAAGTCAAAACATGTGACTACCTTTTAGTTTATACCTATATGTTGCTTTTAAATGTATAATTTAGCCGCACTGCTTCAATTATTGAAAAAAATTACCTTGATAATGATATATCATTGAGATTCGTGGCTCCGAATTCTTTAAACAAAAGAATTCTGTTCTCAATATTCAATGGTTTCAAGTGTAACATTTTAGATGTGCAGGATGTATCAGTCAGTTTTATGTCGTATTTCTGAAAGAAACACAATTTTTATAATGAGTAAGCAATCATTTTTATCTAGCGCACAATTAAATTAAGTATGTCAAGGCTTAATTTAAATTCAAAACATCTTTACTAATGAAAATTTTTAGATAATGCATTAAAATGACCTCGAAATTGACAATGGTAAACACGATTATTTTCTTAACACATGTATGAGTTTAATCTAAGTAAATACTGCTTGCTGAGCGCAATCGCGTGAGCGGCAATAGGCACTCACTGTTTTATTTTTGAATTTGAGGTGGTTTCATTGTCGGACTAATATGAATGTCAAATGACAAATGTAACGGCATCTATAGATGACATAACGCGAAATCTTTACCACAAGTTATCTATTTTTCTTAAAACGTAATACTGTATAGAATTTTTGTATGTATTATGTCATTAACTGAGTTTTCAGTTTTTTTCTACTTCAAATTACTCCAAGAATTATTTCCACTGGCACTAGAAAACCAAGATAGGAATACCCGCAAAGAACATATTTATGGACAATGATTTACTTACTGAGTTTTTGTTTTTATTTTTCGTTTAACTTCGTGTACATTCGAAATTGACTTTCGGGGTAATTCGAGAAATATTAAAGCAAATTAAGAAGTCCGTAGAGTGTGTCTCAATATTCGAATTAAAACCACTACGTCTTAAGTGTTAATATCAGGTCTGACTTAATAATGCATCGTCACTCGTGTGCATTTTTTAGATCAAATATGACATTCTTGTTTTGACGAGCTTTGATTTTCGGATCGGTTTATTCGATTCGATCGAGCCAGCGATCGAATGTCAAAAAACCGATACTACCATCAAATTAGTTTTTTTCTCAATTTGGATTTATTTAAACGTGTGCATTTTGCAGGACAAAATATGGCATTTTCGATTCAACGATCTTTATTTTCAAAAGTTTTATTTTGAATTTCAATTGTTGAAAATTTAGTTATTAAAACTTGAAAGAATTTAGAAAATTTTCAGATTGAAATAAACCCGCAAAATGATGATAGAAGTAATGGGGGTATGTTAAAAAGCAGGAAAAAAGGGGAGAGGAAATAAAGAAAGAAATTAGGCAGGAAATTGACGAAATTAAGAAAGAAATGAGGAAATAAAGAGACGTGGGTACAAAGACTAGAAAAATAGGAAAAGGCGAATAAAAAGGTAGAGGAGTTGAAAGGTACGATAAAAAAAAGGAAGCTCAAACTAAAGAAATGGAAACTAAAGAAATGGAAACATAAATAAGATGGAAGTGATGATAAAGAAGAGAGTGTTCTATGAAAGTTCGGAGAGAATAGAGAATGATTCCACATGGAAAGAAGGGAAGATGCAGCCTGAGTTAAAGAAAATAGCGGAAAAGGAAGGTGTATGGTGAGGTTGGGACGAGAACAGGGAAGATTGAATAAAAAATAAGGTGTCAGGAAAATAGGAGAGAAAGAAGCGGGAGATATAGAAATAATAAATAGTAAGAAACAAAGAAAGACGAGAAACGATAGCAGGGAAGATTGGAGAAAATGCTACTAGAATATAGCAGGCTTTTAAAGAAAGGATGGGGGGTTTATGAGAAATTTGCCACAATGGGATGTAGTAGTAATGATGGACACGTGACTAGATGAAAAGATATGCGAAAAAGTAAGGGGAAGATTACCAAGAAGTTACACGTGGCAGGTTTAAAATGCAAAAATTAACAATAAAAATGCCAGAGCAATGGGGAGAATGGTGATGGGAGTAAGGAAGACTGAAAAACAGAAGATAAAAAAGTGATGAAAGAACAAAAAGAAGGATTAGATTAGTGGAAGAGATAAATATGGGAGGACAAGTGGAAGGTAGTGGATAGAGGGTATGAGAGAACTGACGGAAGAAAATAAGCAAGAGATTAGACTTATTAATAGGAGATTTTAATGCGAGAACAAAAGATAGATTAGGAAGGATATGGAGTGGAGAGAGAAAGAAAATCCAAAGACAAGATAATGAATAGAGGGAATGATTCGGATCATTTTCCCTTAATAGTGACATTAGAGGGACAAAAAAGTAATAAAAATATGAATAAAAGGGTAGCAAAGGTAAAAAGTGTAGGAAAAGGAGATTCGTCCTGGCAAGGAAAAGAACGCTTCACAGAAAAGGACAGAAATTTCAAAATAAAAGAAGGAAATGCAAAGAGGAGATAGAGGTAATAATAGAACAAGTAAAAAGAGTATTAGGGTGCACAAGCAAAAAAAAGTTAGTGAAGCAGAGGATAGAACTGAATGGGACGAGGAATGTAAACAGAAGAAGAAATAAGTAAGAAAAGAATTAAGCAAATGGAGAAAAGGGACAAGTAGTGAAAAAAGATATAGGAGAAAAAAGAAGTACTCTGAGTTGCGTGATGAATAACAAGACCAAACGGAGAGAAAAGAAGAAAAAAAGTAAAACAGGATATTGAGATGGTGCAATGGAAAAATGCTTTATGATATTACTAGGAGAAGTAGAGATGAAAGTTAATAAAGGAGGAAAATATTGTAGGGAAACATATGAGAAGGACATAACAAGGGTGAAAATAGTCAAGGTATTAGTGACAATGAAAAATGGAAAGGCATCTGGTATAGATGAGATTTCAAATGAAGTCTCGAGATATGGCGAGGGTGCAGAATGAAAGGAATGGGCACGGATAATGTGCGATAAATTATGGAGAGGAAAAAGATGAGCGGAGTTATGAAAAGACAGAGTAGTGGTACCCAGGGGAAATTCTAAGGATTTTTGAGAACTGCCCGACTTTAAGAATTTTTTAGAAGAGCCCGACCTGACAGCCGGAATCGGGCAAACCCCGAATGGACAGGAGGGGAATATTGGTGAACGAAATGATCTCCCGTAACGACAGAATCTTTCTGAATCGGGGCCATGAGCTTACGTTCAGAAAAGGTTTCGGGGGATCAATAATCGACCTCACGATCACCACGACCTCAATAGGGTCGAAGATAGACGACTAGCGGTTTCTCGAGGAAACAAACCTTAATCGACCACCAAAGCATCGAGTTTAGTCTAACGAACCAGAAAACAGGAAGTTCGAAAAGGATGGTCGGAAAAGTGAAAAGCCCCTCCTGCAACACAAGAGTCTGAATAAGAACAAACTCCGGGATTTTCTCGAGGAAACCAGACTCATTGATAAGCTTCATTGGATTAGGTCCACTGAGCCGATGGAGAGCACGGTGTGCTCGGCGAGGCGGAAGGTGATTGCAGCATGCGAACACTCGACATCCCGCAGGAGGCAGAGACGGGCACAAGGCGTGATGTTGCGGTGGAACGACACTCTGTCGGGCCTGCGTAGCACATGCAATGAAGCGCGACAGAAAGCCACCTGCTCTAAGGGTGATCCCGCGCTGTATCTGACATGGAAGATCGCTGAGGTGACTTATAAAAGAAGGCCATGAGATAGTCACCCAGAAATTAGTGATTCGGCGAAGGAGCTCCGGCCTGGACGACCCCGATCAGGTCAGTAGCTCCGGCGTGGAGTTCGCTCTTGTGAAGATAGCTGTCTGCAAGGAGGCTAGAAGCCGACTAGTATCGAGATGTCACGAAAGATGGAGCTGGGAGAGCACTGGCAAATGGGCACACCGTCTAATCCCAGATTTTTCCCCCTGGCTAGAGAAGAAGCACGGCGAAATTGGCTTCTACCTGACGCAGGCGCTGACGGGTCATTTTTGTTTTAACGCGTACCTGAAGCGCTTTAATAAGAGGAATAAAGAGACGTGTGATAACTGCGGTTCCTCAGTGGACGATGCAGAGCACACTATCTTCGCTTGCGACAAGTGGAACGTGGCAAGAGAGGCTGCGTGTCAGGCGGTGGGTGCTGAACTAACCCCCGATACGATGGTTCGTCTCATGCTCAAATCTGAGTAGTTTTGACTGCAAGCCGAGTCCTTCGTCACGCATGTAATAAGAACTAGACATCTCGATGGGCGTTCCAGGGGTGAAAGAAACAAGTTGGGCCAGTGAGAAATCATCGCCAACGAACGGGGAACAGGTGAGGGAAATGTCGCATAAGAGACTGCAAGCAGGAACCCACTGCCCGTGAAGTTTAAAGCCGACAGGCAGTTTGGTGAGCAGTGTTATGTGTTCTGGAGAGGTTTTCGGTTTTAGTTGTTATGGCTAGACCCGTCCTAGGAGACTCCAGCACAAGGTCTATAAAATAATTCGCCCTTTTTCCTCCTTATAAAAAACAAGAATAACACAAATATGCCCTATTAGTTTCCTATTAAAATTTACCTGAAGAGGAAGCTTAAAAGGCCTCGAAACCTGTCGGATCTTTGTAGTATAAAACGACAGATAAATAATAGAGAAGCGACAGAGAGGTGGTTTTTGATACCTCGTCGTTTTTTCTCTTTTTTCAATTGTCCTGTATGTGTCTCTAATGGTCTGCTTTACATTGTTATTTGAAAACATATTTCTCTTATTGTAACTCTTTAAAATACTCAACAGAGACGTTAAGGCATACACCCTGTGCTGTTCTTTAGCATGCAGTACTTTTAACGTTCTTAAAAATTCGATTCTTAGTCACCCAAAAACTTTAAATCTAGGTATAATAGGAACTTTTAATCTAGGCATTCCGGTACAAGATAAATACTTGGTTGCCAGAGGTTTTTTTCATGTATAACTTAATATAATTATTCGAAGTATATCCCTATATGAAAGCCTCTCCCTTAACGCCTGCAATAATGGTAGTCTTAGGAAGATTCGCTTAATACTTCAATAAGATTGTTGTATGCCGTGGCGTGTACAATCGTTGTTGGTTAAATTTAAATCTTGTGACAGTCAGCGAAAACAGAAAAGAGAAATTGTGCTCATCAGTCATTCCATTATTTTGGATGTACTTAATAAATTACCAAGGGTACCTAACAATAAAATTTTAAATAATTTCATTATTTAATATTAACAGTATTTGAAAATTTTGTCAAAATTTAAAAAAATGTCAAAACTGAAAGAATGTGAAATATTGCGAACCTTTCCAGTTTAATTATTCTGAAAATATGATAATTATGCATGCCTTCTGATTGGAAAGATTAAAAATCATTGACTTAAAACTTGAAGCGTTAAATCTTAAACTCTGATAAATTAATGGATCATTGTAGAATCGGAATAGTTTGGAGGATAGAATCCCAAAAATAATTTTCGCGCAAACAACTCTCTTTCGTGAACTATTCTTTTATCATATTTTTCATGAGCGAACAACGAACAGGAAGTTTCAGATAACCCTCTCTCCTGTGACACACAAGAGCCACGTGACGAGTGCGAATTTAAACGCTCTCAAGCGCGTATGTGTGTGAGTGAGATGAGGCAAGGAGTGAGGGCAAGCGAACGGAGAGGAAATCGGGAAACGAGGAGTGTCGTCGCGAGAAGTGTCATAGAGTCTACTCTACTTCGTAATTTATTACTGCATTACCCGTATTATTACGAAGTGTCTAAGTATACCGAAATTTGTGTACAAATATGGGTATCTACACAAAAATTCAACCAAAAAAATCTGGCTATTTGTACCCAAATTTCGCTCCACGTTGTGGCGGCCTTATTATTATTATTAATACTTCCTAGCTTCAAAACTATTTCGAGTCAGCAATTATTAACTCATTAATAAGAATTTAATTTTTAACACCTTACAGCCTAAATTAAATAATTTTCCCATTTTCCATTTTCCATTTTAAGGTCAACGGTAAAGGTTCACATTATTTTAGATTCTTTCCATTTTTAACGGTTCCAGAAATATTTTCAATATTCCAAAAGATTCTAAACGATTTCAAAATATTTAAAATATTGAAAAAGGTTTCAGAAATATTGCATATATTCCAAACGATTTAGAAAGATTTAAAACATTTGACAATGAATTCGCAAAGATTTGATATTCTGTCATTAGCGTCTCTCTTGATTCCAGCATCCGTAGCAACATCGTTTTGATCTTTTTTCTATTGAAGAATACGTTATGAAAATGTTCGATTCCTTCTATTATATCTTTCGCGAAAATAACTCCTTTTACCCATTTGCAGACAACGCTATCCGTAGAATCGCGATTGAAAGGGCTCCCTTTTAAGCTAATTGCCCGAATTAGCGTTTGGTCAATGGTATGTTCTGAGAATATGCCAGAAAAGAATTTTTCCGAACACCTGGCTGTGAAATATCCGCTTTCGGTAAACTTTTTTAATTCTTCTGGGTCCATTTTTTTCCTCCATTCCGTCATATCCTGCAAATTTATTTGAGCGGACTTGGCATATGGAAAATGCCCTGATGCATGGAATTATGGAATCATAAGCTGAATTATGATTAAGGATTTTGTTTACGTCTTACGGTCTTAATTAATTAAAAGAATAAAACGAAATTACTGGAAAGTTCGTTTATTGAAATTCTGACATTTCGGCTATCACTGCGTGCCTTTTTCAGAGAATCTAAATAAATATTATATAAATAACGATCGTTTCTTATATATAATAACAAACAAATTTGTTTAAAAAAAAAGTATTAGAAATAAAAATTTCTGTGCTTATTATCTTGTAAAAAACAAGAATATTGAATTTTGGAATCAAACATCGGTCAATAGTTGAGTGGCAGTTTTTAAAAGTAATACTGATGTGTGACACCAAATTAAATTAAAATATACAAAAACATAGAATATAAAAGCCTCATAAAAATTGAAGAGGCTTTTTTGTGAAACTACAACTTAATCAACGGAAAACACAAAATTCTTACAATGTTTTTGGACATCGACGAACGTATAGCAAAGTAGACAGGAGGCATACAATAAGGCGGTATGTTCATTAATACAGAATCAAGGTGTCATTTAAAGGAACCGCGAATGAAGAAAGCGCGCCAAAGTAATTGTAATTTTAACTTGGTTTTGTTTATTTTATAATACTTTGATATATTTTGTTGACATTCATAATTTCTGTCTGCAAGTTAATCGAAATATTGTAATATCTGTTTATAAAAATTGATTCTATCATACGTTTTTTATATGTATTTTTTTCTCTAGCAAGAATTTTAATATTGTAAGAATCAAAATAATGGTTTAAGTTCCAAAAATGTTGAGAAGGGCCTGTATTGGAATTTCCAACTCTATAATCTCTTTTATGTTTCGAAAATCTAGTTTTTAATCTTTTAGCTGTTTCACTAATATAAACTTTTTCACAGCAACCGATTTTTGACTTCAAACTTAAATATTCTTGTTTTTTACAAGAAAGTAAGCACAGGTATTTTTATTTCTTTTACTTTTTTCAAAAAAAAATTTTAAAAAAGTAAAAAAGTTCGTTATTTATATATTATTTATTTCAATTCTCTGGAACAGGCACGCAGTGATAGCCGAAACGTATAAAGTTTAACAACCGAACCTCCCAGTAATTTCGTTTTGGTTCTTATCAAATCTACTAATTAATTAGATGGATTGTATGCAGGTGCAATTCCCAATCCCCCATTTGGTCAGCAGCAATAAAATCTTTCAATATTGTTACCATTTGAAAGTAACTGATCCACAATTTTGCTTTTCTTTTCGAGTTCTGACATCTTGCTCTCGAATATGTCGACTAATTTTTTGAAAACATAATTTTCTTTTATTTCTGCCACATTAAGCATATTTAAAGTGTTAGAACTTTTTTCATCTTCTGTCAAAGCAAAAATTCTGCGTTGTATTCCATGAGATCGTGAAAAATTAATTTTGAAAGGGCTACTTGCAGCAGTATATGAGCACGTACTGCTCTCGTGTAGACATATCCGGACATGATGTGTTGTATCGTGGTTTCAGCATAGACATGTTTGAGGCTATGTCTCTAGCTTTCATGTACAGGGGCCGATCGAACGTTATAATACACGTTCTTATGCCTGCAGATGTTGCATTTCCCATAGAGACCTTCATGGCAGTGTACAGTGGATTATAGTCACATGGTGCTGCATTGATGAATAGTAAAAAATTTATAGTGGACATTTTAATATGTTGCTTCTCCGTTAACTTAACCATGAAGCCATTCCATCCCGTGTAATCGTCGTTACTCTTATATTTTAAATACATCCACAGAGTATTCAATTGCAATGTTGCAGTAGGTTTTAAATCAGGTTCTTCTTCTGCTATTTTAACGGAAACTTTCTTTAATCCCACACTAGTAGAGGCAAGATACAATTCAAGGGGAATATTATCTTTCTCAGTAATCTCAGGCGGAGGTGGTATGCTTTTTAAACGTTGAGTTGCTACTCTAGGCTCAACAATATTTGCCGGCGTCACAATTTGAATTGATCCCAATTTATTAAACGTTACTTTTCCGCTCAGTGTACCGATATTGCAGTCTGCATTATCTGCAACAAATTGAAAGAGATCATCTAATCCTATTTCAATTGGTTTTTGTAAAACCGCACAAATTTCGTACAGTTGTGCTTCGTGGTACGAACCAGAAAAACCTATTATCGGCGAGAAAATTCGAATCCTCTGGCTTAGACGTTGAATAAGTATGTGAAGAAAAAATGGTAGGTTCATGAAAGAGGTATCATTTTAAAGGTGCAAATGTTGTACGTTAATGAGCCGAAAAGTAATAATCCAAAAAATTATTTGTAGCTCACAGTTCTGAAAATCTGATGAAAAGTGAGGAAATTTGATAGCTTTTAAAAACAGTGAATTTGAAGCATAGTTTTTTATTGAAAAAATAATAGGAAAAATCTGAAAAAATTCATGGTGGTACATTAAACATTTCTGCATAGATTGCCCTCGAAAAATTTGCAAAATATAAATAATTGTTCGTTTTTTATGAATAAATATGCGACCGCACTATCTTCAGTTCTAATGAAGATAAGGAAGTGATTTAAATTGTAGGTAGTTAGTTGAACTGTCTGTAATAATTTACAATTTGAAGAAAGTATGTGCTTCTTGTTGTCTTCGTACGAATTGCGATATTTGAAGTCAGTTTTTTATATAGGAAAACAAGTGCGAGAGCCCAGCGTGGTGCCGTTTTTTCAGGGGATTGTCCTCGGTTTTCCTCAGCCCGACCTACTCAACTTGTGCCAACGAGCCTCATTCTGACCTTGAAATCCTTTCCCTGTGTTGAGAAAAAGAAGAAGGAAGAAACGCAATGACTCCGGGATGCACGACTCAATTTTGTCAAACATTGAATCACTAGCTGACTATGAATCACTGCTATAAACTTCATTCGAATATGCCTTCGCAGAATCTCACCAGCAGCCTTCAAAATCCGATATTCTTCATCAGCTTCATTCTCTAATCTTCCAGCGAACCAGGTCTCCGATAGTAATCACGATGCTTCTTCTTAAAGCAGATGATTGTATTGGATTTGAAATAAGCGGAAATTACCATATTATCTCCGTAATGTAAGATTAATCTCGCTTGAATGGTTTTGTCATTGGGAATGGGTTCTGTCGTGACAACACTTTTCAATTCCTTGAAAGTTTCAATGGACAGTTGTAACGCAATAAAGCTCCAAGCGCTCAACCTCAGAGCATTAGATATATCCGTATATAATTGAAAACAAAAACGACGACAAAATCAGTATCAAGTATTAAAATGTGGAAAAATTACGTTCGTCACACACAGTGCGCTTCTGCCAATGGCCAAACGCTAAGCGCTCAATGTTTCTAATCATATGCGACACTCACTTTTTCTGGGCAGCAACGGTGATATAATAAGGTGAGTAAAAAGTGTGGTAATGCAAATCATAATAATCGCTTTCTTTTCGTAACGGCCGAACGCTAAGCGCTCAATATTTTGTCGAAATTTCCACATTCTCAACTTAAGGGCAGCAACGGTGCTTGAACTAGGTCAGTATCAAATGCGATAATGCCAACCATATGAATCACCCGCTTCTCATAACGTTCAAACGCAAAGCGCTCAATAAATTTGATTTAAGAGCACGACTCACTGTTTCAGGGCACTAACGGTGATAAAATAAGGTCAAGATCAAGTGCGGCCGTTTCGAGAAGTGGACGGAATATATGATTGGCACAAACCCAATTCGATAATTCTCTTATCTTAGAAGCATTGCTGCTCAAAGATTAAGTGTTTCACCTGATTCCAAATATTGAAAGCCTTACGTCCGAAAGTTACGAGGAGCGTGCTCTGTAAGACGGACGTAATTCTGACCGCTATTTAATACTTGATACTGATTTTGTCGTCATTTTTATTTTCAATTCTATACGGATATATCTTCTGCTCTGATTTTGAGCGCTTGTCGCCGTATAGCCCTAAAACTGTTCATTTTTTACATTTTTTATGGATAATTCCTTGGGCCCTTATAACCTACAAATTTACAAAGTTATAACGGAATACAGCGAAAGACATTTTCCCATGCATTCTGTGCGGGGTCCTTTATAATACTTTCCTTGAAATTGGTATTCACTACGAAAGTAATTTTTCTGCGGTTCCTCTTTCCGCTGATCTTCCTTTCCTTTTCAACATCAGCTTCTGGTCTACAAAAGAAATAATCACTTCTCCAATCGAAGCCACTGGAACCGGAACTCCTAACCTTTTTCGTAAGTGAAGTATAAACAGAATCCATAATCGCTTTATTTCGGTATGCATCGAATGCTCCTTTGTCAATGTACAACTGTCGGAATATTTTATGAGCATGAACTAATTTCAACACTATTTGAAAAGACTTCAATTTCATCCTGTCTTTTAGCAGAAATATGTCTCAAATTTCGCAATCCCCTTGTTTTTTTGGTAATAACTCCTAAGTTTGAGGTAGGACCTGAGGTTGACAAAAATTTTTGACATAAGAAACAACTAACTTCTTCATTACAGTCGCAGGGCTGGCTACGTAAAACCGTACCGATAAGGTACACCACGTTTGAGTTCGTAAACCGCTAGAAAAAAGTTGCTGCATCACCAAATGGCTTTTCTGGCTGTTTGGACAGGCCGGATATGAAAATGGCAGCCGAGTTTCCGCGTAAAAAAAAGTGCCTGAAAACCCGATAAGGGACACGAGTGGAACTTTTTTCATACATGTGTAAAGACCTCATATAAGAGCGGTGTAGTAGTACCAGAAATGTAGCCGGTCAGAAAACCCCCGCCAGAAGCGATTAAAGTGTCGGAAAACTCATATGAAAATACCGACTTAATACACACGCGATAATTTTTTATATGCTTTTAGGGACCTGAACTAAGATGAATATAATAGTGCCAGAAATGTAGCCCGTCGGAAAACCTTCGGAAAAATTCAAACAAAGTCGACGTAGACGTCAAATTATATGTATTCGCAGTCGTTACATTCAAAATCTGTTTTTTATGACTCCATTCTAAATATCTTTTCGTCCTACCCCAAGTTAAAAAAAATCACCTTGATACGCTGAAAACTCGCTGAAATATCATCATTTATTATAGTACGCCCGATTTGAAGCCAGTTTCTCCGTTTCTGGCATATCGCGCCGCCGCCGCTGGTCTCTCTATCAGCGCAGAAACGCGTCGTAGCGCGTAGCGAAGATGACATAGTGAACGAAATAGATGATGATGAGTGAACTCAAATAATGTCAGAATGGTGGGGTTATTTTTATAATGAATAAGTGGAAACTACTTGAAGTTGAGATTTGAATTGATTGATTGAGAGGGAGGGAGAATGCTAGCAGAAATATTCATTTTATATTTTGTTTGTATTTTTAGCATTATAATAATCAAGCATTTATTTATTTACGTTTTAATGTCAGTACTTAATTAATAATTCTTATTTAAGTTTACTTTTGTTTTATTGTTAATGCAGCAAAATACTTAATCCTTTCTTTTTCACATTATGTGATTTACGTATAATCTTTTATTTTATTTACATAAATACGTACTTTATATTTTTATTTTATACTGAAACAACCAATTTATTTCATTTTTTATTGATGACGAACGAGTTGCAAATAATTGAAAAATTCAATAAGCGTTTCTGTGCCGATAGAGGCCAGCGGCGGCGGCGCGATATGCCAGAAACGGAGAAACTGGCTTTAAATCGGACGCGCTATAATAAATGATGATATTTCAGGGAGTTTTCAGCGTATCAAGGTGATTTTTTTTATTTGGGGTAGGACAAAAAGATATTTCGAATGGAATCATAAAAAACAGTTTTTGAATTCAACGACTGCGAATGCATATAATTTGACATCTACACTTGACATCATCATGTGTTTGAATTTTTCCGAAGGTTTTCCGACTGGCTACATTTCTGGCACTATCATATCGATCTTAGTTGAGGTCTCTAAAGGCATATAAAAAATTTTCGCTCGAGTAACAGGGATTAAAATTCAAAACAAAAAATTCTCAATTTTAAAGTTATTAGCTTTATCAAACCTCAAAATTAAAAATCGGTGAATTCTTGCGTTCAAAAGGAATCTAACCTATCTGATCTTTATCTAACCTTAATCGCAAAAAAATCAAAGATTTCGAATTCCAGATTTATAAATGGCTAATATAAGAATTTAAAACAAAATTCATTTTTAACTTTTTATTCACATTCAGTATCCCGCCTAACAATGAACCCCTGTCGAGGAAAGCCAACCCATCTCAGGAAAAACGTAGCGTTGACGAACAAAGCGCGGCTTGCGAAAAAAGTTTCTTGGGTCAAACCTGCCCTTACCTGAAAAGTGAGCAAAAAGTTTGCCGACCACTGTACTAACCTACAACTAAAGCAGGCTCGGCTGCATATTCGAATAAAAAATAAACACAAGCGTCGGAGATATTCAGTTGGACAATACGGGCAAATAAAGTTGCATTTAAAATGGTAGTCAATTTGTACAGAATGAAATTCCAATGTCAGAATTAAAATACACTGCATTTTAAAATACGGCCCAAGAGAGTTGAATCAAATGTAACTATAACTTCTTTTCTTAAATGAACAATTTCATATATGGGGTTTCTTTGGGATCCTATCAAACAGACTTATGGGCTAATTTTGAAGATTCTGAACGTGTTAACTGCATGGGGTCTACGCCACTGCTAAATATAACTTTTTTTCAAAACAAGGGAAATTTATTTATTTTCTTACGGATTCAAAGAAATTTCCAGACTATATGCATCATAATTCGAGAAAGAAATTTTTGAACGACCCGAGTAAATACTCAGTATACTTATGAAATAATGTACCTTATGGACTTTGGAAATGACTTTTTTGAAATAAACGAATAATGACGGTCGTGTCTCTTGCCAGACTCCTCTACTGTAAACGGAAATCTGAAATTACAAATTTACGTGATAAATGACAGAATTGTCAAATCCTCAAGGAACAGATTATTACTAATTGAGCCCTAAAAAATATTTACTTTTTGGACTTTCACACGGAGTTACTAGGCGCGAAAGAGATCATTATAAGTAATGCTGTTGATGACACTCCTACATTTTGAAAAAAAGTATGAAATTAGAAATTCACGTTAAAATTATAAAAATTTATGAAGAGTGTCAGTGAAAAATTATATAATGAACATTTTTGTACCAAGTGGGTTAATTTCATACAAAATTCGTACCAAATTAAACACTTCTAAGCAAACAATTATTTTTGCTAAATAGCTACATACCTTTTACATACAAACCCGTTCTTTTTGGTCCCCGTTTTTTACAAATACTTGCGGATTCACTTTGGTATAAAAAAACACAGTGCAAAAAATTTCGAAATCCCTACACGTTGAGTATTTCCAATTTGCCAATCAAAACATAGATTTTCGAAACAAGAAGCGCCAGAACGGTAGGTAAACCCAGGTAAAGCAGTTAAAGAACGACAACGTTTTCTAAAAGGATGCAGTTTCCAATACTTAGAGGCTTCTCGGCGCCGCTTCTCTCTTTACTTTTGGAAACAAATTTCAAAGCTAAACTCATATACCTTCAGCACTACTGCAAGACTATTTAGGGACTAAACACGTACTTGCTTCGTCCCCTTCCCCTCGGTGCCGATGCCTATTTACCTAAGTACTAAATAACCCAAGTAAAGCAGTTGAACGGCAACGTTTCCTACAGGAATGCACAGCTTCCAATACTTAGAGGCTTCGCGGCGACGCTTCTCTCTTTACTTTTGGAAACAAATTATTTTCCACTTACAATACAATAATATACATTTTTGGTTATCAATTTTTTTCCTTCTTTATTACCTTGTCCATTTTGCAAAAAAAAATATTAATAATAATATTATTGTTTTTTCCGCTACAAATACGAGGTGTGTTCAAAAAATAAGGTGACTATGGTTTTCTCAAAAAATATTCATTCAATATTTATGTTGTCCCCTTCAAAGTAATCCCCCTCAGATATAATACACTTATGCCAACGCTTTTTTCAATCATCGAAGCACTTCTGATAATCATTTTGTGGTATAGCCTTGAGTTCTTTCAGCGATGCGGTTTTTCTCTCCTCAATCATTGAAAATCGATGTCCTTTCATGGGTCTCTTCAGTTTTGGGAAAAGAAAAAAGTCACTGGGGGCCAAATCCGGTGAATATGGAGGCTGAGGCATGACTGTGGTGCTGTTTATGGTCAGAAAATCTTTCACAAGCAACGATGAATGAGCAGGTGCATTATCGTGATGCAAAAGCCACGAATTGTTTTTCCAAAGTTCCGGACGTTTTTCGCGTATCGTCTCTCGCAAACGGTGTATAACTTGAAGGTAATACTCCTTATTGACCGTACGACCTTGTGGTAAGAATTCCTGATGCACTACGCGACGGTAATCAAAGAAGACAATAAGCAAAACCTTTACATTTGACCGAACTTGACGTGCTTTTTCGGTCTTGGAGACTCAGGATGCTTCCACTGAGACGATTGGGCTTTAGTTTCGACGTCATAACCATATACTCACGATTCATCCCCAGTTATAACCCTTTTGAGAAAATCAGGATCATTATTGACTTCATTCAACATCTTCTGAGCGATGGTCATGCGATGGATCTTTTGATCAAAATTAAGCAGTTTTGGAACAAATTTCGCCGACACACGTCTCATGCCCAAAACGTCCGTAAAGATAGCATGGCATGAGCCAACCGATATTCCAACATCTTCGGCAACTTCTCTGATGGTAATTCGGCGATTTTTCAACACCATTTATTCCACTGCTTGAACGGTTTCATCTGTTGTTGACGTGCTGGGACGTCCAGGGCGAGGTTCGTCTTCGACATACTCTCGGCCTTCTTGGAACAACTTGTACCACTTTTACACATTTTTCTTACTCAGAGTAGACTTACCGTATGCAACTGTCGACATTTCAAGAGTTTTAGAGCACTGGATTCCATTTTTCACATAAAATTTAATGCAAACTCTTTGCTCCATTTTTTTCGAAAGAAGAAAATCGCCGAGCACACCAAACCCTTCTAACCTTTTACGCCTCTACCAGACAAACAACACGAGCTATATTGTCAAAAATGTGAACATATGATCGTGACGAGTGTACCGATACAACAAAACAAAAAATTTAAAACTTGAATGTACGTAGCCCGCGAAAATTGAAAAGTCACCTTACTTTTTGAACACACCTCGTATGCATATATACCAAAAATCCATAATTGTTTGTTTAAACAAATAAATAACAATTTGCGAAGACCTTTTTTCAACTTTTTATTACACATCTTTAGAAACACAATGCAAAAGTATTAATTAAAATCGGTGGAACACGGCCGGGTTTCCAAGTGCTTCATTATTGCTTCTACATAACATCACTGCATTTTAAACCTGTTTGGAGTAAAGTCCCATGTTCTTTTTTTTAAATAGTTTGAATTCGTCATGTTGAATCTTTGTATAACTTTTAATTAGTTGTCATGTATTATCATTCCCTACCATATAATGTAACAATTTGAAGCAATTACTGAATTTACAATCGGTTTATTACGAATGAGTAACCCCCAAAAAATGCTTTCTCACTTTTATCTTGGAACGGCTGCATCAAAAACAAATGATTTTTTTCAGAAAAATAGTACTTATAATTTTCAATAAGTATGCTAGTATAAATTTTTCCTCTGCTTGTCATACCTTTTGAGAAATCAACCCTCAAAGTAGGGGGTGAGTTTCTCTTCGCGTGTGGCACGCTCATTCCATGGCTCATATCTTAAAACAAGATGGTTTTTTGAGGAAGATGTAGAAGACTTAAATTGTAGAACGGACAATTGTGCATAATTTCAGTTTCGACCCCCTTTCGAGATATGGACTACGGAAGGAACGTGCCACCTGCGGGGTACAACTCATCCCCTACTATGAGGCGTGATTACTCAGAAACTATGATGCTCATAGGAAAAATTAATGCCAGCATTCTTATTGTAAATTATACGTACTATTTTTCTGAAAAAACAAAATTATTTGTTTTCGATGCACCCTTTCCAAGACAAACGCCATAGAACACTTTCAGGGTGTTTTGCGCAAATGAAAGGTATTTTCACCCTTCATTTCAAGTCGAACTTGTTTGATGTTATCCACCAATGCCTTAAGAAAAATATGTCAAGCATTAATACTTTAAGTTTTCATTTTTGTAAATGTTTTTAAAAAATTGGCCAACATTTTGAATTATTTCACCTTTAAATTTATAATTAGCAACCCTCACACACTCTTTTTGTGGCTTTAGGTCTGCATTTCTTCAAGTTATTAAACTTTAAAAACGATTTTACGAAAATAATTGTTTAAACAATTAAATAACAATTAGCGGCAAGATTTTTTTAACTTTTCATTCCACGTTCTTAGCAAAAACGCAAAAGGTTTTATTCAAATTGGTGGAACGCCTCCGGGTGTTCTTTTATTTTAATTTTTGAAATTCTTATGTAATCAATTTTTAATTCAAAACATTAAAATAAACATTAAATTTAAACATTGTATCTAAAGAATTCATGAAAATATGTAGTATATTTTCTGGTGCCATTAGGAATTATTTCTGTAAAATTAAAAAAAAAAACATTGATTTAGAAATAAAGTTTTTGACGATAAGGAAAATAATATTTTTTAAAGAATATCTGAATAATTATATGACTACAATTTTTTTTTAATATCGGATTTTCACTGCAGTCTGATTTTCAAAGGGAACAAATTTCTGTTTACACAAATATTATTTCTCATGATTACAGAAAAATGCATTGCTTAACGTTATTTCTTTTACAGAGAAAAAACTGTGTTTAAGGTCTTGAATAAAAAAATTTCAATTAAATGTACGTCGCTAAAACATAATTTTCAGAGTTCCTCGACAGCAAATTTATCTGAAAACTTTAAAAAAATTTTTTTATAAATTTGTTAAAAAAATTTTCTGCTACATTGTAATTGTTTTTTATTAATTGTATTTCGTTAAAAGAATTTTTTAAAGAAGTAATTAACCCCTTCGTTGGCATTGACGCAAAATGCGTCAATCTTCTTTTTTCCTATTTCACTTACCCCAATGATGCATTCAAGTCTTAATCGTGGGTTTTTGGGGTTGCTGAATCCGAATCTGAAGTAAAAATTCGGAAATTCAATATGGCGTATCCAATATGGTGGACGAAATTACAAAAAAAACGACTCGATTTGGATCAATCTTGGTACTTAAGGGTTTTTGGGGTTGCTGAATCAGAATTTGAAGTCAAAATTCGGAAATTTTAAATGGTGGATATTTTCATCCGCCTTTTTAAAAATTTTAATTTTGACTTCACTTTCGGATTCAGAGACCCCAAAACCCGGTAGGTACTCAGATTTACACAAATCGAGCCGTATTCTGTATTTTCGTCCGCCATATTTGACCTGTCATTTTGGATTTCTAAATTTTGACTTCATATTTGGATTCAGCGACCCCAAAAACCTCAGGATACGAATGTTCAGGATAACAAATTTTCCTGCCATTTTTGAGCACTTTTTGTCGAATTCTCTCTGCCAACAATGGGGTTAATAAAATTCAATCGAATTTAAATTTTTAACTAAACAAATTAATATAATTTCACAACTAGAAATATTAAACGAAGAATAACACTTCTAATTGTAAAACTACGTACCTACAAGACATTCTGTACTTTTTGCAGATTTAATATAACTCACTTATGAAAGCCACCATTGTATGTCGAAACGTGTAAAACAACTTCATTTTTCTCAATCCTCCTGACACTAGAGCCAACAAAGTACATCAACAATTTCTACAAAATAATAACTTGTTTAAGCACTTAAATTTGTTAAGTTAAATTAATTATTATCTCACTATAATTTAAAAGTGAAGTAAAACTGGAGAATTAAAGAACAGACTGCAACTTTCTGGAATTATTGTAGGACAATATTATTATATACAATAATAAATTATTTAAAAAATGATAGCTCCACATATATCCCTACGAGGCGTTGGAAAAGGGGTGGGGGTGTGACCTTACATTATTTCTGTGCCTAGACACAGGGGTGCCTTCCCGCCCCCCACGAGACGTTGAAAAGGAGGTGTGCGACCTTACAATATTTCTGTGTCTAGGCACAGGGGTGCCTTCCCGCCGCCCGCGAGATATTAAAAGGGGTAGGGGTGCGACCAAAATTATTTTTGTGACCAGTCACAGGAGATGCATTTCCACCCCCACGAGACATCAAAAGTAATTCTTGAGTCGCAAATGGACCATAAAGTGTGATTTATACATAAAACGTTTCGTCAGAAGCGTCAAAAGCCAAATACTATCAAAATAACTCTTTAATTACATGGCCTTACTCTGAAATGCGTAAAAGTTTATTTCCTATGCTTGAAATACGCTTTTTGCCGGTACAGATAGTGTATCTATACTTCGCTAATAAAAATATTATTTTTTTAAGTTTTAACACTGAAAATTATGTTTGCAGGTCTTGCAATCTTTCCGGTACCGCAACTAACAATGTTGCCGGTGCCGGCAGGCTAGCCACTACATTCATTTAATTGATTATTTCCTCAATCTAACTTAAAGTTGAAATGGTGACCCCAAAGAACAAGATAAATGTGTGTGTGTGTATTTATAATGAATAAAATATAATATAAAACGTTGAAGCCATAGAAAATCATAGAAAATATGTATTGCGAGAGTTAAAACGGCAGAATTTACATATATTTGACATTACATTCATCTTAAATTTACTCATAAAAAGTTAATATGTTATTTTTATAATATATTAAGGGCATGTGATACTTAGAAAATTATCCATTTTACCAGTTTTAGGTTCCCCGGCTTATTTCCTAGAATAATCAATATTTTGTCTTAAAAATTTGGGACATCATGGCGAACGCGCTAACAGACATCCTCGCACACTTTTTTGGGTTAATTCAACAAATTTAATGTTTTTAAACTTAAATAATTTGTGTGGCGCTTAGGAATTAGCATCGATTTTATCAGTGTTAGATTCTCTCGGATTTTTTCCTACAATAATAAAGATTTAGTCTTCAAAATCTGGGGAATGATACCGAACATGCTACCGGACGTTCCCGCACATTTTTTCTGTGGGTTAATTGAACAAATAATTATTTTGCTCAATTTTATATGTGTGTAATTCGAGGTTATGCGTGTCACAATTCTCTCCCTTAATTATTCTTGAGTGCTACCGACAGCATCGGTACGACATAGGCCTACATTATCGGAATGACAGAGCTAAAAAACGATCAAAATCTCAAAACAGTGCACATACATACCTTTTCTTTTAGCACGATAACATTTTTCTTATTATCCCTCAACAAAGAGTCCGGGGACGTCCGTTATAGCGTAGTGGCCACATATAGAATATTCTGGTCAATCTTGTAGTTATTATTTATAACAATTCTCAAGTTTAGGTTATTGTTCAATGTCTTCAGCTGTGCTAGTGGCAATTCGGTTTAATTTCATAAAGAATATCAAGTTTATTAATTTTTTCTTGGTGTTCCAGAAACAAAGTTTTTATACTTCCAATCGCTTCGGGAGTCGAAATAATTTTTTAAATCATTTTTTTAAATGACACATTCATGGTCCTCAGGACTCAGAGAAGTTATCTAGTAAATTTTAAATAAATCCTACTGCCCGTTAAATAACTTCATAAACTTTTTCATAAACTTTTTCTAAACTTTTCATAAACTTTTTCTATGAGCTTCACGCGTCTGTAACACTGCTAGATATCATGTCAGCAGCTATTGTCTGCTAGCGGTCGGGTGGGGATGCTGGCTATTGTTAATAAATAATTATAACGATTTGCAGCTAAATTTTGTTAAGAGAACCCTACGGAACATTTTGTACGAATTTATTTACTGCTCGAGAATGTTTAAACATTTATTTAATCATGGCAAAGTCGAGAAATACTACTTTTGAACAAAATTGAATTATAATAATTTGATTACAACAAATTTATAGCGTAAAAACATTTATCCAAGTTATTAACATATTTTATGCTTCCCAGATGTTTCTGTTGTTAAAGAAACCCTACGGAACATTTTGTGTTGATTCATTATGCTTAGTATATCCATTGTTATTCTAAACTCATGTACCATGTATGGGAACGTGATGAAGTTAGAGCAATTTTTTTAAATTCAGTTTTTTTATTTATTTATAATTTTTATTTTATTTCATTTTATTTATCTATGGCTGACTCTTTCCTTTTCTCCTTCTTTTTTCTTTTTCATAATTTTATTTTTAATGAGCCCAAAAGGATGATAAATGGATTTTATAAACAACAGAAACACCTAGGAAGCATCAAATATGTTTAAAACTTAGATAAACGTTTTTACGCTATACATTTGTTGTAAACAAATTGTTGTCATTCAAATTTGTTCAAAAGTAGTATTTTTCGAATTTACCATGGTTAAATAAATGTTTACACATTTGCGAGCAATAAATAAATCTGTGCAAAATGTTCCGCAGGGTTCCCTTAATCAACTCCATTTGCAAAAAGTTAAAATTATTTATTAACAATAGCCAGCATCCCCACCCGACCGCTAGCACACAATAGACGCTGACATGAAAATTTGAACAAAAATTCTTAAATGGATTTTGTAAACAACAGAAGCATCTAGGAAGCATCAAATGTTTAAAACTTAGAAAAATATTTTTTACGCTATACATTTGTTGTAAACAAGTTGTTGTCATTCAAATTTGATGAAAGGTAGTATTTTTCGACCTTACCATGGTTAAATAAATGTTTAAGCATTCGCGAGCAAAAAATAAATCCGTGCAAAATGTTCCGTAGGCTTCCCTTAACAAAACCCAACTTCAAAAAGTTACAATTATTTATTAAAAATAGCCAGCATCCCCACTCGACTGCTAGCAGAAAACAGCCGCTGACATAAAAATTTGAACAAAAATACTTAAAATGGATTTTATAAACAACAGAAACACCTAGGAAGCATCAAATATGTTTAAATTTTTAGATAAACGTTTTTTACGCTTTACATTTGTTTTAAACAAGTTGTTGTCATTCAAATTTGTTCAAAAGTAGCATTTTTCGAATTTACCATGGTTAAATAAATGTTTACACACTCGCGAGCAACAAATAAATCCGTGCAAAATGTTCCGTAGTGTTCCCTTAATCAACTCCATTTGCAAAAAGTTAGTTATTTATTAACAATACCCAGCATCCCCACCCGACCGCTAGCAGACAATAGCCACTGACATAAAAATTTTAAGAAAAATTCTTAAATGGATTTTATAAACAACAGACGCATCTAGGAAGCATCAAATATGTTTAAAACTTATATAAATGTTTTTTTACGTTATACATTTATTGTAATTCAAATTTGTTGAAAAGTAGTATTTTTCGACTTCACCATAGTTAAATAAATGTTTAAAACATTCTCGAGCAATACATTAATCCGTGCAAAATGTTCCGTAGGGTTCCCTGAACAAAATCCAACTGCAAAAAGTTATAATTGTTTATTAACAATAGCCAGCATCCCCATCCGACCGCTAGCAGACAGAAAGAGCGAAAACAAGTGTGGATAGCTGCTGCCCGTAGAAGGCAGTAAGTGCATATAATCTCTTGAAAATAAACAGTTTTTACAACAATAATATACGCGTATTATAAATAAAGTTCAATGAAATTCATGGAAACGTAATGAAACCTAAGGTACATTCCGATTTGAAATAAAGATAAGTTCAACACTTGAACGGAAACCAGTAAAGGTATTTGAACGAAGTTCAATGGCATTCAATGTCATTTATCGGAATTCAATGGAATTTAAAGGAATTCAAACGAATTAATTGGAATTTAATCAAATTAAAATAATTCAAAAAACTAAAAATTAAAAACAACAATTTTCAAGAAATCTAATTATTTGCACACTTCGAGATATGCAACTTCGATTCCCACCTATAGTGGCGAAATTTTTATTAAATGCGCCCGCTAAAATGATGCAATTTTTAGGTTAAGTATAACAATGAATAAGTGATTTTTCTTACCTCGAGCGTAACATAGTAAAAATTAGTCCTATTTTTCCTACTTTCTGCTCTTGGAGTTTCTCGCAAAACAGTTCCGCAAATTCTACGAAAACTTTCGTCCATTTGCTCCACCACATTGCTCACATGACAACTTCTTACTAAACCTATACCTTTAGCAATGCTTTCTTTCCGAAAAATGTCAAGCTTTACTGCTTGTAAATCACTTTGAACTATAATAACCATGTTTTATAATATATTTTATGAATTATTTCATTTCAATTTTCGCGTGTTTACATACAACTATATGTGGGCCTTCAACTTAACTCACCTACCCGTTTGAAAAAAAAAACCATCAGACGGCGCCACTTGCGGGCCACCAGAGATACTTGGGACAAAGATATTATAAGCCTAGATGCGGCACGTGTATAGTTTGAAGAACTAATTGTAGACGCTCCCGGCGAAAATTGCCCAATCCCCCCATGCCTCTCAACCCGAAAATCGCACCCATCAACTACTTTCCCCTGCAATCTTCACCGGTCGAACAATTCCATCAAAAAATCAATACTAAGTCGGTAAATACTGAATACTTAAAAATATCTAATACGAATTTTATATCGAGAATTTTGATTGATTATTTTCAATTAATGAATCAATTATTTGAATAAATTTTGCATGAAGAAAGTATGTAGATGCATAAGATTTACTTTTAAATTGAATTAAAATGTAATTGTATCGTAATAAATATTTTTAGCTGCTATACATCTTTTATGGAAAAAATTACTCATTTTGCAATTAAAATTTACTGTCTATGAATAATATTATTTTGTTGTTTTGAAAAAGAGGCAGAAGAAATTCTACTAAATGAAACTATACGTTTGAAGACATTAAAAGTTTTAATTGATAAGCATGTTGAATTGAAATTTAAAATAATTAATTTTTTAAATAAATATGATCGTGCAGCGTCCTCGCATGTATAATTAGCGATTTCGATTATGAATTAAATAAATTATAATGAAACGATAAAATTATATAATAAAATAATTTTTTATTTTATTTCTTTATATAATATTTTATAGGAATTTATGTATCTTACCATATATGTAAATTATGTCCCGATTTCTTAAATTGAGAACCGCATAGTTTCAAAATTGAACAAATGTATTTTTTAATTTTACTCGAGTGGTTGATCAGAATATATAAATATTTTGCCTTATATTTCTCAGTTTATACTAAAAGGTCAGAAATTATTGGAAAGTTTCAAAAACATTTACCTCTTGTTAGCTTGTAATAAAATAATCCGTAAATGAACTATTTATTGTCGCGGGCACATTACCATCGTGCGCTGTGCCCGTGGCTCGCAAGTTTGAGCGCGCCTGGGGCGCGCGTCTTTTTATTCCCGCGATTCGCACTCAGATATTTATTCTTTGCATTTAGAGTGCTTGAATGAAACTTTATCAAAATCATCTCTTTAGATCTCAGTATTTATATGCGTTTTCATATTTTGAATTTTTTGCTTCAATAAGTATAGTTAAACATTAAGTTTCTCAAAGCTCTGTAGGCTTTGAGGTACACAATATTATCGTGTCACTCGCGCTGAGCATTCATTTTTTGACAGGCAGTTGTAAATTTATATTTTCTGAACCACTTTAAAATACACTTAAAAAATACAATACTTTTTTAGACATTTTTCTCTGTCTCGCGTTGTTATTCTAATAATAGGATTTTGGTTTTCATATTATTTTTTATACATGTATAAAGCAAAATATCCTACAAGTCTTCTTTTAGATTTTTTACGCATCTCCCGTCTTTTAGCGTGATATTGGAATTTTCTATTATCTGCATATATTACTTACGATAAAACAAAATTACAAGTCCTATTGAAAAGTGGTTTAAAGAAATTTTGTAGGATTTTTCAAAACCTATCATTTCTCTTTGAGACTTTTTGTCGTATTTTGCGTCATTTGGTTCAAAATTTGAATGTTGTGGTGTCAAATTTCGGGCAATTATAATACTTTCTCCATCATAAATAATAAGAATGTAATAAATGAATACAAATTTGTATCACTTTTTTGGGCGAATAACTTTTTTCTATCAATTTTTTTTTGTACCTTTTGTTGTTTTTCCACAAATTTTTCATATTTTTAATACCATTTTTATGATCAAAACCAAAACTACGTGTCCTGTCAAAAAGTAATTCATAACAAATTTGTAGCTCTTTTTCGGGTGAATAATTTTTGTTAAATCATTTTTTTTTCGTAACTTGTATCATTTTTTCATAAAGTTTTTTTTTTATATTTTCAATGTTATTTTTCGCGAATAAAATAAAAGGTACGCCTCCTATCAAGAAGTAATTATTAACCCTTTTCGGCATACATTTTTCACGGAAACGAGTTTTCATGAAAATTGGTACATAGGAGTTTTTAGGGTCGCTTATCACGAATCTGAACTCAGATTTTGAAAATTCAAAATGGCGGGTCCAATATAGCGGCTAACGTTTGGCATATTTTTTTCTGAAAATTGGTATACGGGGGTTTTTGGTATCACTGATAACGAATCTGAACTCAGATTTAGAAAATTCAAAATGGTGGATCCAATATGGCGACTTAAACTTGGAATATTTTTTGATTTTTTTAGAATTGGTATACAGGGGTTTTTTGGAGTCGCTAACCACGAATTCGAACACAGATTTTAAAAAAACTCAAAATGGCGGATCCAAAATGGCGGCCAAAATTTGGAATTTTTTATTTCGAAAATTGTTGTACAGGGGTTTTTGGTAACTCTGATCACGAATCTCAACTTATATTTTCAACACTAATTTTTTTTAAATCCAGAAAACCTTATTATTTTGACCACCGTATTTATCCGTCATTTTGGATTTTCAAAGTTTGATTTCAGATTCGTGATCAGCGACCCCGAAAACCTCTGTATACCAATTTTCAGTAAAAAATCAAAAAATATTTCAAGTTTCGGGCACCATCTTGGATCCACCATTTTAAACTTCCAAAATCTGAGTTCATATTCGTGATCACTGACTCCAAAAAAACCCTGTATACCAATTTTCAGATAAAATCTAAAAATATTCCCAATTTCGGCAGCCATATTGGATCCACAAATTTAAATTTTCAAAATCTGAGTCCAGATTCGTATTCAGCGAAAAAAGGTGGGAATACAGTATTCCCACCATACCGCAAAGGGTTAACGAATTTGTAGATCTTTTTTGAGATCACAATTTTTGTTGATTCATCTTCTTCTTCGTTTGGCTTATAATTTTGATTTTCGATTGATATTACAAATTTTGAAAATGCTATAACTCTGAGCATTTTTTTTTTTGTATGAAAAAAGTCATCAGGATAAATTGTTTGGCCTTCTGAGTTCTATTAATAGCCGTAAATAAAAATTTTAAATATACAAAAATGGTCTCAAAATTTGTATTTTTATCCAAAATGGCTGTTTAACGAACTCGTCCTTTCTTTTCGGACTTGTCGGACCTTTCTTTTCTTATCCTTTCTCAATCATAAATGATGAGAATGAGAAAAATTAGAGGCCCTTTAATTTTTGTTATTAATTTCAGTTTTTAAATCATTTGAATTCTTCAAAGTAAAACGCTGTTACTTTTCTCTTTAATGTTGATATTTTATATAATATAAATAAAATTGATAATAAAGTTTATTAAGTATAGTCTCAATATATACTTGTTCTCTCTCATTCTTTTAATTGTTGTAATTTCATTTTCTGAGTCTTGTTGATTTTTCGTTGTGTATTTTTATGCTCAACAAATTTTAAACTATACATTATAAGGATAATTTCATTAAATACAAAAATCGAAACTTTAAGGGGTTGTCAGTAAACTGCATTACCAATTGCATGGAGGGGGGGGGTCATTCTAAAAACTATGGTTCGAACAGGGGTTGGGGGTCAGTGGAAGAAATGTTACGAATTTAGATAACATTTAGTATGTTTCCTTATTATTAACTTTTAAAGAAAATTGTTCTTTTTTTCTCTGTTTTTAAGAAACCCCCTTTTCTCGTTTTTTCGCTTGAATCCTTTTTGGTAGAAAGTCTACTATTATATTTGTGGTTCGGAACTTAACTCGTTTGGTTAAAAATTCTATTATTCAGTTGCAAATTTTATTATTCTGTAAAAAATGCAACAATTTGGTTGAAAAGTCATCTTGTTTCGTTAGGAATTCAGAAGCTTGGTTAAAAGTTGAACTACTTTGTAAAAAAATTATTCTTTTGGTTTTAGATTCACCTTCTTGGTCGAAAATTTAACTATTCTATTTTTAAAAAATTAATCTTCTGCGGATAAAAAGTCAAGGTAAACATTTCATTTTTGATTTAAACTAATATTTTTATTAAAAATTAATATTTTCTGGTTTAAAATTGCTCCTTCCGGCATTAAAATTAAAAAATTTTGTTAAAAATTAATATATTTTGTTAAAAGCATATCTTATTTTGGTACATCATTAATACAATGCTGGAAAATTCATTTCTGTGCTTAAAAATTTAACTATTTTGTTCGCAATTTATCTTCTTTAATTGAAAATTAAAAGACTTCGTTAAAAGTTGATCTTTATTTTGGATATTTATCATATTTTGGACTCCCCTTGATCTTTGGGGTTGACTCTTTTGGTTGAAAATTTAATTCCTCGATTTAGTTGCAAGTCAATCTTTTTTTTAACATGAAACAATTTTCTTGACATTTTGAGTTTTTTGTTTTGTTAAATATTAATTTTTTATCTGAAAATTTGAAATTTTACATTTTTGTTAGAAATTTATACTTAATAAGTTTAAAATTTAATTATTTGGTTGAACATTTTTTTGTTTTAATAGTTTAAGATGTTAATTTTGTTTGTCTACTTCGTCATAATCAATATTATTAAAATATTGATTAATTTTTAAGATTGTAAAAAATACGCTCTCTAGTTCCGCTGGGATATGAGCCCAGGTCCTCAGATTGCCGGTCTGATGCTCTACCAACCAAGCTACGGAGAGACGAAAACACTTTTCTCATAATCTCCTTACAAGCAGAATGTCAACGTCATTCCTTATACTTGTAAGATTTTTCTTTCTAAACATGAAATTCATATTTTATTATTGATGTAGGTAGATCAGACCGGTAATCTGAAGGACCTGGGCTCATATGCCAGCGGAGCTAGAGAGCGTTTTTTTCACAATCTTAAAAATTAATCGATATTTTAATAATATTGATTATGACCAAGTAAACAAACAAAATTAACATCTTAAACTATTATTTAATTTCCCTGGTCAAGAAAACCTACATCAATACTAAAAATTCTTTTGTTTTGTCGAAAATTCATCTTTTTGGTCGAAAATAAATTTTCTTGATTTTTTTGACATCGTCTTATTATTAAAAATGAAAATCTTTTTTGGTAAGAAAATTAATCTTCTTTGTTGCAAATTCATTATATATTTCGACTTTAAATCTTAGGAATTTAAAGCGTTTTATATTGCATTTAAATTAATTGAAAGTGAGTTTTAAATAATAACTGATACGAGGGATTTTATTAGCAGTAAGGCATAGCGTATATATGGGGCCCCAACTCAAAACTGCCAACTGCCCCAACTCAAAAAGTCATGTTTTTCGATTGTCTCTAAATTCTGGGAATATGTTCGCCTACCCAACAGTAGTTAATCCACAAACTTATAGACCAGGATTACCAACCCTCCCCAAGTGAGGGGGGGTTGAATTTTCAACCCCAATGCCTGCAGGGGTAGTTTCCAACGCTTGTAACTTCCTTTCTAATTCGCGATTTAAAATTTTTATGAGGGTTTTGGAAAGTGCTTTTTACACGCTTTCATCCTATTTTATTATTTATAACAAAAAAAATTGTTTAAACAATTTTTTCAATAAATCAATTGTTCATTTAACTTTTTTCGCAATTTAGGCATCTACGATTTTTTTTTAAATAGTCTCAAAAGAAAGCTTGACTTTTTTACTATGAAAAATGTCTAATGAGAAAATGGACAAATTGAAATTCATTGAGTTACAGAGCCAGTTGTAGAGGGAAAAAACTATTCACTTAATCGAAAATATTGATTAATTGAGCGGTAGGGTGCAAGAACGGCTTACTTGTATTTTCAGAAGTCACTTGTTCTTCATTTGTTCGCCACGAAATTATGTGCAAAACAAAAGAAACACAAGTGACTACTAAAAATACAAACAAGCTGTTCTTGCATCCAACTACTCAATTGTTAATACAAATTTATGAATTACATTATTCTAAAAACACGGGTAATTTACTTGTTCTGTGATACAAACTACATCTTTTATACTGCTGCGAATTGAACCAGTATTCATATAATATCTATGTTACTGACGTGGTCTAAGGAAATAATGTCGAGCTTCAGAATTTGACCGCTACATAGCTGCCTAGAAACTTCTTTCATACAAGAAAGAAAATCGTTTTAGTTTATATGAGCTGAATACATTCTGTTGATTTTGTTTTCTATTCATTCTGTACCCGAAGCTCAGATGACTTTATAATAG
>NC_046658.1:22569719-22571628 GCF_010883055.1 Belonocnema kinseyi
GTCGCCATTCGGTTCGGTTCGGTTTTGATTCCTCTAGAATCAAACCGAAGAGCCTAGGGATCGTCCACAAATTACGTAAGACGTTTTTCTTTTGTTTGAATAAAGACGAGCATAAAATTGCTGTGAAGTTGAGAAGGACACAACGATAGAAACAAAAGAAAAACATCTTACGTAATTTGTGGACGATCCCCTATGACAAAGCCACCGAACGCGCCCTCGAGTTGCGAATAGAGGGTCCCTGTACCAAGGGTTTCTGCTGAATATGGTTACAAAAATAAGTAGGCATTCGCGGACAATTGTCCAGGGGTGGTCCCGAAGGAATTAACCCCCGAACGGAGGTGTGAAAACCGTGCCGAAAGCTGAATGGCACCTGGGTGAGGTGTCTGGAACGGTGACTCTGGGATACCGGGCGACCTCTCAGAGTACGCAGCCTTATCCTTGCATGCGGGGCTCTACAAGGATGGACGAACCCCTTTCCCTAGCTTCTCGTGGGAACAACAATGACAACACAAACATAATTGTAGTAAGTGCGGTTCAAAACAACAGAACGCGCTGGGCTCCCGACAATGGGTCGGCCAACAATGCCGACCAATCTAGAGCTGGGGGAGCCAATGAAAATGGATTCAATGCGATGGAACGGCGGGATCTCGCGACCTTTGGGTGGATGGAGCGACTGAATCACGACTTGCTAGAGTGCTACGATGCGAGTGTGGCCCCTAAACGGGGTTACATGGCACGGCTGCATGCTCTGTGGTGCGAGAAAACACCCGAAGCTATCGCACTTTTCGCAGCAACGTCTGCGAAACCATGCTGAACTACTCCGTAAAAGGGGCTATGTAAGCGGAACGCCTACTCTACCACAGCTAGAACAAGCCCGCAACAGAGAAAGAGAGGCGACACTAAGACCAACCGCGGACAGGCATCCAATAGATGAAGAGCGATGCTTTACGACCCGGAGAAACATCAACACCAAGGTTTCTCTCAAGCCTAAAGATCTGGTTGAAATGGATGACGAGCCTCATGGACATTTTTCCGGAGAATCCGACCTCTGGGCTATCAATTATTGTGTGTATAATGGAGCAAGAGCTTTGACCGATGCGAATCGTAAAACAAAACCAACGGCTGATCATAAGAACAAAAGACGAATGCATCAACTTGCCATAAAGATAGGCTGGGCAAGACAGTATGCGTCCCGCATTCAGTGTGTGATTGACTACATCACATCCGGCAGGAATTTTACCGCCAAGGTTCGAAAGTTCGCGCGCGAACTCCGGACCCGTTATCACACACTTAACAAGTCAAAGCTGCTGACCATTAGGCAGCATATTGTTGAGAGAATACGGATATTATCTGACGCTAAGAGAAGTCTAGAGCGGAGGGAGAGGTGGGTCAGAGAAAATCAACAGTTTCTCTCTGACCCATCTCGACTCTTCCCAGACCCTCCAGTTACTGTCGAACACCCACCCAAACCAGAGGTGGTCGAAGTATTTTGGAGAGAAGTCTACGAAGTTCAGCATAGACTGGACGAAGAATCGGAAAATATAAATAGCTTCAAGGAGTTATGTGTTGCCCTCATAACACCTGATAAAGAATGCCCATCCATCACTAACGAGGAGGTGAAAAAAGTATTAAGAGGGATGAAGAACTATTCCGCACCGGGACCAGATTGTATCAAAACCTTCTGTTGGAAGAAGTTTTCTTCAACCCATCGGCATTTGGTTCGTATTTTCACCTCATATTTGAAGTCGGAAGAGCCGATTCTAGAGTGGTTGATGGAAGGGCGCACAATACTCCTGCCGAAAATAGCAACTCAGCTGACCCGAAGAATTACAGGCCAATAACTTGTCTGAAAACACTTTATAAGATATTCACAGCTATCCTAAATGATAGGATTGTTCGGGCAATTGAA
>NC_046658.1:22571728-22573509 GCF_010883055.1 Belonocnema kinseyi
GCCCTATCGAGGTGCTGCCCTCATCGTACTACGAAGTCGTACTCTTGTTTTCTCATTCTTCGTAAAATATGACGGTAAAGCAGTAGAAAATTTTTTTGAGGTTAGAAAAGTTTGACATGTATGTATGGCTGAATTTTTTCAGATCTGAAGCTTGATCCAGGTTTTCGGTACAGTCTTTTATTAATTATAAAAAAATGTTCTCGAAAAATCATATTTTTAATTTAAAAAAAGTATTATAGAAAGACATTTCAAGATAAACAAGTGCTGAAAGCATTTTTCTTTGACAATTGTCAAAAAGTTTTTTTTTAATTGAAATAATCAAATATTTATACCAAAGAAACAGCTTTTTAAATGTTTGAAGTATTTAAACATTATTGTTTAAATTTAAAATAATAATTAAAACAAAATATATTTCTGGATAAGATATTTTCATTGAAAATGTATATAGTATTTTTTAAATCGCAAAAGTTCTTCTGAAAAATCGAAATGTTAATTAAAAAACACATGTTTTTATATATTAATTTGTCGGTAAAATTTTTTGTATAATTTTAATTTTAAATTCAAACAAGTCTTAACACTTTAAATATTAAACAAAAATGTATTTGATAACAATATCTTATTATCGTAGTTTTAATAAATAATTAATATTGATTAAGAAACAATTTTATTTGGGGAGTCTTATTATTTTGGAATTTTCAAATTCGTTAATATTATAAACTGTTGAGGAATTTTATTAGTTTTGGAATTGTATTTTTTGGGACAGGGAGTTTTTCCGAATCCGGAATTTTGTTTTTCGGGATATTTTAGCCGTCCCCATAGAATTACAGAAAATTTTTTCAATTAAAAATTTAAAAATTCGCTGTACATCCAATTTTTATCCTTGGGTCTTGGCAATTTTTTTCTAATCCATTTCAGTGACTGGTAAACAGGGGTGATTTTCTCTTAGAAAATAAGTGATTAAAATTTGAAAAAATTGCGTAGGCGTTTTTGACATCTAGGTATGTAAAAAAGGTAAACTGCAGAAAATTTAAAAACTAATTTAAGAAGTATTTATACTCTTTTAAGATACCAATACAATTTACATAACACTAATTGAAAATTTGCAAATTTTTAGGCCTTCAGTTTAGGAACTTGAATTTGAACGTTAAAATTTCTTCATTTTCAGAATACAGCCTTATTTTTTGAATTTTCAGAATTTTTCGAAATTGTTAAAAGGTGAGAAAGTTTGAATTTAAAATTTAAAAATGCGACAATAACCATTTTCCATGTTCCTTTGCAATCCAGCGAGTCACTTTCTTTCGCTTCTTCTGAAAGTCGATCCTTTGCTTTCAGTCTTCTTTTTAAACTATATCTTGAATTTAACGCATTTCAAATTAAATTTTTGCAGCTGCATTTAGATTGAATTGTATAAAGTTTTTTGTTTTATATATAAATTAATTAAAACGTTTTATTTGTTTTTCACGACTTTAATTTATAACTCTAAAGGGGAATAATTGTAGCTCAAACATGAAAAAGTATAGACTAATTTCATATTTAAAGAGATTCTATCACATATATTGAACTATTAAAACCTCCGACTTTTTTAAGGTTTTTAAAACTATTTTAAAAACTTTTTTTAAACAATTTTGGTTGTTATTTTTTAATAAAAGAATAAGTGCTATTTAATCTCCAGAACAGCCATTTCAAAAATATTTAAAGCCTTAATAATTTAGACATTTTAAATTTGTAGTCTTCAGAATATATTGAATAATTTCAAATTTAAAGCTATTTAAATATTTCAT
>NC_046658.1:22573609-22575990 GCF_010883055.1 Belonocnema kinseyi
AATGGAAAGTGTTCGATAATTTTAGATTGAAACCTCTCAAATTATTTAGTTACAAATTAAAATCATACAACTTCAAGTTTTATTTATTTTTTGATAATTTGCACCCCACCCCCCCGCAAATGATTTTTTTTTGTAAGAAAATAACGCCTGATTTTTGTAAAATTAACAAATATATATTAAAGGTTCACTCAAGGTCATGTTTGTTCAAAAAGCT
This sequence comes from Belonocnema kinseyi, assembly GCF_010883055.1. Lineage (NCBI taxonomy): Eukaryota > Metazoa > Arthropoda > Insecta > Hymenoptera > Cynipidae > Belonocnema > Belonocnema kinseyi. The sequence goes on from NC_046658.1 coordinate 22,573,824, forward strand.
TGTTCCTGAATAAATTAACTCTTATTGTTTCCGATTTCGTTCTGTCATTCAGGGTAATTTTCTGTGAAAAATATTGATTTACAAAGAATACTTGTGAAACAATTGAATGGATTTCTTCGCCCGAGATGCAAACGTATATTGTACTATAGTGAAAACAACTGCAAAAATTTAGACGAAAGCCAAATTTGGTAAAGAAAACCTTTGTCGACCTATAAATACTAATTTTATTCCCCGAAAGATTTTTAAAAAATCTCTTCGAAACACTTCTATTGCAAATATTTAATTGAAGAAAAATATTTGTTATAGAAATAAAAATAGTACAATTTTTACATACAATTCTTTAAAGAAAAAAATCTGTGTGTCACACCACAATCCAATCCGAATATTCTTTCAAAAGTTATCCGATATACAGACAACCACAATAACGACGACGTAGACGCCAGAGAGACAGACATATACCGATGTAAAAACTTGTTTTTCTGACTCAAGGAGCCTCAAAACGTCGAAATTTAATGAAATTCGCAAAAATCATTTTTCGCATAAAACTCTTCTCATTATGGATGAGAATGTGATAAAATAATCATGGGATCTTGAAAAAGTAGCGTTTTTCGCCTCTTGTCTTTTTTCCATATCAAGCTTTTTTTGCTTTAAATGCCCATTTTCGTTTGGTTTTTTGGATTTTGAAAATCCTTTAACTTTGGTAAGTTTTATTTTATCAAAAAAAGTTGTCAGGATAAATTGTTCATATTTTTTTATACCATAAATAGTTGTCGATAAAATTTTCAAATTTTGAAAAAAGTGGTCTCAAAAATTTTGAAAAAGCTTCAACTTTTTGGATTTTTATCAAAAAATGGCTGTTCAACGAACTCGGTATTTCTTTTTGGTTGCTCGAACAGTATGTTAAAGCCCCATCCAATCGGACCAGTCTTTTGAAAATTATCCGGTATACAGACAACAACAACGACGACGCCAGGCAGACAGACAAACAGACCCCGACGTAAAAACTTGTTTTTCTGACTCCGGGGCCTCAAAACGTCGACATTTGATAAAATCCGAAAAAGTTATTTTTCATAAAAAACGAATACCTTCTCATTTTTGATGAGAATGTAGAAATTATCAACAAGATTTGTAGAAAATCTTTTAAAGAATAAAATGATTGTCCCGTAAGTTACAACCGAAAAATTACAATTTCAAAAAAATGAAAGTGGTTTTCAATATTAAGCTAGACTCGCGATCGGGACAAACCAGAAAATGAAAGTAAATTTGAAAATTGAACTGCAGTTCGAGTATTAAAAACTAAACAGTGATTGATTTTACAAGGTGATTCTAGATCTGTTCAAAATGATATAATTTACATATTTTTACGTTAAAATTTGAAGTAAATTAATTGCAAAGCCTTAATAGTGACACAAGTGTAAAGTTCTAATTAATGGCTTCTTAAATGAACGCCTTTATTCAATTTCAAAATCTTTTTGAAGTATTATTTCAGTGTAAAATATTCCATTTTTAATCTATTTGGTTTGAAAATAAAAAAAAAACAATTTTCAGTAGTAAACAATTTGAAAATGAATTGTCACAATTTCAGAGTGACAAATTTAAACTTGGAATGTTACGATTATAATTGTTTAATTTTTTTATTTGTATTTCGAAGGTAAAAGTATTTCATTTTGATTCTTAAAGAACAGTTAAATACGCATTAATTTAGAAACAAATCAAATAAGCTGAAGGTTTCTGAATGTTACAAAGAAAAGAACAAAATTTGGAGCTCCTCAAGAATTTTGAAATACTAGGAAGACAATACAAATTTCTGGGTAGATTTAAAATGATTTTTTATTTTAAAAAAGTACATAACTCAAAGAGAATGTTTAAAAATATTTCTAAACATTTCAAAAGATTTACAATATTAGAAAAAATCTGGAAGCTCTTTAAACAATTTTGTGTGCAGGATTTTACAAAAATGTTAGGAAAAATGGGAATCAGTCTAAAAGACATTTAAAAGTACCGAAAAAATTTTTAAATAATTTTAAAAGATTTGAAATAATTTAAAAGAGAATAGATACTTTTTATGATTTTGAAATTTTTTCAAATGTTGACTTTTTATTTCGAAAAATTACATAATTTTAAGAGGTGGTATAAAAATATGGGACTACTGACAAAAATTCCGAAA
>NC_046658.1:22576090-22582635 GCF_010883055.1 Belonocnema kinseyi
AGTTCCATGGACGAAGAACGAGCTCAGATCTCTTGATATCGGGACAAGAAAGGTGATGCACATGAACAAAAGCATGCATCTTAAGTCTTCCGTTCCGCGACTATACATCTCACGCCGTCAAGGGGGTCGCGGAGTTTTGAATGTCTTCACAACAGGATTATTCTGGGTACAGCACATAGAGTTGCAAATGGAAAAGACCCTCTTCTTAAAATGGTCAGGAATCACGAAGAAGTGGGCAAAGGAGCGTTTCTGTCCAAAGCAGCGGAGGAGGCTGCTGAAACACTCGGACTTGACTTCAGTATTAGGGGTGTGCAAAATGCATCAAATCTTATCTATCTCGAGTACTCACTCCTGAAAGCCCGGATTAAGAAAGCACAAGAGAAAAAATTTCGTGAACAGCTCCTCGATAAGAGGATGCACGGTATCTTCCACAGAAATGTGAAGGATCAGTCAATGTATTGTGAGCTAACTTTTGCTTTCCTTAAATCGCCCGGATTGAAGTCTGGTACGGAGAGTTTAATTTTTGCATGCCAAGACGGTGTCATTTCCACCTTAACATACCGTCGCCACATTTTGAGCCAAGACATTCCCGATGATAGCTGCAGGGCGTGCCATGCACACCCCGAGCATTTAGCTCACATACTATCTAGTTGTCCAACTCACGCGGGAACGACCTACATTCAAAGGCACAATGCGACACTAAGAGTGCTTTATTACCATCTCTGTCACTCCTACAGCATTAACCTTAATATCGCTCCTCTAAATGCTCCCAGAGAAATTGAGTCAATTGTCGAGAATGGAAGTGCTGCATATACTGGAACTTTATATTCTCGACAATTGTTTCTGTTGCTCACTCGAGGCTTTACTTTTTACTTCTTCGAGAAGCGAACCATGTTCGTTATCGAATTTTCGGCACCAGCTGACAAAAACATCATAACCAAGGAGAATGAAAAGAAAGAGAGGTATCGAGACCTTATAAGGGAGTTGCAACGATTGTACCCGGAATATTCTGTTAAACTGATCGTCCTTATCATCGGCGCTCTTGAAGGTGCCAAGCTTTCACTTGCTAATGGCCTAAAAAGCATCCCTGCGTGTCAACAATATGCTAGAACATTTATCAAAATTATATTAAAATTATGTTTTTTGTTTCCTTTTGTTTCTTGATTATTTGAAACGTATAATCTTTTTCCTTATAATTTGTTTAATTACAAAAACCAGTAACTAGACTATGCCTTGCACATTAAAATTTAATTTTAAAAGTTTGAGGGCAGTTAACCACTTGCAATTCTTATGCTCATCAGAATTCACAACTTCAAAGAAATCCAAATAGTTTATAAAAATAATTCAAGAATCGAAGAATCCAAAAAAAGTCTAAAGAAATATCAGGCGTTTAGGGGTGCATCTCAGCAACTAAGGCTTTTACAAAAAAATGGAAAAGGAGAGAATTCCAAAGAATTAAAATAATTCAATAATTTTTTGCGAGCTGGGAAATGACCGGAAATTTGTTTCCTTGATTAAAACGGCCACCTGGATTTCTTAGTATTTAAAAAATTATTATATTCATTGGTGTTTTCTTATAAAAATAGTTATAGTTTTACGTACTTGTAAAAAAATTCCCACCAAGGATTGAAAAAATGTTTGATTTTATTTATTTCTTCAATTGATTTTTTTTAAAGTTTGCAATAACAAAGAAAAACTATCCAATTAGGGGTTTTCAGTGTTTAAAATCGTGATTTATTTTTTTCATAAATAGTTTCGAAATAATCTTCACATTGTACACATCATCAATATAATATACCTAAAAACCAGCTGATGTGTACAATGTGAAAATTATTTTCAAACTATTTATGAAAAAAATAAATCACGACTTTCAAACCCTTAAAACCCCTAATTGGATAGTTTTTCTTTGTTATTGCAAACTTTTAAAAAAATCAATTGAAGAAATAAATAAAATCAAACATTTTTTCAATCCTTGGTGGGAATTTTTTTACAAGTACGTAAAAGTATAACTATTTTTACAAGAAAACACCAATGAATATAATAATTTTTTAAATACTAAGAAATCCAGGTGGGCGTTTAATCAAGGAAACAAATTTCCGGTCATTTCCCAGCTCGCAGAAAATTATTGAATTATTTTAATTCTTTGGAATTCTTTCCTTTTCCATTTTTTTGTAAAAGCCTTAGTTGCTGAGATGCACCCCTAAACGCCTGATATTTCTTTAGAATTTTTTTGGATTCTTCGATTCTTCAATTATTTTTATAAACTATTTGGATTTCTTTGAAGTTGTGAATTCTGATGAGCATAAGAATTGCAAGTAGTTAACTGCCCTCAAACTTTTAAAATTAAATTTTAATGTGCAAGGCATAGTCTAGTTACTGGTTTTTGTAATTAAACAAATTATAAGGAAAAAGATTATACATTTCAAATAATCAAGAAACAAAAGGAAACAAAAAACATAATTTTAATATAATTTTGATAAATAATTAAATGAGTAGTGAAAACCTTAAATTTTTCCTCGGAATTAAATGTAAATTGTCAATTCGACACTACAGAGAAGTGTAAATATGACTTCAGTTACACCTTAATTATGCGAAAAAGTAATAAAATATTTTATTGTTTAAAAATACATGTAGAATAAATTTATACAGTGAAGTATTTGAACTTTCAATTCACTATTTTTGTTAAAATTATATTTTTTTAAATAATGTTTGAAATATCGCTACAATTCTAAAATATGATACGAATTTTTGTAAACTTATTTATATAGTATTTCGAAAAAGTCTCTTTTAAAAGAAACCAGACGAGGAAATAATTTAACTAAGCTTTATTAAATTTTTTCATTTAACTAAATTCTGAATTAATTAAAAATTTATATAATTTTTTAATTTATTTAGTATCTCGAAAATGTCCCTTTTTTAAAAAGAAACCGTAAAATAAATTAATTAATTTTATCATAATGATAAATATAATAATTTTAAGCCCTCATTAATTTTAATATTTTCGACGTGCATAGACAGCCCCGAGTCAGCTATAGATATGGCTGGCGAAGGCAAGCGCGAGAATCGAGAAACAATCACCGGCACCTTCAGTTTTGGCTTTCGCCTTGGTCCCCTCCTCCCGTAGACTTAGGCAAAGGAAGCGGTTGCCATAGAAACGTCGAAAATTTGAAGAGGGCAGCGCCTAGAGGCATGTAAAAATGTAGTTAGATGCTTATCATATTTTTGCTTGGGAGCTCTATAACGACTGTCCGAACCCTAAGTACAACATGTCTAAATAAAATTTCAATAAAGTTAAATATTAAGTCTTTATGAAATCAACTTAAATGAAGCATAGGATTACTAATCCCGAAATTTCTATTTTCCGAATCAACTTCATGTGAAATGCAGAAGTAGAAAACTGAGAAACTCAAGAAACTAGAAAGGACCGGAGAATAATGTTCCAATATGTATTTAAGATAAATCGTAGGTAAATAATCTGAACACTTGAACCCTTGAGCACATATGTGCTACCATTGTTATGGCCAGACGAAGCAGTAGGAAGTCCTGCCCAAATTCGCGGTAGAAATCCGGCAAATCAGGGTACTTCGCTACTGCCCCCTCAGTAGACAGGAAAAATACCGGCCATATTATGCAGTAAGTCCTGCGAGCACTAGGTACTGCTGCACCGGTTTTGCATGAGATCAGGCTGGGTCGACTCCCATGCGCACGTGTGATCACATATACTTTTGTAGTTATCAACCTCCTTGTAGATGGCTCTACTGCAGGCGCATAAGTGGGGTAATATTATATTAAAATATCTTTACGCCACCATTCTAGTGTTCGTTGAGGTTATGTTTTCGTCAATAAACTTCAAATTTTGCTAAGTTCAAAAAAGTTGTGTCTCGCCGTGTGAAGCGAAATCAGGACATTGAAAAATAAACAAAGTTAAAGTAAATTCAAATGTTTGTGCTGTGCCAGGATGTCACGGATTTCACTTCTCTATTATAATGCGAATAAATAAAATGTTGAAAAAGGGTTATATTTCATGTGTTATGTAATTCTTCATTTATTGAAGAATTATTAGAGAATTATTTCAAAACTGTACAAATTTATGCCTTAAAGTGGTACAGGAAACAGTATTTACACATTTTTCGTCTTAAATTTGTATAATTTTGAATTAATTCGTTTATTTCCTCTAATTTTAATTCATGTAACACATTCGAATAATATACACATTTACGTGCACGAACACATGGATACGCTTTAATTTGCCACCTCCTTGTCGATTGCGCTAGTGTCGCTATAAGTGGTCAAACGCGACCATGGGCAAAGATATTATAAACGTAGATGCGGTGCGGTCTTAGTTGCCCGCCATAAATATAGGCGGTGCGTCCGGCGAAAAAAGTCACTTGCCCTCTACCCACCGCTCCCCGTAGAAAGCACCTATCGATAGTTTGCCAAGAGCCACTTGTAGCGCTGTAAACAACTCTCGGCACACCTTCGAGGCGCACTGATGGTAAACTTTGCTTGGACAAGAACCATTTGGATTGAAAGTAAGTTGCCAATTAAAACATTTTTATTTTCATAACTTTGTAAAACTTGGTTGTTTTAATAAATACAACAAATATAAGTCGATGAGTAATTTATATTACGGTTTCATATATTTTCCACTAATTCTAAAATTATTAATTATAATTTTCATTCTATATATTGTCTATATATAGTTCTGTAATATTATTTAGTTTTTATTTTGATTTTTGTGGTCTGCAATTTCTACGGACTTTTTTAGACTATTCGTCTAATCAAGTTCTCGTATGTGTTTTCCAATTTCTTAATTATTATATATTCTAACGTTTTTATAAAAATATAATTATAATCCCAAGTGATAGGGAAATTTTTCTTTCGGTTTTTAGATGTTAAGACGACAGTTTCAAGCCAGATTACGTTTCGCATTGGCAAAAAAAATTAGACGAACAGAATTTCACTGGCACATTCATAAAAAATATCATATTCCATAAAATATATTTTAAAATAAACTTTAAATCATTATAATTGATACAGCTGACTCGAAATATATATATATATAATTCAAATTATTACTTAAGTTTTTCAGGAGTTTTAAATGCCTCAAAATCTTCAAGATTTTTTTACAATTTTATAAATCTTTTTAAATTTTTGAAATATTTGCGACACTGTAAACTTCCCGAAATAACAAAATGCTGAAACCTGAAAATCCCAATTTAAAAAATTCTAGAATAATGAAATTCTGGACAGTTTACAATATTATCGAATTTGAAAATTCCCGAATAATAAAACTCCAGGACGAATTCTCTCTAATGATAAAATATACAAACTAGAAAATTCCCGAATTGCAGAAATTTTGAAAACAGTTATGTGGTCAATATTATTTATTTATTAAAAATACAATAATCAAATATTTTTATTATAGAAATTTGGTTTAATGTTTAATTTTTTTTTAATTATTGTTTTAATTTAAAATAACAATAATTGCATAAAAATGTGATACAAACATAAATTTAAAGCACGTGAGCTTCAAATGAAACAAACTTTGCAGGATTAAATGCAGGCTGATTTAACGCGACTTATTTTTCTAAATAATAATTTTATTTTTGCGAGCGTTTTCTGTAATGTACAAAAATAAAATGGACATTTTCAAACAACTTTTTTGATCCAAAAATGCATTTGTTCAATTATTGTTGTTTTCAATTCAAACAATAATTTTTAGAAACTTTAAACATTAAAAAAGTTTTTTCCTCGGTAAAAATATTTTATTATTCTATTAAACAAAATTTTTTAACTAAATATTTTATAATTGTTCAAATTAGAGAGTTGTCTAGTCCAGATATTGTATAATTGGGAAATTTTCTGTCAGCAATTCTTAAATTCGGTAAGATTGTAAATTGTCGAGAATTTTCCAATTCAACAATGCATTGTCGAAATATAAAAGTCCCGAATTGGAAAATTAAAAATAAAATCCCCACATCACTGTAAAAATTCCGAAATTATAACATTGCAATGTTATAATTTCGGAATTTTTACAGTGATGTGGGAATTTTAATTTTCGGAAAAAGCGACTGAAAAATCCCAAAAAATAAAATTCCTGATACTGTAAAATTCGTACATTGAAAAATAACCAATAATAAAATTCCCGAAATTATAAAAGTCCCGAAATATAAAAGTGGAATTGGAAGATTGACGAAAAGTAAAATAAATAAAATTCCAGACAATAAGATATTACCGAATTTTAAAAATCCCCAAAGAAAATGCCTGAATCATAAAATATCCGAACTAGAAAATTCCTGAATTTAAACAATTAATAAAATTGTTTATTAAATATTATTTATTTATTGAAAACACAATAATCGAATATATATTTCTCGATAAAAAAATTTGTTTGAAAATGTGCATAGTATTTGAAAAAACATAAAAAGTTCTGAAAAATCGAATTTTTATTAATAAAAAAAAATAATAAAAATAAATTTTGACATAAATCGTTGTTGAATTGAATCCTGCAAAGTTTGTTTAAAAAATTGTATTATGTAGGT
>NC_046658.1:22582735-22585582 GCF_010883055.1 Belonocnema kinseyi
ACCTACATAATACAATTTTTTAAACAAACTTTGCAGGATTCAATTCAACAACGATTTATGTCAAAATTTATTTTTATTATTTTTTTTTATTAATAAAAATTCAATTTTTCAGAACTTTTTATGTTTTTTCAAATACTATGCACATTTTCAAACAAATTTTTTTATCGAGAAATATATATTCGATTATTGTATTTTCAATAAATAAATAATATTTAATAAACAATTTTTTTAATTGTTTAAATTCAGGAATTTTCTAGTTCGGATATTTTATGATTCAGGCATTTTCTTTGGGGATTTTTAAAATTCGGTAATATCTTATTGTCTGGAATTTTATTTATTTTACTTTTCGTCAATCTTCCAATTCCACTTTTATATTTCGGGACTTTTATAATTTCGGGAATTTTATTATTGGTTATTTTTCAATGTACGAATTTTACAGTATCAGGAATTTTATTTTTCGGGATTTTTCAGTCGCTTTTTCCGAAAAATAAAATTCACACATCACTGTCAAAATTCCGAAATTATAACATTGCAATGTTATAATTTCGGAATTTTTACAGTGATGTGGGAATTTTATTTTTAATTTTTCAATTCGGGACTTTTATATTTCGACAATGCATTGCCGAAATATAAAAGTCCCGAATTGGAAAATTCTCGACAATTTACAATCTTACCGAATTTAAGAATTTCCGACATAAAATTTCCGAATTATACAATATCCGGGCTAGACAACACTCTAATTTGAACCATTAAAAAATAGTTAGTCAAAAAAAATTTTTTTAATAGAATAATAAAATATTTTTACCGAGGAAAAAACTTTTTAAATGTTTAAAGTTTCTAAAAATTATTGTTTAAATTAAAAATAACAATAATTGAACAAATGCATTTTTGGATAAAAAAAGTTGTTTGGAAATGTCCATTTTATTTTTGTACATCACAGAAAACGCTCGCAAAAATAAAATTATTATTTAGAAAAATAAAAGTCGCGTTAAATCAGCCTGCATTGAATCCTGCAAAGTTTGTTTCATTTGAAGCTCACGTGTTTTAAATTTATGTTTGTATCACATTTTTATACAATTATTGTTATTTTAAATTAAAACAATAATTTAAAAAAATGAAACATTAAGCCAAATTTCTATAATAAAAATATTTGATTATTGTATTTTTAATAAATAAATAATATTGTCTACATAACTGTTTTCTCAATTTCTGAAATTCGGGAATTTTCTAGTTTGTATCTTTTATCATTAGACAGCATTCGGCCTGGAGTTTTATTATTCGGGAATTTTCAAATTCGATAATATTGTAAACTGTCCAGAATTTCATTATTCTAGAATTTCTTAATTCGGGATTTTCAGGTTTCAGCATTTTGTTATTACGGGAAGTTTACAGTGTCGCAAATATTTCAAAAATTTAAAAGGATAGATAAAATTGTAAAAAAATCTTGAAGATTTTGAGGCATTTAAAACACCTGAAAAAATTTAAATAATAATTTGAATTATATGTATATTTCGAGTCAGCTGTATCAATTATAATGATTTAAAGTTTATTTTAAAATATATTTTATGGAATATATTTTTTATGAATGTGCCAGTGAAAATCTGTTCGTCTAATTTTGTTTGCCAATGCGAAACGTAACCTGGCTTGGAACTGTCGTCTTAACATCTAAAAACCGAAAGAACAATTTTCCTATAACTTGGAATTATAATTATATTTTTATAAAAACGTTAGAATATATAATAATTAAGAAATTGGAAAATACATACGAGAACTTGATTAGACGAATAGTCTAAAAAAATCCGTAGAAATTGCAGACCACAAAAATTAAAATAAAAGCTAAATAATATTAAAGAACTATATATAGACAATACATAGAATGAAAATTATAATGAATAATTTTAGAATTAGTGGAAAATATATGAAACCGTAATATAAATTACTCATCGACTTATATTTGTGGTAGTTATTAAAACAACCAAGTTTTGCAAAGTTACAAATGTAAAAATGTTTTAATTGGCAATTTACTTTCAATCCAAATGGTTCTTGTCCAAGCTAAGTTTACCATCAGTGCGCTTCGAAGGTGTACCGAGAGTTGCTTATAGCGCTACAAGTGGCTCTTGGCAAACTATATCGATGTGTGCTTTCTACGGTGAGCGGTGGGTAGAGGTGAAGTGACTTTTTTCGCCGGACGCGCTGTCTATATTTATGGCGGGCAACTAAGCCCGCACCGCATCTACGGTTATAATATCTTTGTGCCTGCCTCTTAAACTCTCTCTTAACGTCATTTTAAAAATGGAGGTCACTATACGAAACTCTACGGGCCATTTGATTGGTTCAATTTTTTTTAGTTGCGCATGGCGAGACCATAGCTTCTTGGATCATGCACTGACCCATGCTTCATGCACGATGCATGTCATTCATGAACTGACCTTTTTAATTCGCTGTGTAAACGCTATGCAAAGTAAATGATGTTCAATATTTTTCTACAGTTAAAATGGAGAAAATGTGTAATAGTAACAAAAAAATTAAATTTCTATTCACGTGCAAGAAAAGAAAAAAATATCTGCTTGCAACAGTTAAAAGAATACCAAGATCTCCTATCTAGAGAACTGAATATCGACACATCTTCAGCAACGAAGATAATAAAACAATCCAACCTCTTAGATGCTCCTCTTAAACAATTACGAACAAATTGTGGCATTTGTCGAGTGAGTTATTTACATTTGTGTATGCCGTCAATAGAGATGGGACGATCAGAAGAATTCCTACTATCTCCTACAGACTGGGTCGACTCCCATGGCAAAGATATTATAAATGTAGTTGCGGTACAGGGCGTCGGAGTGGGGA
>NC_046658.1:22585682-22587773 GCF_010883055.1 Belonocnema kinseyi
CAGGGGTGATTTTCTCTTAGAAAATAAGTGATTAAAATTTGAAAAAATTGGGTAGGCTTTTTTGACATCTAGGTATGTAAAAAAGGTAAACTGCAGAAAATTCAAAAACTAATTTAAGAACTATTTATACTCTTTTAAGATACCAATACAATTTACATAACACTAATTGTAAGATTTGCAAATTTTTAGGCCTTCAGTTTATGAACTTGAATTTTAACGTTAAAATTGCTTCATTTTCAGAATATAGCCTTATTGTTTGAATTTTCAGAATTTTTCGAAATTATTAAAAGGCGAAAAAGTTTCAATTTAAAATTTAAAAATACGAAAATACACCATTTTCCATGTTCATTTGCAATCCAGCGAGTCACTTTCTTTCGCTTCTTTTGAAAGTCGATCCTTTGCTTTCAGTTTTCTTTTTAAACTGTACCTTGAATTCAACGCATTTCAAATTAAATTTTTGCAGCTGCATTTAGGTTGAATTATGCAAAGCTTTTTTGTTTTATATATAAATTAATTAAAATATTTTATTGGTTTTTCACGACTGTATTTTATAACTCTAAAATGGAATAACTGTAGCTCAAACATGAAAAAGTATAGACTGATTTCATATTTAAAGAGATTCTATCACATATATTGAACTATTAAAACCTCTGACCTTTTTTAAGGTTTTTAAAACTCTTTTAAAAACTTTTTTTTAACAATTTTGTTTGCGATTTCTTAATAAAAAAATAAGTCCTATTTAGTCTCCAGAACAGCAATTTAAAAAAAAAACATTTAAAGCCTTAAGAATTTAGACATTTTAAATTTGTAGTCTTCAGAATATATTGAATAATTTCAAATTTAAAGCTATTTAAATATTTCATCTGAATTTTTGAATGGAAAGTGTTCGATCATTTTAGATTGAAACCTCTCAAATTATTTAGTTACAAATTAAAATCATACAACTTCAAGTCTTATTTATTTTTTGATAATTTGCCCCCCCCCCACAAATGATTTTTTTTTTGTAAGAAAATAACCCCTGATTTTTGTAAAAATTAGCAAATATATATTAAAGGTTCACTCAAGGTCATTTTTGTTCAAAAAGCTTGTTCCTGAATAAATTAACTCTTATTGTTTCCGATTTCGTTCTGTCACTCAGGGTAATTTTCTGTGAAAAATATTGATTTACAAAGAATATTTGTCAAACAATAGAATAGATTTCTTCGCCCGAGATGCAAACGTAAATTGTACTTTAGTAAAAACAACTGGAAAAATTTGGACGAAAGCCAAATTTGGTAAAAAAAACTAACCTTTGTCGACCTATAAATACTAATTTTATTCCCGGAAAGATTTTAAAAAAATCTGTTCGAAACACTTTTATTGCAAATATTTAATTGAAGAAAAATATTTGTTATAAAAATAAAAATAGTACAATTTTTACATACGATTCTTAAAATAAAAAAATCTGTCTGTCAAACCACAATCCAATCCGACTATTCTTTCAAAAGTTATCCGATATACAGACAACGACAACCACAATAACGACGACGTAAACGCCAGAGAGACAGACAGATACCGATGTAAAAACTTTTTTTTCTGACTCAAAGAGCCTCAAAACGTCGAAATTTAATGAAATTCGCGAAAATCATTTTTCGCATAAAACTCTTCTCATTATGGATGAGAATGTGATAAAATAATCATGGGGCCTTGAAAAAGTAGCGTTTTTAGCCTCTTGACTTTTTTCCATATCAAGCTTTTTTTGCTTCAAATGTCCATTTTCGTTTGGTTTTTTGGATTTTGAAAATCCTTTAACTTTGGTAAGTTTGATTTTATCCAAAATGTTGTCAGGATAAATTGTTTATATTTTTTTGTACCATAAATAGCTGTTGATAAAATTTTCAAATTTTAAAAAAAAGTTGTCTCAAAAATTTTGAAAAAGCTTTAACTTTTTGGATTTTTATCAAAAATGGCTGTTTAAGGAACTCGATCTTTCTTTTTGGTCCCTCGAATAGTGTGTCAAAGCCCAATCCAATCGGACCAGTCTTTCGAAAATTATCCGGTATACAGACAACAACAACGACGACGTCGGACAGACAAACAGACCCCGACGTA
>NC_046658.1:22587873-22591430 GCF_010883055.1 Belonocnema kinseyi
CAAGATCGAGCGCCGAAATTATAATTAGAGCAAATTTTCTGTAATTCTATGGGGACAGCTGAAATATCCCGAAAAATAAAATTTCCGACTCGGTAAAACTCTCTCCCCCAAAAAATACAATTCCATAACTAATAAGATTCCTGAACAGTTTATAATATTAACGAATTTGAAAATTCCCAAATAATAAGACTCCCCAAATAAAATTGTTTCTTAATCAATTATAATTATTTATTAAAACTACGATAATAAAATATTGTTATCAAATACATTTTTGTTTAATATTTAAAGTGTTAAAAATTATTGTTTGAATTATTTTTTGTGATTTAAAAAATACTATATACATTTTCAAACAAAATATCTTATCCAGCAGTATATTTTGTTTTAATTATTATTTTAAATTGAAACAATAATGTTTAAATACTTCAAACATTAAAAAAGTTGTTTCTTTGGTATAAATATTTGATTATTTCAATTTAAAAAAAAAATTGTCAAAGAAAAATGCTTTCAGCATTTGTTTATCTTGAAATGTCTTTCTATAATACTTTTTTTAAAATTAAAAATACGATTTTTCGAGAACATTTTTTTTATAATTAAAAAAAGATTGTACCGAAAACCTGGATCAAGCTTCAGAGCTGAAAAAATACAGCGATATATACATGTCAAATTTTTCTAACCTCAAAAAATTTTTCTACTGCTTTACCGTCATATTTTACGAAGAATGAGAAAACAAGAATTCGACTTCGTAGTACGATGAGGGCAGCACTTCGATAGGGCAGAATATGTGATGCCCTATATATATAATTCCCCACTCCGACGCCCCGTACCGCATCTCCGTTTATAATATCTTTGGGCAGGCAGGCAGCTGCCCGAGACCATTCACACCAGCCCCATGCATCGCCCCCACTTTTCTGTTTTCTTACGATCCGGAGGGGAATTGTCGGTTAAGCTAATCCAACAGATGGTGCCACAAAAAGTAGATCTATCTTTTTCCTTGAATTGCATTAAGAAAAAGCAAAAATAATTAAAAACTTGATGCTGTTTGCAAATAAAAAAAAAAAATTATGAAAAATAAGAGTAACTATTACTAATTATTTAAAAAAAAAAGTCATGAAAATAATAAGCTTAATACGAATAAAATTTAATTTTGAAATACATTTTGAAAGGATTTCGAACTTTATATTTTTGTGATTTACTTTGTTCCTATTATTGATTTTATTATTTGTTAAAGTTAAAAAAAATTTCTTTGTTAAAATTATTAATGTAGCTAATGAAAAAATTAATAATATTAAAGACCTAAATGACAAAAATATCTAAAACATATACATGATCAGAAGAATTAATAAAAAATATATATCGTATATCAAATATAAATATGATAATAATTAAAATATATAAGACTACATCTTAAGTTGCACAGTGCAGAATCTTTGTACCTTTAAAATGTTAACAATTTTAAGTTTTGAAGAAAATATTTTTTTAAAGTAATAGTAATTGGAATTATAATGGTTGAGGGAATAATTTGGTAAAAAGTCAATGAAAAGACTAATAAATGAGAAAATAGATTTAACATTATTTAATATAATGTATATATTTAGTTTATATATTTGAATTCACTTTTTTCGTTCAGCTGGACGCTCCGAACTTTTATCTTCTCTATTTGTTGGTTAATAATTTTTCTACTCAAAGTATGGAAAAACTAAAATTTTGTACATAACAATTTGTTACGCTTTAATAACTGATCAGGAAAGCTTAATATTGTCTTGAATTAATGTTTAGGGACTCATAAAATACAAATAATTTGTTTATCATTTCATTTATTTGTTGCAAACAAATTTGATAAACAAATTAAAAAATAGTCTTATTATTGGTAAAATTTTTGTTTTGCTAAAAGTGCTTCGCATTAATGTAGGAATAACATTTAATAACAAAAATAATTTAAAAGTTTATAATAACTATTGTTATAAACAATTCTTGTGACAAAATATTAGAATTTAAGATTTAAAAAATTATTAATTCCTTCAAGCACCAGAAAGACTTCAGGTATTCCTTAAAACAATAAATATTTAATGATATTTGATAAAATATAACAATTTAAATTGTTGTAAACACATTAAATGAAAAAATTCAAATTTTTGCTCGTTTCGCATAGAAATTTTTTTTTTCTATACTGGAAATGTTTTAAGCTGTTGGGCGAATAACTGCTAGTCACAAACATATTTGAGAAGTTAACAATAACCATTGTTATAAATAATTATCGTGACAAAATATTCAAATGTAGGGTTTGATCAAAAATTTTATTTTCTTTAATCGCTACAATGGCTACGGATATTCCTTTAAAAATGTATCTTTTATCATATTTAGTGGAATATAACAACTTACACGTTTATAAACAATTTACATAAAAAATTTCCCAATGTTGGCAGTTTCACTTGGAAAAAGTTGGGTTTTTAATCATAATAGATTGGAAATGAATCATAACACTGCATGCTAAGATTCACTCAATGCAAAATCTTTTGACAATAACCCACCGACTTGGCCATCAAAGAAAATTTAAATTTGATAAAAAATTAAGTTTAAATATTTTGTCAAAAGAATTGTTAATAACAGTTGTAAGAGTCTCGTTTCCCCAGTTTGATGGGAAAGATAAATAAGTATGAGTCCCGAGTAAGATAAATCAACTTCGAACTTTATTAAAGCACAAAAAAATGGACCGTGAAGCGTATAAGCGTAGTTTTGGTGACTTGGTTAAAAAAAGCAATGATATTTGAAATAATAATAGAAATCGTGATTAAAGCAATATTACGTATCGATCGACGACATCCCATTGACTGTCCAGGCTTCTTGTCGTCTCTGAACACATGCGCAAAAGATCTACGCATATCTCTTTTACAGGGCGGTGCTACCCTTCGGTCTCCCCCTATTCCTTGTGTTACACAGTGGTTGTTGTTAACTTTTCTAATATTTTTGTGACTAGCAGTCATTCGTCCAATAGCTTAAAACATTTTCAGTGCAAATAAAATTTTCTATGCGAAAGGGCCAACACTTAAAATTTGCTTATAGAATTTGTTTACAAAAATTTACATTGTTATATTTTATCAAAATTATTAAATATTAATTATTTTAAGGAACACCTGAATTCGTTCTGGCCATTGAAGGAAATTATAATTTGAAAAATCTCAAATTCTAATATTTTGCCACAAAAATTGTTTATCACAGTGGTTATTATAAACTTTTAAATTATTTTTGTTATTAAATGTCATTTCTACATTAATGGGAAGCACGTTTAGCAAAAAAAAAAAATCACCGATAATAAGACTTTGTTCATACTTTGACTGGAAAAATTATTAATAAAAAAATAGATGAGACAAAAGTTCGGAGAGTCAAGATCTGATGAATTGTGGGTCCGGATGCAATAAGGGCACATAAAATTTTTTCGTGCGAAAACGAAGTCCCCAGGAGGCTTTAGAAAAAATTTTCGAATTTTTATTTTCAAAAGATATATATGGATGTAAAATTTGATTGCGCATCTTTTTTTCTTAAGACAAAAAGTTGTAACT
>NC_046658.1:22591530-22592939 GCF_010883055.1 Belonocnema kinseyi
TTTGAAAATTAAAATTCGAAAATTTTTTCTAAAGCCTCCAGGGGACTTCGTTTTCGCACGATAAAATTTTATGTGCCCTTATTGCATCCGGACCCACAATTTAAGGATCTTTAATTTAAAACAGAAAAATTTTAAATCGCAAGAAAATTGAAGGTTCTGGACATTTTTGAATGACAAAAGTGCATTTCTTCCAACTGTGCGTCATGAGTACAGTACGTTTGTTTATGGATTTTAATAGCTTATAGTCTTTTTATTTTAGAAATAAGGTTTGCAATAATATAATTAACTATTTAATTCAAAATCTCCTTTAAATTTAAATTTTTCAATAAAATTATCAGGGGCTGAATGCAGCGAGAAAAAAGCTTTCAAGATTAAGCAACAAATAAATTATTAAACTGTATAAATGTACCTATGATGTTTGGTTCAATTTAAATAAATATATACATTATATTGAATAATATTAAATCCATTTTCTCATTTATCATTCGTGTCATTGACTTTTTACCAAATGATTCCCTCAAACACTTTAATTACAATTAACACTACTTTTTAAAAATATTTCCTTCAAAACTTGAAATTCTTAAGATTTTAAAGGTACAAAGATTCTTTACATTGTAATTTAAGTTTTAGTCTTACATATTTTAATTATTATTATATTTATATTGGATATAAGTAATATATTTTTATTAATTCTTTTGATCATGCATATGTTTTAAATATTTTTATCATTGGGGTTTTAAATATTATTAATTTTTTCATTAGCTACATTAATAATTTCAACAATAAATAATTTTATTTAACTAGAACAAATAATAAAATCAATAATATCAGCAAAATAAATTATAGAAATATGAAGTTCGAACTGCTTTCAAAATTTATGTCAAAAATAAATTTTATTCATATTAAACTACATATTTTTACAACTTTTTCTTTTTTTATATAATAAGTAATAGTTACTCTTATTTTTTTATATATATATTTTTTTCCATTTGCAACCAGCATCAAGTTTTTAATTATTTTATTCGAGGCAGGGGGCTGGTTCACACCTTGGGTTTTCCGTGTGTCGAAAATCTTAAAATCGCGCGGGAACTTTAAATGTTGTTGAATTTTTAAATGAAATAAACCAAGTTTTTATAGTTAAAACTGACAATTATGATAATAAGTTTCATTTTTCGAATATAATGTAAAAATAAGAGATAAAATATCCATCCCTGAATTGAGTATTTCAGAAATTGTCAAGTTTTTACAGAAAAGTCGTTTTGTCATTCGTAGTGTTTTTTTTATTTTTATCCGGTGTTGATGTAGTGTCGCGCAATCAAAGAAAATATATTTCTGTAAGTGAAATAAATAAGTTTTTATGCTCTTGTATAATGTAAATATTTTTTTAAAGTTGAAATTTTAAATGCGTA
>NC_046658.1:22593039-22596113 GCF_010883055.1 Belonocnema kinseyi
CTCGACACCTTGACAAATGTAATTCCATGTAGAAACATGCGTTTAAATAAAATATTTTACCAAAAAAGTTACCCACGCTTTAACTTGACAGACTGTAATTTCGTTGAAAATTCATGTATTTTGTTTGAAATTTGTCTTTTTTTTGTAGATCATTAATTTGCTTGGTCAAAAATTCATGTTATTGTTTGAGAGTTTAACAACTTCATTGAAAATTTATTTTTCCGATTAAAAATCATTTTTTGATCTGTAAATGTAAATATTCTAGGATTGATTAAAAATTAATCGTTTTTGTCTGGAAATTGAACCATTCAATTTTTGGTTGAAACTTTATCCTGTACATTGCATTAGTTAAAACACCAATTATTTAATATAAAATTAATTTAATTTGTTAAAAAATAAACTTTCGCGCTGAAAATTGATATATTTTGTTAATTAAATTTTTTTTCCTAAAATTAAAAAAACTGCAAAATAAAAAAATTTCCTTAAAATCGTCCAGATTCTTTTTTTTTTAATTTTTAAAATGTTTTCAAATACTCACTTAAAATTATTTGTCAAAATAAAAAATCATTTTTAATGTTCTTAGCAATCACTACAATTTTTGTTATTCTTTTTAAATACTGTACCATTCTCAAAAAGTTTTTTTTTTAATCTGAAAAAGTCTAAATTGTATTTCAAATTATTTGAAATAAATTCAAGTTTTAAATTAATTCTGAATCTTTTTTAAAATTAAAATTGTAGCGTTTAAACTTCAAATTTAGCTCATTACAAATTTAACAATTCAAGGCTTTCTATTTCGAACCATTCTGTTCAAATTTGTATAGTTTTTAACAGATTTTTGCAATGGATTATTTTAAATGAACAGTCAAATATTGCTGATAATTAAAGAAAATTTTCTTTTTTTAAAAAAAAAATTTCATATTGAATGGGTTAAAAATAAACATTTTTTAGGCTGAAATAATATTTGAAGTCATGATCGAAAACAAATAAATTAATTTTCTAACAAATAATTGGTGTTTCAACTAATATAATTCATAGGATAAAGTTTAACCAAAAATGGAATAGTGCAATTTCCAGATAAAAGCTGTGATAAACAATTTAATTGAACAAGGAAAGAAACAAATTTTCAACAAAATTGTTAAATTTTCAAGGGAAAAGGTGAATTTTTGACCAAGAAGATTAATGTTGTATAAAAAAACGATTTTCAAACTTAACCAATATATACGATTAATTTTTAATCAATTCTATAATAGTTACATTTTCAGATAAAGATAAATAATTTCTAACGAAAAAAATTTATTTTCAACAAATTTGTTGAATTGTCAAGCAATCAGATGAATTTTCGACCATGAAAATTAATGATCTACAAAAAAAGACAAATTTTAAACAAAATACATGAATTTTCAACGAAATTATTTAATTTTAAAGTCAAAAAAATGAATTATCAACAAAAAGTTAAATTTCTTAAGCGAAAAATATGAGTTTTCAATCAAAGAATTAAACTTTTAACCAAATAGATAAATTTTCAACCATAATTATAAAAGCTTGTTAAAAAAACGTATTTTTTTACAACGTAGTTCAACTCTTAGTGAAATAATCGACTTTTAAGCCCAAGAAGATGTACAGTTCATATTTCAACCAAACAATTGCATTTTTGACCAAAAATGATCAAGTTTCAACTAAAAAGATTAAACTTCTACTAAAAAAGGTCAATTTAATTTTAATAAATTTTTTAATTTTAATGTCAAAAAGAGTATTATCTACAAAAAAGCTGAATTTTTAATCTAATTTAAAGGCAAATAGTTGAATTTTGAACTATAATTATGAATCCTTAATAATAAAAAATGAATTTTTTTACTAAGTAGTTCAACTTTAAGTGAATAATCGAATTTTCCACCCAAAAATTATTATTTTAATTTTTAACAATATAGTTGCATTTAAAACAAAACGATTTTGCAACCAAAAAATATTTACAGTTGATAATTCAACCGAAAAATGTAATTTTTAATCAAAAAGTATAAATTTTCCATAAAGCTATTTAATTTCTACGAAAAAAAACGAATTGTTAACAAAATACATGATTTTTTAACCAAAAATGGTATAGATTAATTGTCGGTTTAAAAAATGTATTTTCAACGAAAGAGATGAACCTTCAAATAAAAGAAACAAAAATTTTGACAAAGTAGTTCAACTTTTGATAGAAAAGAGGACTTTTTTACAGAATAGTTACATTTTGAACAAAATAATTAATTTTTCAATCAAATAATTGAGTTTTTATCCAAACGATATGAATTCCAAAATCACCAATTTCTTTAATTTCTTTCAAATGCGGATAAAGATTTAAATAAGACTATTATAATATAACATAATTATAATATTATCATTAATAATAATTATATATATTTATATATATATAATAGTATTATTATTTATATAATTTATATTTTATACTTGATGTAACGTAACCTCAGAATACACGCATATAAAGGGGCGCGCGAAGTATTCAAATAATGAGAATCGCCAGCCCGGCATCGAAATCTGGAAATATTAAAATCCCAATCTCTTCATTTTATTTCAAAGCAGGTAGAGATATAAATAGAACCCAGGCATTTATATCGTCTCCTACCATATTCACGCAAACATAGACGTGTCATAATATTGGACCACGTCTCGTTTCAGATCTGGAATCACTGGGCAGGCCAAAGCTGCCAGATCGTGGATGAAATTTACCCCCACCATACCTACCGTTTGGGAGCTGCAAAACAGAAGGTGCATGATTACATTGCATTTTGCCCGTATTTTCACCTCATATTTGAAGTCGGAAGAGCCGATTCCAGAGTGGTTGGTGGAAGGGCGCACAATACTCCTGCCGAAAACAGGGAACTTAGCTATCCTAAATGATAGGATTGTTAGGGCAACTGAACCTGTGTGGCAAGAAATGTATGAACAACAAGGCTCAAAGAGAGGCGTATCCCGATGTCGGGAGAACCTGCTCATCGATAGATGTGTCTGCAAAGATGCAGCATTCTACCAGCGTGACCTATCGATGGCCTGGATTGATTATCGGAAGGCTTTCG
>NC_046658.1:22596213-22597349 GCF_010883055.1 Belonocnema kinseyi
AGATGAGAATTGAAAGCAAACTGAATGTTAAATCAAAAAGCATGAAAGAGGGAGCTCTTCTTAATATTTTGACACCAAAATCATGTCGATACACCTTATCGAGTGCGAGTAAAGCCACCCACGCTTTAACTTGACAGACTGTATTTAATTTTCAAGTGAAAAAGACGAATTATCTACAAAAAGTTGATTTTTTTCAGCGAAAAATATGATTTTTCAATCAAAGAGTTAAAGTTTCAACCAAATAGTTCAATTTTTAATCATAATTATAAAACCACGAAGATGTGCAGTTCATATTTCAACCAAACAATTGCATTTTTGATCAAAAATGATCAAGTTTCAACTAAAAAGATTAAATTTCTACTAAAAAAGGTCAATTTAATTTTAATAAATTTTTTAATTTTAATGTCAAAAAGAGTAATATCTACAAAAAAGCTTAAATTTTTAACCTAATTTAAAGGCAAATAGTTGAATTTTCAACTATAATTATGAATCCTTAATAATAAAAAATGAATTTTTTTACTAAGTAGTTCAACTTTAAGTGAATAATCGAATTTTCCACCCAAAAATTATTATTTTAATTTTTAACAATATAGTTGCATTTAAAACAAAACGATTTTGCAACCAAAAAATATTTACAGTTGATAATTCAACCGAAAAATGTAATTTTTAATCAAAAAGTATAAATTTTCCATAAAGCTATTTAATTTCTACGAAGAAAGACGAATTGTTAACAAAATACATGATTTTTTAACCAAAAATGGTATAGATTAATTGTCAGTTTCAAAAATGTAAGAGATGAACGAAAGAGATGAACCTTCAAATAAAAGAAACAAAAATTTTAACAAAGTAGTTCAACTTTTGATATAAAAGAGGACTTTTTTACAGAATAGTTACATTTTCAACAAAATAATTAATTTTCCAATCAAATAATTAAGTTTTCATTCAAAGGAGATTTTGGAATTCATCTCGTTTGGATAAAAACTCAATTATATGATTGAAAAATGAATTATTTTGAACCACCTATCTCATGGTCGTTAGATGTGGTTGTGGCTGAAATTTTACCGCGATTTCGCTGGGAGCGGTCGCAATTTTCTAGATTAGCACCCGCTCCCGGCGAAATCCTGCGGTTGTCCTTA
>NC_046658.1:22597449-22620476 GCF_010883055.1 Belonocnema kinseyi
ATCTTTTGAAAACTTCCTCAAATTTTTAAAATCCTTACAAATCTTCTGAAATCTCTTAACATTTTTTAAAGCACTTGACAATATCTTGAAATTAAAAAAAAAACATGAAATATTTCAAATCCTTTAAAATCACATACTAAATTATTATTATAGAAATTACAAAGAATTAAAAAAAAATTAGAAGGTTTTTTTTTTAAATTTGAAAGTAATTAAGAACTCCTTAAAAAAAGTCCTAGGCATTTCAAAATATTTTGAAGGATTTGAAAAATTTGTGAGAATTTTAAAGATTCCAGTGAATTTTTAATTTATTACAGCAATTTAATATGAGATTTTAAAGGATTTGAAATATTTCAGGCTATTTTTAAAATTTCAAGGAATTTTCGAGAGCTTTAAAAAATTTCAAGAGATTTCTACAGATTTTTAAGCATTTTGAATATTTAAGGATGTTTTAAAAGATGTCAAAGAATTTTCATCCTATTTTTCTAATTTTAAGGGATTTCAAAGAATTTTAAAGAAGTAGTTTAAAAATCTTAAAAAAAAAGGTCAAGGTATCTCAAAATATTTTGAAGGTATTGCAATATTTGAGAGTATTTTAAAATGTTCAAAGGAATTTTCAATTGATTACGGTGATTTAATATGAGATTTTGAAAGATTCAATATATTTTATGATATTTTAATAGATTGCAAGGAATTTTTAATTGATTTCAATAATTTAGTATGATATTGTAAAAGATTTGAAATATTTTAGGGTATTTTTAAATTTTCAAGGAATTTTCAAGAGATTTCAAAATATTTTAAAGGTTTTTAAATATTTAAGGATGTTTAAAAAGATTTCACTGAATTTTTAATTCATTTTTATATATTAAAGGAATTTCAAAGAATTTTAATAATTATTAAAATTCTTCGAAATTCCTTGCTATAATTATAATTATAGCAAGGTTGTTTAAAAAAACTTCCAAAAGTATATTAAAAATCTTTAAAAAATGTCAAGATTTTTCAAAAGATTTTGAAGGTTTCGAAATATTTGAGAGTATTTTAAAAGGTTCCAAGGAGTTTTTAATTGATTACAGTAATTTAATATGAGATTTTAAAGGATTTGATACATTTTAGGATATTTTACTAGATTCCAAGGAGTTTTCAATGGATTTCAATAATTTAGAATGAGATCTTAAAGGATTTAAAATATTTTAGGGTATTTTTAAAATAGCAAGGAATTTTCAAGAGCTTTGTAAAATTTAAAGAGAGTTTAAAGGATTTTAAATATTTTAGGCTCTTTTAAAACATTTCAAGGAATTTTCAAATATTTTCAATAATTTAAAGCAATTTCAAAGAATTTTAACTACTTTTTTTCTCAATTTTTCTGGTTGAAAGTGGAACTGCTTTGTTAAAAATTTAGTTTTCTTTTGGTTGATGATTTATCAACTTAGTTGACAAAATTTGTTTTCTGAAAATTCAACTATTTTGTAGAATTTCTTTTTTTGATTTTGTTTAAAAATTCATTTCTTCAAACTACAAGAAAATTATACTTCGTGGAAAATAAACTTCTTGTGTGCAAAGTTCTTGTATTTGATTAAAAATGCCTTTTTTTCTTATACAATTCAGCCTTTTGATTAAAAATTTAACGTTTTGTTTAAAAATTTTATATTTTGTTTAAAACAAATTTAACAAATTTTGTTTGCTGAAAACTTATTGTTTTAGTTGAAAATTTAAATATTTGTATTAAAAGTTAGTCAACTATTAATTAAAATTAAAGTTATATTTTATAATTATAATATTAACATTAATAATATGTAAAATAGTAATAATACTCATAATATATACGCCTGAAAAACATAATCTCAAAATTAACTCATGCATGAAATGAAGAATCACGCGAAACATTAAATTCGCCAGTTTCTTCCATTTCTTTCAAATGAGGATCGAGATATAAATAGAAGACAACCGAAGTCTTCCGAAGCTATCAGATCGGCAATCATCGTACAGCAGAAAACCGAAGTCAAATCGTGCATTTTCGGCTTACACACGAACTCACAGTGGTAATCATGCATCTTCTATTTTGCGGCTCCCAACCGGTAGGTATGGTGGAGGTAAATTTCATCCACGATCTGGCAGCTCTGGGGCAGACAGGCAGAGGTGCGACAGTACCCAAAGGGCATGTGATACCAGAGATGAGGTGGGAGATTACTTATGCCGTGTATTTGATTTCGACCGACTTACCGCAGCGTGCCCTGTTTGCCTTAGCCTTCCGGGAATTAAAATTAAAGGTCCAAAAGCGCGCCCTGTTTGCCTTATTGTTATTTTTCGGGAACTAAAATGAAAGGTGGCTTACCTGCTACTCACTTGGTAAAACAGGGTATAATTTGATAGAGTCGGTAGAGAAGATCGGAGTTGGTAACAATTATACATAATAAAATAATAAATTAAGAAAAATGTATCAAATCTACTTCTTTAAACTTAATTATTTAACTAAGCTTTGGCTTTAATGGGTTTTTCAACTAGAAAATGTTATAATAATACAGATAATTTTTTATTTATTATCTCCAGTTCTTAGAATAATATAATAATGAATTAATTTATAATTAATACTGTGAATAATTATACCTAATTATTTTTATCCATGTTATTTAAATTTAAATTTATTATTGTGTTTTTAAAGATAAGGAGTTTATATAATAATAATTATAGTATGATCTTCAATTCAATAGATTCTATATTAGGAGCTAGTCAGTATCAATATTATTAATATTTTACATTATTTTCATTATATATATATTTTTTTTTTTAATCAGAATCGTAGACTAAAATTCTACTTTTTTCGGTTGAGCTGAAAGAAAATCTGAATTAGTAGTTACCATTTTTTTTTTTAAGTTTAAGAATAATTGATGTAACTATTATTTTTCGTGGAACTTTTCCTGATTATCGATACGATAAATTATTAATACTAATTTGAAAATATTTTTACTAAAGATTTGACATGTGATATTATATTTATAGTTAATTAATTGGTTGATAATTACCAGTATTTCATTAAATAATAAAACTTTAACTTTGACAAATGTTTAATTGTAAAATTGTAACCGCTTCGAATAAAATATTATTTTTCAATTACATTATTCAATTGTGATTACTCTGAATTAGTCTAATTTAAAAAATTGAAGTTGGTCATTTGTTTTTCAGAGATTCTGACACACAAATCGTTTGATATATGTTTTTTTTCTAATTTCAAGAAAATTCAATCAGAACTTAGTCAATATCGTAACAAATTTTAAATCTTTGTATTTGGTATGTACATACAAATAGGAGAGAAATACTGTCTTGATTTGGAAGAACACCGTTAACTGCATTTTGGATAAGGCCCTTGAGCCGCCTACCGTTAATTGCTTCAGGTGACTTTATCCGATTTGCAGTTAACGGTGTTCTTCCAAATCACCGCAGAATAGGCATGTCGTTGTCGGATCTAAATAACGAGCGGGTTGTTCTACCTAAATCTTGGATTGCTAAACCTTTATTGTTTTTACAAACCAACATGGTCCACCCCCCCCCCCCCCCCCCCCCCCCCCCCTTGTAACTTATGATCAATCCCCGCGCCAAGTTAGGTAGCATGTGGCTAGTCCCCTCCTATTCCTATGTCCATCAGAGGCGGTGAAGCCTTGCCAAGGGGACACAGGAGCCACTGCCTCCCATAGAAATCAACCAGGAAGGGCCAAAGTCTTGATTTGCCTACTCGTAAATAAAATGCTTAAACTCATTCGATCGTAGGATATAGAAACCTTTCAATTCTTTCTTGCTTTGTTTAATCTTTAAAATTTATCTGGAATCTATGTGGAATAATAGAAGCCTTTCCGAATTCATTTATATTTATCCGAAACCTTTGCGAAATATTTGAAATTTTTGTAAAGTCTTCATAAGATCTTTGAAATATTATTGCAACTTTTGTAAATTCTTCGTGGAATTTGTGCGAAATAACTTTTTTAAATCTATTCAAAATGTTTAAAATCTTTGAGAATTCTGAAAACTTTGTGAAAGAATAGAAGTCTTTGTAAAATAATGGAAATATCTGTGAAATCTTCTAAACATATCCTAAATCTTTCCGAAATGTTTAAAATCTCTGTAAAATCATTAGGACATCATTGGAATTATTTGTTCAATCTTTGAAATTTATTTTAAATCATTGCGAAATATGTGTAAGCTTTGTGAAATCTTTAAAGTCCTTGGGAAATCGTTGAAAATTTTGTGAAATATTTCTAAAATCTTAGTGAATTCTCTCAAAATCTTTGCCAAATCATTAGGCAATTATTTAAATCTTTGGTTAAATCTTTGAAATCTATCTGAAATCTTTCTGAAATATTTGAACTCTTTGGGAAATCATTTAATTCTTTATTAAATACTGGTAAATTCTCTAAAAATCATTGTGAAATATTTGAAAGGTATCTGAAATTTTTCAAATCCATCTGAAATCTCGGCGAAATCTTTGAAAACTTTGGGAAATCATTGAATTTTTTGTGAATTGTTTAAAAGTCTTTGCAAATTATTTGAAATACTTTTGAAATATTTGGTGATATTTCTTAAATTAATAAAACCTTCATGAAATCTTTTTAAAATAATTGAAGTCTATGCAGTCTTTTAAATCGACCAGAAATCTTTGAAATCTTAATTGTCGAATAATAAAAGACTTTATCAAATCTTTTAAATCTATGCGAAGTCTTTGCAAAACCTGTGAAATTGTTCCGATTTCTATGGCATTTAACCGTTCTTTTAATAATGTCATTTTAAGTTTTAATAATGTCAATTTAAATCAAAATCAATTGCACTTAAATAGGTTAGTGCACATTTTTGAATGGATATACCTTGACGTGCTAGATCTTTAACCATTTTTAATAAAATCATATGGCATTTATCACATCAAGAATGTAAAGCTTCATTAAGAAATATTAATCATCCTAAATTTGTAATATGCCAATGACGTAAAACACATCTGTATTTTGCAAGCAAATAGTCGCTAGCGCATCTGGAGTACGGTGGGACGACCCCTTGTAAGATTTGACAAGTTTACGCCTGTGGCGTAGAAAATATTTGGAACTCTAATCTGTAATGCAGAGAGCCCATTCATCGTTCGGGAAACTATCCTTTGAAACAGACAGGCCTGAGGTTGTAAAAAGTAGAAATATAGGTGGGAAGTCTCTAGGACAGTGGTCGGCAAACTTTTTGCTCAATTTTCAGGTATGGCCAGGTTCCACTCGACTTAATTTTTTCTACTTGTTTCTGGTCTATTTATGTACCTTAGTGTGAGTGAACTTACTCAAGCAAGGTTCTTTTGTCCACAGGCACATTCTTGCGTAAACAGTTTTAAATTAAGACTCAAAACATCCACCACTGTAAATTTGTAATTGTGAATTCTCTTTCGTTAAAAGAGAGTTTGAGCGCTCCTACGGCACGCGACTGATGGCAATCGCACTCCGCACTTAGTCTTTGCATTTTTTCCGCATTTTTTCCGTATTCGGGCACAGACCTTTAAAAATCAAAGGTGAACGGACCGACAACTGTAATTTTGTGATTTTGAACTCTCCTTTGTTAAAGCTCTTTAGGCTTTAACGAACACATTCTCATCACGTATCTCGTGCTTCGCACTCAATTTTGTCCAACATGTCAACTTTTCTACATTATACACAACACTTTCATATCAATTATAATACATTTTTATGTAACTCAGTCTGGTATTACTTATTAAAAAATTGCAAAATAAAAAGCAAATTGTATTTATCATGATTATTTTTGTATTTGTTTCTTATTTTGCTTTAAATTGTATTCTAAGCTGCTCTGAAACATGTATCATTTCAATAAATGTATATTATTACAATTCATAACATGCATAAAAATTGAATCATACTAATTCTTATTTCCTTGTTTTTATAATTTTTTATTTTTAATGTTGTTTTTTACGATTAAATAAAAACTACTACGCATCTGCATAGGGTCTAATACTGGAACCTATACAGTTTATTATATAAGAGCCTATGTTCTCTTTCGTCTTTTCTGTGCTTTCTCCAAAAAGTGCATTTTTGCATTTTTTATCTTATGTTTTAAGATTAAAAGAAGATCTACTCGTTCAATCGAAAAATGATTAATAATAAATTTATGGATCTTTTTAGGCGAACAACTGTTGTCTGGTAATTTAAGTTCATACCTTGTGTCGTTTTTTTAAACAAATTTAATATTTTTATTTAGAATATTATTTTTTACGACTAAAGCAAAAATTAACTGCACGGAGAAAAATGAATGTTCAAAAGTAAAATCTAGATGTTCTGGATTAACATATTATATGTTTAACTATAGGACAACAATCTAGATGTTCGAAGTTAGCATCTGTAGATCTTAAAATGTGAAATGTTACCCCCTAACATTCAAAATGTTCTACTGAAAAATCCGAGATATTACATGTATGGTTATGTCAAATTACGTCTGCAAATATTTGAGGAGTTTACTTATTTATGGTCATTTAAGGAATTAATTGATAACTTATTTGTGAATTTTACATTAAACTTTAATGTTCGCACACGAACGAAAAATAGGTAAGGGGTATAAAATGTCGAGCAGATGATGCATTCAGTCAAGTTGAGGTTATATTCAATATTTTTAATTCAAAATAAAAACGTGGATGAATAATCGGAGAACGAATGATCTATAATCTAAATTAAATATTCTATCTATTTCAAGTTACTTAAACTCAAATTTTATTTCAAATTTATAAACCTTTTTTCAAATTTGTTAAGTCAATAAACCTAAAACATAAGATCGTTGTTCTCTTCTTTAAACTTAAAAAAGTCGTTATCCAATTTCATCTAAGGGCATCTAATTTTTATTCTTTGGAAATGTTCCAAAATTGTAATATTCCATAATTTTAATATTGATTATATATAGCTTTGAAATATAGTCGTGAAATTGCAATGCGCGATGCGCATGCGCTCGAACGGTGTTAACATCTGAATGTGTTTCAGTTTAACATAAAAATATTTGTACGCCTAACATCTCAAAAAGACGTTAAATGTTTGGCATCACTATCTGTGTATTAGGTGCTACAATCTTACTCTTTAAACATCTACATTTGAACATCTATTTTTCTCCGTGTGTCCTATCAAAACTTATAGCTCTTTTTTGGATGAACAATTTTTGTCTCATTTTTTTCGTAGCTTATATTGAAAAGTGATTCATTATCAATTTGTAGTTCTTTCCAGGGCGCGCAATTTAAGCTTTTTCACATTTTTCGTATCTTGCATAGTTTGACCAAAACATGGGATTTTTTATTATTTTTGGTACGATCAAATTTGGTATGTTCAACTTTTCGACAAAATTGAAAAGGTTGTTATCATAATCTTGTAGGGCTTTCAAAAAGTGGTCTCAAAAATATTTAAAAAGTGCCCACTTTTTGAATTTTCATCCAAAATGGATGGCTAACGAACTTGACCTTTCGTTTAGGACACTAAACGAGTGTACCAAAGGGCAATCTAATAGATTACTTTTTTCAAAAGTTATCGTGTTCACAGACAGACAGACATGCAGCCATACAAACAGATAGAAACATTCGTAAAAACCTGTTTTTCGGATTCAGGGGGTCTCAAAATGTGGACATTTGACAAAAACTGGGAGGTGAAATTTTACACAAATCTAATACCTTCTCTGATGAGAATGTAAAAATCATATTACAATAAGTGATAATAATACTGGTCATATGTTCGACTGATTAATCACAGTAAAATATATGTAGAAAAGTATTGCAAGAAAAAATATACTACAGAAAATCTTGATAAAGCAAAATATTGAACTGAAGAGATTATGAAATTACTTTAAGAAATTAATAAAAATAGATACCTACTGAAACTAATGAAAATGAAAGTTTTTACCATTATAGAGTTATAATTTATTTTTTAATTCTTATTAAATATATATTGCACACATTTTCTTATAAAAATTAATTTGTTTAAAATGTTCAAATGGTTCAAAATCTAAAAAAAGTTAAGTTCTGAATTTGTTTATGAAATTTATTTGTATAATAAATCATTATTGTAAATTTGCAAGGTTTCGTAGGAAAATGTGATTAGAAATATATTCTTTGTTGATTCCGTAAACAAATTAGGCCTATTTTTCAAAAAATGCCTAAACTATTAATTTACTCATGAAAGTAGTTTAAATAATAAATCTTGAAAATGCGATTATTATAATTAATCGGAAAGACGTTCTTAATTAAATTTGTAAAAAAACTGACCCTATTCGTTTGAAAAATAGCCAAATTCTGAAGTTGTTATGAAAGTTCTTTAAATAATTAACCATTCTTGTAGATTTAACAAATACCTTAGGAAAGAGTCATCGCAAAGATAATCATAGTTAACTTCGTAAGCAAATTGTGTTTATTAGTTGCAAAGTACCTCACCTCTCAATATGTTTATGAAAATTGTTGAAATGATTAATAATTATTATAAATTTACAAAGTATCGTAAGAAATGATCATCGAAAGACAATCTTAGTTCAGATCTTTGAACGGATAAGTGAAAAAGCTATTACTAATCTTGAGACTAGACTTGGACAAACAGGTACAAAGTTGTCACCTTTCCAGAAACCTGAAAACACAGGTCGAAGAAGGCAGGGAGTAAAATCGCATGCTCCCTCCCCCTCAACCATGGCGCTCTGTGCAACCGCACGGCTTACACGCCCCAAAATGCGGCCCTTATTTTGAATGAACTGGTTGAAATTGAAAAGTTTAAAATTGCATTGTCTAAAATAAAAATAAATAAAAATTCGAAGTTTTTGAATGGTTACAGTTTTAAATCTCTGAATTTTCACATTCAATACTGAATTAAAACATTTACAAACATTGAAACATTCTATTTAGTTTTCGTTTGAAAATTCTCGAATTTTATTTGCTTCATATTGAAAATTATTTATTTTAAAAAAATGTCAACTTAACATTTTCCAATTTTGAAATTTTTGAACCAGTTTTTGATTTGACTTTGAGGTCGCCTTGAAAACTTGAATAATTCTTGATTAACTTTCGTGCTAAATTATCTATTCCAAATATGAATAGGAAATTTTTTATTTTTCTATCAGAAATTTGAAAATATTATATTCAAAATGTACGTTTATTTGCGATTCCAACGATATGTTACTTGCAATGAAAAGATTAAAATTAGAATAAGTTGTCGCAGATATGCTTATTGTTACTTTTCAGCAATTCCCGTAGTCGTTTTCAAAGAAATAATCATTAATATACAATTTTAATATTTATTATGACTTTTAAAACAATTTTCAATTGTTTAAACAAATGTAAACTATTTCAACAATCATTTATTCCCCAGAAATTAAAAAATGATCTTATTTTCTTATTGAAATGAAATATTTTGTCATTGTTTGGAGTAGTAAATTTGTCTAAAACAATTACGTAATTATTTAAACAATTAATTATTGTTTATTTTCAAAAAATTTTCAATTGAGCCAGAGATGTCCCATTTTATTCAAATTGGTATCATATGCTACTTTCTGTTGAATAATTATATAATTTTGACACATTTATTTTATTGTTCCATAAATTTTTTTTCTTTAAACAATATTTATTTGCTAAAGCAGTTTTTTTCGGTAACTAAAAGAATTGCAATAAAATATAACACATAGCATTATGTTTCTGACTTTACAGAGTATAGAAAGGAAAAATGTACCACTTTTTAAATGTTTAAACAAATATAATTTGTTTAAATAATTACTTTTCCAAAAATACTTTTGAATCGTAATAAATGATATGTGTTCTATTCAATAGTTATCGAAAAATAACTGCTTGAGCAAAGGAAAATTGTGTGAACAAATAGAACTTTGTTAAACATTAAAAGAAATGTTTGAAAATGATGTAATTATTATTATTATTATATATGTATATAGACGTATATATGTATGTATGTATGTATGCATGTATGTATGTATGTATATATGATATCAAATATACTTATTTAATTTTTCAATCAAAATCAAAAGAAAACTTTCGGTACATAAAAATTAAGTGAAAAATGCACTTGACCCCTTTTTAATAAAACCAATATCAGAAGCCAAAAAACATTGCTTCGAAAATGATTTTTCCAAAAAGTTTATTTCCAGCGATGCATACTTGCAGAGAACATTTTTCTCTTAATTTTTTTTAACAGAAACTTATATTTTAAAATTGTATATTGAATTTGAAAATAATCCTTGAA
This sequence comes from Belonocnema kinseyi, assembly GCF_010883055.1. Lineage (NCBI taxonomy): Eukaryota > Metazoa > Arthropoda > Insecta > Hymenoptera > Cynipidae > Belonocnema > Belonocnema kinseyi. Next base: position 22,607,679 of record NC_046658.1, read on the forward strand.
TTATTATTATATAAACTCCTAATCTGCTAAGAAAACATAATAATAATTTAAAATTTAAATAGTATATATTAAAATAATTAGGTATAATTATTCATATTATTATTATCAAAGTATTATTGTTATAAAAACTGAAGATAATAAATTTAAAAATTTTTATTTATTATAATAACATTTTATAGTTAAAAAAATCATTAAAACCAATGCTTAGTTAAATAATTAATTTTAAACTGTAACGTGAAATTCAACAATTTTGAAGGAATACTTAAAATTGTATACATTGAAACATTTAGCAGGTAAAAATTAAAGAATTTGACATTAATAGTTGTAGGGGTTTGTTGAGTTCCAAAACATTACGATTTTAGTTGCATATTTAGCTCTTTGGATAGAAAATAAATTATATTGTTAGAAATTAATGTTTTATATTTGAAAATTCAGGTATTTCATTTTTGGTTGAAAATTTGTCTTTTGACTTCTTCAAGGTAAGTGAGTAAAAATTCATGCATTCTGTTGAAAATTCATTTTTGTTGTTGAAAATAATAATTTTTCTAAACAGGCTATTCAAGTATTCCATTTATTCCATTCTTGTTTGTTTGTCAATTTAACTATTTGTCGTTTAAAATTCACCTTTTTTTAAAAAATGAATGTTTTTTATGTAAAATTACAAAAATTAAACAATTAATTTTTTTAACAGTGTTTTAACCATAATAAGGTGCTAATTCTATTTTCGTAATTTTGGGCTCACAACTACGCAGCCATTCATACCGAGTATTCTTACAACAGAAATAGACCATAAAAGGAGGAAAATTTCCAAAATTGATTAGGTTCAACCAGGTAGACGAACTATAGGCAAAGGTATATACGGTTCTTAATTAATTCCGGAAGAATGCTTACTAGGTTTTCCCCGAAAGTAATTGAGGGGTTCTAACTTAAAAGGCCTTGCATAAATATGGGTCATATATCTCTCAAACTTAAGACTATGTTGTAGAACCGTTTGCAGTTTAATATTTAGGAATTTGCAATCGTGTATGTTACATTAAAATATTTAGTACTTATATTACTGTTTTCTTCTATTTTATTTGAATAACTGTACACTTTAAGGTAGTATTTTGTGTGTATATATTAGTTATATTTTCTCAAATATGTGATTCTAATTTCAAGGTAAAAGAGCCATCAATCATTTAAAATTTCAAATCGTACAATTAAAAATAATGTTGTAAAAAGCTCTGAATAAAAAGTTTGTCACATTTGGAAATGTTCAAGCATTTTTCTCAAATTTCTCAAATTTCTTTATAAAATGGACAGATTGGATTTATCCCCTGCTTGATTTTATACAGAATTTTGAATTTTGATAGCATTCAACATTTTAAAGAGAAAAATGTTTGGCTCAGTCATAATTAAAATAAATAAAACTTTTCAGTCATTAAAAAATAGGTGAACATAAAACTTTTCCCGGTGATGTATTAAAATTATAAGTCATAATTTATGATTTATAGCATATAAATAGGTATGTAACGATATAATATTTAAAATTTTACTTTTAAAAATAAATAATTAGTTTTCATTATATAACTACTCACTAATAATTGTGAATCATTAGAATAATTATATAATAAACACTTAATATTCGAGTGGTAAATAAATATGCAGTACATCATTTACATTTATGGTAACTCCGGTAATTGTAACTGCGGTGGTAACTCATTTTTTAAATTTTCTAACTTCAGCAATTACCGACGCGGAAAGTCTGAAAAATGCCGAAAACTGCGAAGTAACTCCGAGGAGTTGACCCACAAACCAAGAGGGTGCTTTTAGCAGTCGAATTTGGACGTAGTCTCTTATTCCATTACATGAGCAATCTCCCAACTCATCTCTGGTGATACCATGGTGTACCCACTCCTATAGAAAAAGTGGTGAAAAAATTGTAGTAATAGCTGCGTCCCCTAGATGGCGCTCGTTTGAGTTCAAAATTCAGAATTAACTTGAGCAGACGATAGAAGTTATATCGTCTGCTCAAGTTCACTGTAGGTGCAAGAATTATATTTTTTTTCGTGATGAACTTGGATGCACAATGGATTTTCACCGATAACACAAACTAAAAATGGAACCAAGTCAAATCGATTAAATGCAGTCAAATGTTAAAGTCTGTTGGAATCGTTCTATGATAGAACGAACAATCGAATGTTAAAGTCTGTTGGAATCGTTCTATGATAGATTGATTGCAACAGACTTAAAAATTTGATTGCATTTGATCGATGATAGAATTTATTTTGTTCAATTGTTTGTTTGTTTAATTGGTTATTATTATTAATGTATTTATTACAGAAAAAGAAGTCAACATAACCTAAAAAATTAGGGGGGGGGGTCGTTACTGTAGACAATAGTTCTTGCTATGTCCGCTAGGTGGCGCTGATCTTGCATTTTGCCACAATCTATAAGTATCCCCTCTAAATACATGAGAATGAGCACGCCGTGTGTGATACTTAGAACTACACACATTTTTGGTGTTTTTTTTAAAACAAAATTTGATATTGCTAACAACGTGTGTGTATATTTCGAGGTTATGCGTGTTACAATTCTGCCGAGCGTCACTTCCAAACTACCCAATATTTTTGGCCGAAAACATTGGATTTACAAATAACAATAGTAACTAATCTCCCGGAACTAACCTTGTTTGCAGGCAATCACAAAAATTTATTTCATCAATAATTTCCAAATCATCGGAAAGGCAGAGATGAAAAACGACGTAACCTCAAAATAATACACATCCATGAAATTTGTATTTAGAAAAATAATTTTTTTTGTTATTATCCCTCAAAAAAGAGTCTGGCGACGTCCGTTAAGATATTTTATAGCATCTCCGAATTCAGTTGTTAAATATTTTCCTTTTTGTGGAAAAAAGCCGGGGGAACTGTACCCGATTGACCACGCGACGAAGTATTACATGCCCTAACGCTGCATGTGCGAATTGCAGGAAAAATTCGAAAACAGCCTTATAAATAATCGTATAAAGCTAAAATAAAAATCAGAAACATGTCACTTATATTTATAAAGAAAATTAAAACGGGAAAAGTGTGCTATTTAAAAATTTTAAGTGCTTTGCAACATATTTGTAGAATTATAATTCCGTACTATACACAATGCCGATTTTGGAAAGAACGAATAATGTTTACAAATCTTCTTGTCGTTTGTTTTCATTACTGAACTTAATATAAATCATTTGTAGTAATTATATAAAGTCTCATAAAGTAGTGTCTTTATTATTTTAACTATCAGAAAAGTTAATCATAAATGATTAAAAATAAAATCATTAATTATAATTTATAAAGCAATTATAATGATTTTAATTCTAAAGTAATAATTATACTATTATATTATATATATATTTTTGTGATCAACAATTTTTATGACATTTATGACTTGCTGTACTGGACCCCCATTCAGTGTATTATTCCAATTTTTGTAATTTTCGGACGTTTTACAAGTAACACTTCTCTTCTTAAGCGTTTCTTAATAGCTTAATTAATTTCTGACCTAAAACTTAAAAATTTCTTTAATTTAATTTTTTTACGAAGTTTTTGTGATATAAATAGTTTGTTTTCTATTCGCCAAAATAATTTATTTCAGGTAATGCCTAATTTAATATACAAGTAATCCCATTTAATTATTTTCCAAGACCAAAGAAGTGATAAACAGCTTGTTACACCGCGACATCACACCAAAATTTTATTTTCTCCGAACTGAATAACTTCTTTGGATCCACATTTTTTTATTCTCATTCAATCTCCATATCTTGAAATATCACGGGAACATGTTTTTATACTTTTTTAAAACTAAAATTTAAATTTTTTATCTCAATCCGCAGCCGTGCCCGCTCTAATTTTAGGTTAGTGTAAGTTTCAGATTTTCATACTTTACATATATTACCTCTAAATTTGATCATTTTTTCTGATCAAACTTTTCAGGCCTTAAATCAGGAATACTTCAGCTCGGGAGTGTAATCTTGTTTTATCTTAAAATCGTCATTTCGATTTTACGGAATGTTTTTTCACTTTCCTGTAAAGCTGCCAGTGTCCCATAGCTCCTGTTGGAGTGCCATCTTTCGTGTATGTATGGCAAAAACAAATAGTGTTAAGCCTGTCTTCATTACTATTTTTAACGTATGCGTATATTGTCGCACAATCAACCAATTTAATAAGACTTATAATAATCACTCATAGTACTTCATTTTGCTTCGCATAATTGAAAGATTTTCAGGATCAAATACATTGAGCGCTAAGAATTCTACCTAGACAATTGAAAACAAATCAGAAAGCTAGAGTGGGGTCACAGTAAATCCCAAGAGTCCTTTAAGGTTCAAGAATTTGAAATTTATCATTTCTATTAAATATAAAACTATGTATCTTCAAGAATTAAAAGGTGTATTAACCAAATTCGCAATATCTACTCAAGTATATAAGTTTGAGAAACGCTGTGCTGCATCATGACGAGAAATGATTTGAATCGTTGTTAGAAAAGTGTCCCTGCACTGCCATGGTAACTAATATGGAGGTCACTTTACGAGACATCGACATGTAGAAATCAGCCCCCTGCCTCGACCATGTAAGTTTAGATAGTAGTAGTTTTCTTACTATCCCGAGGGGAAATGTCGGTCAAACTAAGCCAACAGATGGCACCACAAAAAGTAGGTCTGTCTTTTTTATTGAATCGCATTAAGAAAAAGCAAAAATAATTAAAAACTTTACTAATTACTAATTATTTCAAAAAAGAAGACCTCAATCACAAAAATATTTAAAACATATACATGATCAGAAGAATTAATAAAAATATATTACCTATATCCAATATAAATATAATAATAATTAGAATATGTAAGACTACAACTTAAGTTGCAAAGTAAAGCATCTTTGTACCTTTAAAATCTTAATAATTTCAAGTTTTGAAGGAAACATTGTTAAAAAGTATTGGCATTGTAATTAAAATGTTTGAGGGAATCAAGTTTCAAATCAAATTATTTGAGGGAATCATTTGGTAACAAGTCAATGACACGAATGATAAATGAGAAAATGGATTTAATATTATTTATTATAATGTATATATTTATTTAAATTGAAATATATATATATATATATATATATATACATTTATACAGTTCAATAATTTTTTTGTTGCTTAATCTTGAAAGCTTTTTTTCTCGCTGCATTCAGCTCCTAATAATTTTATTTAAAAATTTACATTTAAAGGAGCTTTTAAATTAAATAGTTAATTATATTATTGTGAACTTTATTATTAGAATAAACAGACTATAAGCTATTAAAATCTATAAACAAACGTACTGTACTCATGACGCACAGTTGGAGGAAATGCACATTTTTCATTCAAAAATGTCCAGAGCCTTCAATTTTCTTGCGATTTTGAATTTTTCTGTTATAAATTGAAGATCCTCAAATTCAATAGATCTTGACTCTCCGATCTTTTGTGTCATCTATTTTTTTATTAATAATTTTTCAAGTCAAAGTATGAAATTTTTTTTTTGCTAAACGTGCTTCTCATTAATCTAGGAATGATATTTAATAACAAAAATAATTTAAAAGTTTATAATAACCACTGTGATAAACAATTTTTGTGGCAAAATATTAGAATTTGAGATTTTTCAAATTATAATTTCCTTCAATGGCCAGAACGACTTCAGGTATTCCTGAAAATAATAAATATTTAATAAATTTGATAAAATGTAACAATTAAAATTTTTGTAAACAAATTAGATAAACAAATTTTAAATGTTGGCCATTTTGCATAGAAAAATTTTTTTTGCACTGAAAATGTTTTAAGCTATTGGACGAATGACTGCTAGTCACAAAAATATTAGAAAAGTTAACAATAACCACTGTTATTAACAATTCTTTTGACAAAATATTTAAACTTAAGGTTTTATAAAATTTAAATTTTCTTTGATGGCCAAGTCGGTGGCTTATTGTCAAAAGATTTTGTATTGAGTGTAAGTTGTTATATTTCACTAAATATGATCAAAAAGACATTGTTTAGGAATATCCGTAGCCATTCTAGCGATTAAAGAAAATAAAAATTTTGATAAAACCTTACATTTTAATGTTTTGTCACGAGAATTATTTATAACAATGGTTATTGTTAACTTCTAACATATTTTTGTGACTAGCAGTTATTCGCCCAACAGCTTAAAATATTTCCAGTGTAAAAAAAATTTCTATGCGAAAGGAGCAAAATTTTGAATTTCTTTATCTAATGTAATTCGAAAAATCTCAAATAATAATATTTGGCCACAATAATTGTTTATAACAATAATTATTATAAAATTTTAAATTATTTTTGTTATTATATGTCATTCCTACTTTAATGTGAAGCACTTTTAGCACCAAAAACTTTTACCGATAATAAGACTATTTGTTAATTTGTTTATCAAATTTATTTGCAACAAATAAATGGAATGATAAACAAATTATTTGTATTTTATTATTCCCTAAACATTAATTTAAGACACTATAAAGTTTGCCTGATCAGTTATCAAAGCGTAAAAAATTGTTATGTACACAATTTCAGTTTTCCATGCTTTGAGTAGAAAAATTATTAATAAACAAATAGAGAAGACAAAAGGTCGGAGCGTCAAGCTGAACGAAAAAAGTGAATTCCCTCCTACGGTCCGTCATGAGTACGGTACGTTTGTTTATAGAGTTTAATAGTTTTTAGTCTATTCACTTTAGAAATGAGGTTTGCAATAATATAATGAATTATTTAATTCAAAATCTCTTTAAATTAAATTTTTTAAATAAAATTATTAGGGGTTGAATGCAGCGAGAAAAAAGCTTTCAAGATTAAGCAACAAATAAATGATTACACTGCATAAATTTATATATGATGTTCGGTTCAATTTAAATTATATTAAGCAATATTAAATCCACTTTCTTATTTATTAGTCTTTTCATTGACTTTTACCAAATTATTCCCTCAATATACAATATACGTCATATATTTTTTATTAATTGAGCTGCCGGGTCGAAGAAGGGCACATAAACTTATTTCGCCGGGAGAGGGGAGGCCCCTGGAAGTTTTCAAAAGCATTTTCGTATTTTAATTTTTAAAGACTATAACTAGATGTAGAATTTCGTTGCGCATCTTTTTTCCCTCAGGTAAACAGTTGTAGCTTCTTTATTTTTCTGATTAAAGCCAAAAAACTGGCTTTTCTGGAAAAATCAATTTTAATTGGTTTTTAACTTCAACTCGTGCTCAGTCAGTCAATTTTCAGGATTTTTCAATAAAATTTACAGAGAATGTAGTTCAAAATGTCCTTCGACTGATAGAGCAAAAGGAATTCAAACATTTATTTTAAAAACTTGTTAATTTTTTTCGTATGCGTGGCGCTTATCGGACATCTCTCACTTCCAGCGTTCGTTTATCGAGCGAATTTTGAGCAACGAAAAACTTTTAGCAAGCAAGTTGTTAACAACAGTACAAAGAACTTTCTTGGAAAATTTTAGCCCAATCGAATTGATATTGCAGAAATTATTAACGTCTAAGCCGATAGCAGCTAGGCGACTCGCGCGCGTGCTATAGCGAGAGTCTCAGGTCCGATTTATAATACAGATCACCGGCGCCAAAAGTAAAAACTAATCAGGTAATCAGGTAATATCACAGGATTATGCATAAATAAACAATAGTGCATAATGTAAAATAATTTAAAAATGTAATGTTATGTTAAATAGAATGGTTCTATTTTTATGACAAACTGTACAAAAGTAAAACAAAACATAAACATCTAATAGTTGAGATTCGCCGGATTTTTTAATTCTGCGAATTTTTCAATGCTTCAAATTCGTAGAAATGATAACAGTGAAATATCGACAAAGTGCATTTGATTTTCATTCCTGTTGTAATGGAGCGTTAGTATTTTTTGTCTTTTGAAAGACAAATGTCACTGGATTTTTAATTCTTTAACAAAAGTGTTGTGATACGATGTCAGAGCAAGCGAATCCTAGAGGTAGAAGAAGAAGTAGACATGAAGAACAGTGAGAGGAAAATTTGCGAAAAACTAAGAGAAACAAGGTATAAATTTTATATTCTAAAAAGATTCAATAAAAAAATATGTCATAAAAATAATAGCGATAATTTTTTCACTGCAAATATCAATTCATAAATGTGAGACATTTCACTCTGAATTTAAATCAGTAAAATTTTATTGAAAATCAGTGACAATCATTGAGCGAACGAGTTCTCACTATTTTATCAGCGAAATATCCTTTATTTCTTTCACGGTGAAGAATATATATCTGTTTCAAATAAAATCCAGAACGCAAAAGTTTTTGAGCCTCTTAAAATTTGCTGTAAACGTCTGAAGTGTCATGAAAAAATTGGAGTCCCAGAACAGAATACATTTCATTCGAATTTTTGGCAATTAGCTGATTACGACAAGCAGAATATTTCGCTAAGTAATATAATGAAATGCGAGAATCCATCATCTGTAGATCTTAGTGCTAAAAAACAGATGTTAATAAAGTGGAATTTTGAATTTCCCCATGAGAAAAAAAATCTTCCTGTTTGTCAGCAGTTTCTCTGCGAATTACTTGGCGTAGGAATTAAAAGATTAAGGGTTTTACAAGGGAAATTTTTGAATAAAAAAAATGTATGCGATACTAGAGATAAACACTAATAGTAATGTAAAATTAAATGCCAATATGAAAGACCTAATCAAAATTCACTGTTATAGTTTGAGACATCGCGAATCTCACTATAAAAGAGAAGGAACTGCTTTAAAATACTTTGAAAATCCAGAATTGAATTTAAGTACTTTATATAACCTATTTCTTGACTACCATCAGAGCGTCACACAAGAGGAAGACATTCCTTTAAGCGAATCTTGCTATGCATTTTAACCATAACTTGCCTGTTTCGTTTAAGCTTCCCCGAACCGATGTAGGTAACGTGTGCTACGAAAGTGAACGAAAAATGTCGAATCTCCGAATATTACTGAGCACAAAAAAATCGAAAGATTATTTGAGATTTAAAAAAGAACTTTTATCAGAAAAAAAACGTTGTATGTTGCGAGTTCGATTACGCGCAAAATTTACCATTAACAAAGATTCCCGTCAATGATCAGTTTTATAAAAGATTATTATGGCTTTTTCTTTTTAATTTCCATGTACACAATACAGATGAAAGTTACATGTTTCCATACCTCAAAGGGCTTGCAAAGAAGGGTGCGAACACGGTTTTCAGCTTTCTATATCATACAGTAAAAGAAGAATTTATTTCAGAACGTCACTCTAAAATAATTCTTTTCTCGGATGCTGCCTTTGGACAAAACCGTAATTATACCATGTTTACATTTTTAATTCTATTATCAATGGAACTAAATGTTGAAATTTCACACGTATTTCCTGTCTGCGGCCATTCATATTGTATATGCGATGGCAATTTTGGAATGTACGCTCAGAAGAAGAAAAAAATGGAGAGAATTGAAACGTTCGATGATTATTATAATCTAATTCTTAGTGCTCGTAATCCTCCTTTCACTATAATTAAATCTTCAACAGAGATTTCACAAGATTTTGATACATTATTGAGGGCTAACTTGCAAAAACCCAAAGGAATGAAAATTAGTGAATCAAATGTCATTAAGTATCATTCAAGCGAAAAAATCCATGTTTTTCAAAAATATAATAAAGAAAATCCTTCTGCTTATGAAGTAAATTTAGCTATTAAACTGGCAACTCTTCCTAAGTTATCTCCACCCGCGTAGGTATCAGTATAGCTAAAATAAAAGACGTTAAACGTTTAATGGTTTATCTTACAGAAGAAGGACGCGTGTTCTTGAACAATTTTTTTTCTTTAATTGAAACTAAACCTTGTGACAGTAAGGCTCTAAATATGACTTCCGACGATGATAGCTGTTCTGAATAAAAAAAAATTATTTTGTTCTTTCCATAAACGGAATGTATGTATCAAAGCGAACAAGGATCTCATTAGTAATCATAAGTTCAGAAAGCATAATACACATTAAAGACGTTAATATATTTTAAAATTATTATTGAATAAAAAATGTAAAGAGATTATGAACTAAAATAAATTTTTTCCCAACTTCTAATTCTGCGAATTTTCAGAGATTATATGATATTGTTAGATTTGTCTCAAAAAGGGAACCATGCTATTGTACATAATATTAAATTAATAAATTAATAAATTATTTTACATTATGCACTATTATTTATTTATGCATAATACATTGATACTACCTGATTACTTGATTAGTTTTTACTTTTGGCACCGGTGAACTGCATTATGAATCGGATCTGAGGCTCTCGCTACAGCCCGCGCGTGAGTCGCCTAGCTGCTATCGGCTTAAGACGTTAATAATTTCTGGAATATCAATTCTATTGAGTTAAAATTTTCCAGAAAACTTCTTTGTACTGTTGTTAACAACTTTCTCGCTGAAAGTTTTTCGTTGCTTAAAATTCGCTCGATAAACGAAACGCTGGAAGTAAGAGAAGTCCGATAAGCGCCACGCATCAGAAATAAATTAACAACAATTTTTTTTTAATGAATTTTAAAATTCATTTTGCTCTATCAGTCCGAGGACATTTCGAATTATATTCCCTGAAAATTTTATTTAAAAATCTTAAAAACTGACTGACTGAGCACAAGTTGAAATGAAAAACGAATAAAAATTGATTTTTCCAGAAAAGCCAGTTTTTTGGCTTTAATTGGAAAAATAAAAAAGCTACAACTTTTTTCCTACGGGAAGAAAGATGCGAAATGAAATTCTACATCTAGGTTTATTCTTTAAAAATTAAAATTCGAAAAAGTTTTTGAAAACGTCCAGGGGCCTCCCCACTCCTGGCGAAATAAGTTTATGTGACCTTCTTCGATCCGGCAGCTCAATTCTTCTGCTCATGTATATGTTTTAAATATTTTTGTCATTTAGGTCTTTAATATTATTAATTTTTTCATTAGCTACATTAATAATTTAAAAAAATAAATTTTTAACGTTAACAAACAATAAAATCAATAATATGAGCAAAATAAATGACAAAAATATAAAGTTCGAACTGCTATCAAAATATATCTAAAAATTAAATTTTATTCATTTTAAACTACAGATTTTCATGACTTTTTCTTTTTTTAAATAATTAGTAATAGTTAGACTTTTTTTCATCTATTTTTTTTGTTTATTTGCAAACAGCAACAAGTTTTTAATTATTATTGCTTTTTCTTAAGGCAATTCAATGAAAAAGATAGACCTATTTTTTGTGGTGCCATCTGTTGGATTAGTTTAACCGACAATTTCCCTCCGGATCGTAAGAAAACAGAAAAGTAATTTATATTTGACGTTGACCAATAATGTGACCAATAATGTGACGTTTATAATGTGATGTTTATTGTAATAATGTAACAGTGGCGTATATTGTAATAATGTGACGTTTATTGTAATTCTCAGAATTGATTTATTTATAATTTATTTCATTATGATTTATTGTAAATAAATATTAAAAATGGTATCAGCCTATGTAGTTTGTGGGCATTGTAAAGACGTTTATATGAGGATATTTTTTCATACGTAAGTAAAGTTATTGAATATAGTAAAATAAAAAATGTTACGACAAAAACAAAACCTCAAATTATGAAGTATTATACCTATGTTATACAAATGGTTATTTCTTATATTATAGAAATATTGTCAATTGCATTTTAATGTTATTTTATCGCTAGGTTCCCTTTAACAGATGAGAACAGAATGGAGGACTGGTGTTCTGCAATGCATTTGCCTAGAGAAAGAGTGACAAAGCATTGGAGACTTTGCAGCGCGCATTTCAACGCAAAACCTTATAAGCAAAAATTCAAAATTTCAACCAAGAAGAATGACTATTAAACAAAATTGAAGAATATTCAACAAAATAAATAAATTTTAAAACAAATGATAAAATTTTTAACAGAAAAAAAGACTACACGTAATTTAATAATTGAAAAATTGTATGACACTATTTTTCAGATTTTTTATAGTTTTTACATTAATTTTGAACTCACAAAACGAGTATTATTGTAGCATTTTCAATCCAATGTCAAGAAGAATTTAAGGTTGCCAAGTTTTTTAAATAAAATAACTTTAACAGATTATTTTACATTAATGTTTTTAAACATTCATTTTATTGTAACTACAAATTTCTGATGTATTGTTTATTATTATGTTTTTAAATTAAACTTACAGAATATTCAGGCAATACCCGAGGCACCGATTCACTTGACACAGTCCTGGAATAGATAAAGATAGGCTTCATCTTATATGTTTTTTCTCTCTCTAGAATCCATTTCTATTCTCCCCAAAGCGTTACCGGTCCATTTCTATATGTCGATGTGACTGTAACAGCATGCGCTGTTTTAGAAAAATACGTCAGGGCGCTAGCACCCTGTTACTAAGTACATACCAGTTAATAGTTTTAAGAGCGGTAAACATTTGAAATAATTAAAATGATAAGACATACAGTATATTTAGAAATTTAAATAGATCGTTATTATCAGAAAGAATAATTATCAATTATAATTGAAAATAGGAAATTAGTCTTCTCTGTACCTCGAATTAATAACTTCTAATAGCTAGTTGTAAAGGATCAGAAGTTAAGCATTTAAATAGCTATGTAAACTCAGATAGATCTATATATGCAATTGTATATATGGCAGTGATCCCAGATCTGAAACGAGATGCGATCCAATACTATGACAGGGCTATGTCCGTGTGAATATAGTAGGAGACGCTGTAAATGACTGAGTTGCGCGCGC
>NC_046658.1:22620576-22623185 GCF_010883055.1 Belonocnema kinseyi
ACAAATCAAGGCTTTTTATTTCTAACCACTCTGTTCAAATTTGTATAGTTTTTAATCGTTGTTTATAATGGCTTGTCCCAGATCTGAATTATTTTTTTTTTTCAAAAAATCTCTGATCCAATTCAGAAATACATACAATTGCTTTGAAAAGAGTTTTTAATTCAGAAAAATTTCATTTAAATGCTCAATAATTCATACGTAAAAAACACAAACTTTTAACACCTTTAAATTTTACAATTTTTTAATTAAATTATTTTAAAATACGAAATAACCGTTTAAAAATGTTTATGACTAACATTTGAGAGATTTCTGGTTAAAAAATACAAATTACGCTAATATTTTCAAGGTTCAACAGTTTTTAATCAAAAATTAAAACTTCTTTTGTCGTTGAAGATTTATCATTTTAGTAGAAAATGTAATTATTTTGTTGGAAATTTGTTATTCTCTTTTTTTTTAGTTGAAAATTCAATTATTTTGATAGTAAGTTAATTTCTAACATTTTCAATTGGCGAACTAAAATTTGTATCTCTAAATAACAATGCAAAAATATTAATCTGGAACAACTTAAAATAAAAACAATGTAACTTTTATTTTTAAAAGTTTTTAGTTACAAAATTAATTTAATCGTTCAATTTTTAATGTTACAAACTGAAATTTTTTGAATTATTATCATTTTGAACCTTAAAAATAATAGCGTAATTTTTATTTTTTAACCAGAAATCTCTCAAATGTTAAAGTCATACAAATTTTTAAACGGTTATTTCGTATTTTAAAATAATTTAATTAAAAAAATTGTAAAATTTAAAGGTGTTAAAAGTTTGTGTTTTATACGTATGAATTATTGAGCGTTTAAATGAAATTTTTCTGAATTAAAAATTCTTTTCAAAGCAATTGTATGTATTTCTGAATTGGGTCAGAGATTTTTTGAAAAAAAAAATAATTCAGATCTGGGACAAGCCATTATAAACAACGATTAAAAACTATACAAATTTGAACAGAGTGGTTAGAAATAAAAAGCCTTGATTTGTTAAAAATGGTAATGAGCTAAGTTTTAAGTTTGAACGCTACAATTTTAATTTAGAGTAATATTCAAAATTAATTTAAAAATTGAAATTACTTGAAATAATTTGAAACACGATGTAGATTTTTGCAGATTAAAAAAAAAGGTTTTGAGAATTGTAAAATATTCAAAAAGAATAACAAAAATTGTTGTGATTGCTAGGAAAATTGAAAATGATTTTTTAGTTTGAAAAATTAATTTTAAGTGAGTATTTAAAAAGATTTTCAAAATTCAAATAAAAAAAAAAGAATCAGGACGATTTTAAGGCAATTTTTTTATTTTGCAGTTTTTTTAATTTTAGGGAAAAAATCTAATTAACACAATAAATCAATTTTCAATCCAAAAGTTTACTTTTCAACAAAATAAATTAATTTTCTATCAAATAATTGGTGTTTTAACAAAATTGTTAAATTTCCAAGGGAAAAGGTGAATTTTTGACCAAGAAGATTAATGTTCTATACAAAAAAAAAACTTTTTTCCAACTTAACCAATATAAACGATTAATTTTTAATCAATCATATAATAGTTACATTTTCAGATAAAGATAAATAAGTTTTTAAAGCAAAAATTAATTTTAAAGAAAGTTGTTAAATTTTCAACCAATCAGATGAATTTTCGACCAAGAAAATTGATAATCTACGAAAAAAGACAAATCTTAAACAAAATACATGAATTTTTAAAGAAATTATTTAATTTTAAAGTAAAAAAGACGAATTATCTACAAAAAATTGAAATTTTTAAGCGAAAAATATGAGTTTTCAATGAAAGAGTTCAACTTTCAACCAAATAGTTAAATTTTCAATCATAATTTAAAAACCTTGTTAAAAAAACGTATTTTTTTGACAAAGTAGTTCAACTCTTTGTGAAATAATCGACTTTCAAACCCAAGAAGATGTACAGTTAATATTTTAACCAAACAATTGCATTTTTGACCAAAAATGATAAAATTTTCAACCAAAAGGATTAAATTTCTACTAAATAAGGTAAATTTCCAACAAAATACATGAACTTTCAACGAAATTATTTAATTTAAAAAACAAAAAGAATATTTCCACCCAAAACTTATAATTTTATTTTTTAACAATATATTTGCATTTACAACAGAACGATTTTACAACCAAAACATATTTATAGTTCATAATTCAACCGAAAAATGTAATTTTTAATCCAAAAAGTATAAATTTTCCATAAAACAATTTAATTTCTACAAAGAAAGACGACCTTTTAACAAAACACATGATTTTTTAACCAAACATGGTATTGATTAATTGTCAGTTTCAAAATTGTATTTTCAACGAAAGAGATGAACCTTCAAATAAAAAAAAAGACTATTATAATATAACATAATTATAATATTATCATTATTATTATTATACGTATATATATATATATAATTTATGTTTTATACATGAAATAACATTACCTCAAAATATACGCACATCAAGAAGCGCGCGATCTATTCAAATCATGAGAATCGTCAGCATCGAAATCTGGAAATATTAAAATCCCAATCTCCTGAATTTATTTGAAAGCAGTTAGCTGTCAGCAG
>NC_046658.1:22623285-22625908 GCF_010883055.1 Belonocnema kinseyi
ATATAAATAGAATCGACGAAGTGCTCCGATCAGCAATCGTGCATATTCGAGTTTTCAAATTCAGAAGAGGAGAAATGGGTTGCGCGCGCAACTCAGTCATTTGCAACGTCTCCTACTATATTCACACGGACATAGCCCTGTCATAGTATTGGACCGCATCTCGTTTTAGATCTGGGATCACTGATATATGGATCTATCAATCCAAATAGGTTTGACACGCGCGATCTCTGACTACCGCGCGTGTGATCTCAACCGCGAACATACATAAATTATGTACCATGTAAAGGGTTGAAGCGACAAGGCGCCCCTTAGACGCCGTAAATTATTTTCTATAACGCGATTTGACAGAAAAACGTCAATCGACGAGAATCGTAAAAATACGTTTCTGAGAATTAGAATCTCATTATTTTAGCTTGAAATATAAGGGCGGCGCTTAACGCACCTCATCAGGATAGGTTAATTTAACATTAAATTATGTGACGCCAGCAATTCTATTGCCTAGAAGGACAATTCCCACCCTTTTTTTGGTAAAAACGAGGTTATAAATATATGCAAGAACATAGAAAAAGCTCAGATATTGGCGTTTCTCCGTTTGTATTACAAATTAAAAATCTACGACACTCGCTCTCTGACCACGCCGTGGTCGACTTGAGTCGAACTAAATTTTAAGTGAAGTGAGAATAGAAACCATTTAATTAAAATTGTTTTAATTAAATTAAACTTTAAAAATGTCAAACCTGAAGGAAATCTTATTTGTGTAAACAAACTGTTCTCGGCGACGGAATAGGACATTTAATCTTCAAAAAAGGATCTTCAATATTTAAATTGAAGTTAAATAAAAACTCTGGATTTGTTCTCTAAATTATTGTGTTGTGTCTGTTATTTGAACCTCAACCAGTTCGGCCGGTTAGTGATTTGTATCACTCAACGTCGCAGCGAATCCAGGATAAAACAGATCGAAATCTACAAGTCTTCAAATCGACAACAGCGCTGGAAACGTAACAAATTGGTGACAGCTTATGTGGGATTACACCGCCGGACCGTGGGAACTGGGTCACTAGTTCAGTATACCAAGTTCAAGGACGTTCGCCTGACCAAGAATGGGACTTTTCTACTTGTTTTGATCCAAACAAGCTTCTCAATCACTATGGATGGCCTTCAGGCGTAGAAAAAGTTCATGAACCCTAAAGCAGTGGTCGGCAAACTTTTTGCTTCATTTTCAGGTATGGTGAGGCTCCACCCGACTTAATTTTTTCTACTATTTTTCGGTCTATTCATGTACCTTAATGTGAGTGAGCTTACTCCAGCAAGGGCATTTTGTCCACAGGCATGTCAAAGTAAGAAAATTTTAAAACTTTTAATTTTTTAATTAGCGATTTGAAAATAGCATTATCAGCATCTACGAATTTTTCCGATTCCAATGATATATTACTTGCCTAGAAAAGTTAAAAATTTAAAGGAGTTTATAATCAAGAAACATCAGATTGACAGTCAATTTGATACTAAATACTTCTCAAATTTTCAACCTTTATAGACAAATTACATGTCTTTGGAATCGGAACAATACGTAGATGGCAAATATATTACTTTTAAGTGACTGATCGCAAAATTACGAATTTTTTAATCTCACATTTTTTCCCATTTTATAACAAAGGACCCCTGAGGAAAGGGATGATCTGGCCAAGCAAGCAGGTACTGCCCTGAGAGTAGGTCACAGGGCAGCCAGGGCAGGCTACCCTGCCCAGGGCAAGAGCGTGCCGACCACTGCCCTAAAGAATGTAAACGTGTTTACCTGGAACCACCAACAAGACGCAAGAATATACCCCAAGGAATGCAAAAATTAGATGATTTCCTTCAAAAATTACAACAAGAAAAGCGAACCACAATTCTCGAGAGCAGAGTTGTTTCTATTTCGCAGAATAAAAAGTAATGAAAAAAAATAACTCTCTTTCTTTAGTTAACATATAAAAAATAATAAGGAAAGTTCAGAGAATTTTTTTGTTCGGTTTTTGTAAAAAGTTCTGTATTTTGCTTTTTCAATCAGTATTTTAGCTAAATTCAGCAAATATTCGGTCTTACGGTCAATGATAATATCAAAATAAAAGCATCCGAAATAAAATGTGAAAAACATATTTATTTCTTTTCAAAAAATCCTCAACGTTTCGACCAACACTGCGGGTCTTTATCAAGTGTCGATATACAAATCTATAATTTAATAAAAAATTGTATGAGCGTAAGCGTTCTAATAATTAGTGTCGTAAAAAGGATATCGGTTTAAACAAAATAAAAAAGTTATTATTTTGAAACATACCTGAGTCAAAAAACAAAGTCATATTTTATAAAAACAAACAGTGTCATTAAAAAATTTTTCTTTTTTTTTTAAGAAATTTTTTAACAGGACAAAATTTCTATTGATTGAAGCCTCAAAGATATTGGAGAAGCTCCAATAATTTATGACAAATGTCACATAATTGAAACGATGTTTACAGATGGACGATGCAAGACTGACTGTTATGAAAACTCGTAATTACAGAGGTGACAAATATTAATAAACCTCTGATGAAAAGGCGCGCCAAAGCTTGAGAATATAAGATTGAATAAATTAAGTTGATTTAAATTAGAA
>NC_046658.1:22626008-22641538 GCF_010883055.1 Belonocnema kinseyi
AATTTTGTAACCATTTTTTCTTCTTCTTTTCTATAATGGAAGTGTTGTATATTTCATTAATACGTTCTTTGATGACATTTTCTATTAACAGCAAGGGATAATGTTTAATTGTAAGGTGGTTTTCAATTGGTCTAAATTATCTTTTCTATATTTTACATCACTCAATTTTATGCATCTGTCCACTAAACCTTTAATCAATCCTAATTTTTGATTGAACAAATGATGGGATTCATAATTTAAGTAACAACCTGACTAAGATGGTTTCTTAAACCAGTTTGTGTTTAAATTTCCACTAGGTATTCTTTGAATTTCCAAATCTAAGAAACTTAAGATGTTGTTATTTTCTTTTTCAAGCGTAAATTGAATGTTTTTATCGATACTATTAAATATATTTAAGAGCTCTATAATTTTGTTAGTTGGAATGATTGTTAAAATGTCATCTACGTAACGTTTATATAAAATTGGTTTGAATGATTATCTAGATAAGGCTCTTTTTTCAATATCTTCCATAACTAAATTTGAAATTATGGGAGATAATGGATAATGGCCGTTAGAACTGTTTTTAATAATACAGGGTTTTCTTTTAATAATAAATTTTATAAACAGTTATCAGGATGTCCAATGGGATCTCTAATGTAAATATCATCTTTATTTATCTGTCGGTAGTCAATCACCACCCGCAGTTTGTTTCCTTTTTGGGTAACGACCCAAAGTAGTGAGTTAAAGGGAGACTGTGATGGTCTGATAATGTTTTTATTTAAAAATTCTTTCGCTTCTTCAAGAAAGAATTCCATGTGTCTTTCAGGCAGTTTATGAGAACGTAGATTGATTCTTTTACCAGAGTTAAAGATAATCTCATGTTCGGTTAGATTTGTACACGGGAGTGGTTCGTGTGGTAGGGAGAATACTTCCTGATAAATAGTTATGAGTTTCTTCATTTCTTCTTTGATCTTTGGTTCAAGATGATTAATCTTGGAATTTTCCAACACCTCTTTTATTCGTTGGAAGTTTCCACTTGAGTCATACCGTGGGTCCATTGGTTTTAAGTTAACTGATTGAGTACGCGATGTCATTATTCTGTCGAAATTAACTGTACTTGGAACTTCAACCGGTTTGCGCTGGTAGTTCAGATATGGTATCTTTAGTACCTGGATTCGTATCGCATAAAGCCCATCGGGAATTGCGCTGTGATTCTCAATCCATACATCCTGGTCTGTTTCTTCTACCTTGCATCTTGTTTTACCTTGCACGTAAGTTCCTACTTTTATCATCTGGGTTTTTTTGTTTCCTACGACTAAATATTCTGGAGTAATTAAATAACGGTCAAATTTGTTAAGAAATGGTTGTCCGATTATTCCTTCTTCTATGCTTGGAAAGTCGGGCTGGACAATGTGAAAGAGATGTTTTTTGTTAAAGTAATTCATATAACATGCTTCAGTTGATAAATGTTCATTGTTTCCCATTAAAAATTTTTTGTTAAATTTAAGTCTTGGTACGTCAGGTATCAGGTGCTATTTTACTATGTTTATTGCCGCGCCAGTGTCTAATAACAATTTATATTATTTTCCTAGTCGTTTTCCTCGGATAGCTCGTAATTCTCCGCATATTGCAGAGATTCGGCTGAGTCGTGATAGCTGTTTTGTTCCGCCCATTCTTCCTGTGTCATTTCCTCTTCGTTTATCTCTTCATGTATGGGCATATCTGAAATATGCATTTCCTCTTGTATCTGGTGGACTTGCGGTGGTCGTTTTTGATATTAACCTGTGTGAAAACCCTGCGGTTTCATCTGGCACTGTGATGCAAAGTGACCAGTCTTTCCACATTTATGACAAGTCAATTTACTTTTGTCTATTTGTGGTGAACTTTTGGGTCTAAATCCCGTTATATTAGCAGACTGTTTAGGAGGAGAAATCGGCTTATTAAACACTCTCTGTACCGGCCTGCATTCAGGAGCTGATTTAGTGGATTGTAATTCTTTAAGCCACATTTCGGATTCCATTGCATAATTTAAAGCTTCTGATATGGATTTTGTCTTTAAAGATTTAACTTGAAATCCTATTTCTCTTTTTAGGTCTAACAAAAATCTTTTAGTCCCTTCCTGTTCTTCTATCTTAATATGCATTTTCCTCTCTGGTGACTTGATGTGCTGAGCTTGGACCGCATAATTGATTTCGTTCATAATTTTTATAAATCGGCTAGAGAAACTTTGAAGAGTTTCCGTTGAGCCTTGCTTACATGCCGCTAGGCGACTCTTGAGTGCTATGATTGAATTCGTTTGTTTTAAATTCTGCCGTAATGCTTCATAAAGTTCTTCGTATGTATTTATAGAAATGAACCTAATAGCGTTTTTTGTCATTCCTATTATTTTTTGCGCTTTTATGAAGGCTAACAGGAGATTAGGTTGTGTACATTGCGATCGAACTAACTGGGTTTATTTAATAAAGTCTTCGACACCTATGTCACTTTGTCCGTTTAAAATATCTATGGTTCCCAATATTTCTTTGGCTGGGATAGGATCATCTAACTCTAATTGTTCTTCTTGTAGCTTTTTCAAAATTTCTCTCAATAGTTCCGTATTTCTTTCTATCCTTTTTCCTTGTGCTTCCTCGTCCTCGTCATTCGAGACGAGGTTAGATTTATCTGTTTCTATTTTCCCAGGTAAACCCATTTTTTTGCTAATTTTAAAATTTCTTGTTTCCTATTCTCGTTCTCTTTAATCAAAATCGCGGTGTTTCCTGTGTTGTTGTTTGTTGCTATTGTTAAGGATTGTAATTGGGAAAGGATTTGATTTATTGATTCTGAGATGTCGGAAAGGGTACTTTCTTTGGAAGTTGACATTTTCGAAACTTCTAATGCACTGTCGATATCAGTATCTGTATTATAAAAAATCTTTGGATTTCTATAATCCCTGAATTTATATTTATCCAGTACGTATGCTTTTGAAACTCGTAAGTTTTTGTTTAATACAATGCAATGCGGTGGATCATGCTACAACAATCAACCGATTACAAAGTAAGTTTTCAATTTTGTTGAGGGGTGGTAGGGCTCGCGAGCACGCGGAGTATGCCACACCCAAATCTCCAACCTCTGCCTCGCCGAACAGTAAACTAACTTTTGGTTTTCTGTTCGTCTCCTTCCTCAGACAGCAAGGAGAACTTAAACTTATTGAGATTTGTTTTACAATTTGTACCTAACCATACAATTACAAAACTTACAGTGATTCTGTTCTTTTCGCAATAGTCGATGTGAAGTCCGTGGAGCTGCAGTGACGGCTATCTGGAACGTGAATCGGCTCTGCTGATGTATCTGCTGGCTGCTACTGTATTTGAGAGTTTTGAGTTTCATAAAATAACTACTCTACGTAGTATAGGACCTACTTAGTTCAGTCTCTAATTTCAGTAGATATTTATTACTTCTCGAGTACGAACTTCCGTGGATACTTCGGAGTCTAATTCTTTTCTTTTTGATTCCGTAGAATCCAAAGTCCGTCTCAGAGATTGCTCTATTTTGATCCAGTAATCCGTACAGTTACTGTTCCTGATCGATTAGCAGCAATCCTGGCAGGATCGCCAAAATGTGATGCCGAAAAGAGGCAAAGAAGTATTTTTTAAGTATGACGCACCGATTCACTCAGTATGACTAACTTTATTTTATCAAAGGTACAAGGGTACAAGTTAAGACTAAGAATACGACTAACTCGCATGAACGGGCGGCCGCTTTATATACTAGATAGATAGGGTACGCTATAGCAGTGATAGCATTATCATAACGATAGCGTCTTCCGTCTTTCGCTATATGAATGAGACACAGTCTTAGATACTCGATGAATGGGGTAGGGATAACGATAGCGTTATTCATTACAAAATTGTTGAAATTGTTTTCAACAAAATAGCTAAATTTAAAAAAAAAATTTTAATTTTTATCCAAAAGGCTGAATTGTATACTAAAAAAAGGCATTTTTAATAAAATACATGAACTTTGCACAAAAGAAATTAAAATTCTTTGAAATTTTTTTAAATTATTGAAATTAATTGGAAATGTTTGGAATGTTTTAAAACGTCCTAAAATATTAAAAATACTTTGAAATCTCTTGAAATTTTGCAAAGCTCTTGAAAATTCCTTGCAATTTTAAAAATACCCTGAAATATTTCAAATTCTTTAAAATCTCATACTAAATTATTGAAATCAATGGAAAATTCCTTGGAATCTATTAAAATATCCTAAGATACATCAACTCCTTTAAAATCTCATATTAAATTACTATAATCAATTGAGAATTCCTTGGAGTCTTTTAAAATACTCTCAAATATTTCGAAACTTTCAAAATATTTTTAAACACCTTGACATATTTTCAAGATCGATAAGGTACTTTGGAGTTTTTTAAACAACCCTGCTATAATTGTTAAAATTCTTTGAAATTCCTTTAAATTATAAAAATGAATTGAAAATTCATTAACATCTTTTTAAACATCCTCAAATTTTTAAAATCCTTTAAAATCTCTTGAAAATTCCTTGGAAATTTCAAAATACCCTAAAATATTATAAATCTTTTACAATTTGATACTACAATGTTGAAATCAATTGAAAATTCCTTGGAATCTGCTAAAATATCCTAAAATATAATAAATCTTTCAAAATCTCATTTTAAATTACCGTAATCAACTGAAGATTCTTTGCAACATTTTGAAATACTCTCAAATATTGCAATACCTTCAAAATATTTCGACCTACCTTGACCTTCTTTTTAAACATTTTTAAAGCACTTCTTTAAAATTCCTTGAAATTTCTTAAAATTATAAAAATAAGATGAAAATTCCTTGACATCTTTGATAACATCCTCAAATATTGACAATCTGTTGAAATCTTTCAAAATTTTTTGAAGCTCTTCAAAATTCCTTAATATTTAAAAAATACCCTGAAATATTTCAAATCCTTTAAAAGCTCATATTAAATTACTGTCATCAATTGAAAATTCCTTGGAACCTTTTAAAATACTCTCAAGTATTTCGAAACCTTCAAAATCTTTTAAAAAACCTTGACACCCTTTAAACATTTCTAACATACTTTGTAATTTTTTTTAATAACTGTTAAAATTGTTAAAATTATCTTAAATTCCTTTAAATTATAAAAAAAAATTAAACATTCTTTGACATCTTTTAAAACATCCTCAAATATTTAAAATCTTAAAAAATCTTTTGAAATCTCTTGAAATTTTTAAAAGATTCAGATTGAAACTTAGATAAAAGAAAAATTTCAAAACGTTAAATATTGAAATGTTTGTAGATTATAGTTTTGAAAATGGAATCAATACAAATTAAAAACTTTCGAAATCTTATTTTCAACTATGAAATATAAGTAATTTTTAACTCGATGGAATTCAAGTCTTCAAAATTTGAATTGTAAAGTTAGAAGTTTATTTACAAAAAAATTATTAATCGTGAATAAATTGAAAGCGTCCAAATTTTAAAGTATGTTTTAAAAACTTAAAGGAATCAAAACCGAAGCAAATATATATAAATTAACTTTTATTAATATAAAATTAATAAAAATAAATTAATTATTAATTAATATTAATTAATTATTAATAAAAATATAAATTAACCTTAACTCGAGTAATTTCTATTAACACTTTAATTTAATACTTGAACTAATCTACAAACATTAAAATTGTTAACATTTTGAAATTGTTCTGTTTTCTACATTTCAGTCTAAAATAATTTCATTTAGAAATTGCCTCATTGGAAAACGTAAGTTTAAATTTTGAACGCTTTCAATTAATTCATGTTTATTAATTTTTTATAAATAAAATTTCAAGTTTACAATTCAAAATTTGAAGACTTGAATCCTATCAAGTTCAAAATTATTCCTATTGAATAGTTGAAAAAGTTTGAAAATTAGATTTCGAAAGTGTTGAATTTTAATTCATCCCATTTTCAAAACTCTAATCTACAAACATTTCAATAATTAACGTTTTGGAACTTTTCCCTTTTTTAAATTTCAATTGGAAGCTTTACAAATTTTCCAGAGATTTCAAAACATTTTTAAGGATTTTAAATATTTAAGGATGTTTTAAAAGATGTCAGGGAGTTTTTCAATTTGTTTTTATAATTTAAAGAATTTTCAAAGAATTCAAAAATTTTAGAAGGGTTTTTTTTTTAATTCAAAAGTACTTAAAAATCTTTAATCTTTAAATCTTTCAAAAGATTTTAAAGGATTTGACAAATCTAAGAGAATTTAAAAAGATTCCAAGGAATTTTCAATTGATTACAGTAATTTAATATGAGATTTTAATATGAGGATGTTCGTTTTTTATTCTTGCAGCTGATTTTTTCAATTTCTAAGAATTTTGCTAGTCACTTAAAAAAAGAATGTTTAAGTTAACTGTCTCTAATTAAGTCTATTAATGAATATTACGAGTTTACCGCAACATAAATTTTGTAAATGAAAATTTTCAATTAAGTAATTTTATTTCATGATTAAATGTTTTCCAACTGTTTCTAAACATTATTAATTAAAAAGAAAATTTTAATTGCTGATGTGTTTTCTAATATTATAGGAAATAACGATGTTCTTAAAATTTTGCAATCGCAGTATAAAATTTGTAAACTTTTTCAAACTTTGAAAGAGATAAGAAAAATGAAATACATAATTGCAAAAAACTTGGAATATCTTAATTTTTTAAATAATTCAGTTTTAATTTTAAAACACACGAAACAAAATCCAGAAGATTTTAGGACAATTAAAAGATTTTTTACGAAAACTGAATGTCCTACTGTCAGCAACCGTCATCTAAAAATGACGCCAGCTCACAGAATATACGCGATAAATCACACTTTTGTTTTACCGGATTCTTGAATTTTAATTGTGCAAGATTTTAAAGGATTTGACAAATCTAAGAGAATTTAAAAAGAATTTATAAAAAGAGAGAATTTAAAAGTAAAAAGAGAGAATTTATAAAAATTTCCTTAAAATTTTCCAGAATTGTTTTTACAATTTTTTTTTAATGTTTTAAAAAGTTGTAGAATATTCGCTCAAAATTATTTGTTGATAAATTTGATAATTTTCTTAGAAAATCTTGAAATCTTTTCAAATATTCTCTTTAACCCTTGTATTGCCACCCAAAAAAACTCACAGCGTCTGCCACCCGGGTACCTGGGTACCCCGCCAAAGAAATCGTTGTTAAAAGCCCATTGTACCTTGAAGTAACAATGTGTATTCAATCAATATTTCATTATTCATATTCTAGGAAGGCATTCCTACTTGAATATAATAATTTAATAATGTTCAGTGACCTTGGTAGTTCTGAAACGTATGTAAAACGTGCGCAGCTACATCGCAAATTTCTTGTTTCCGAGTAGGCTCGGTATTACGTCCAAGAATTCAAGAAAATTCAATTAAAAATGTATATATTTTGTTATTATTTATAAAATTATCCATATTCACTTCATATACTATTATAACAAATTTTATTTTCATGATATACTGTATGTAAATCATACTTTTTCTGCCGGGGTACCCGCGTGGTTCCACTGTGCTTTTTTTAAAATTGCAACATACTAGGCAGTCTGATAAGTCCCGGAAAAATGAAACACGGAGACGTTTTTTTGGACAGAGTGGGTTTTATATTTTTCAACATACTCTCCTTTTAGGTCCATACAGCGAGTCCAACGATTTTCTAACTTTTTAATACCGTCCAAAAAGTACTCGATCGGAAGGTCTCCAAAATACGCCTCAGCTTCAGCTATGAGCTCCTCATTTGAGTAAAAACGCTTACCGGTGAGCCATCCCTTCAGGTTAGGGAACAAGTAATAGTCGCTGGGGGCCAGGTCTGGTGAATACGGTGGCTGAGGAACCAATTCGAAGCCGATTTCATGCAATTTTGCTTGTGCAACTAAGCATGAATGAACAGGCGCATTGTCGTGATGAAAAAGCGGTTTTTCTTCTTCAAATGTGGTCGTTTTTCTGCGATTTCGATTTTCAATCGGTCCAATAATGATGAATAGTATGCTCCGGTTATGGTTTTACCTTTTTCAAGATAGTCCACGAATATTATGCCACGTGCATCCCAAAATACGGAGGCCATAACCTTTCCGACCCATTGTTGCGTTTTTGGACGCTTCGGAGCTCTTTGGCCCGGTGGCAAAAACTCGGTCGGCTTATGCGAAAATAATGCCAAATTCTGCTGGAAAGTTGTCACACGAATTCGTTTTTGGTCCACTGTGAGCAAACGCGGGGCCCATCGCGCGCAGAGCTTCTTCATGCCCAAAACTGAATGCACGATATTGTTCACACGTTCCAATGATATGCCGACAGCATTAGCTACCTCTCTCAATTTCACTTTGGGATCATTCAACATCATATCATGGATTTTTTCGACATTTTCTGGTGTAGTGACCTCTTTTGGGCGCCCAGATCGTTCAGCATCAACTGTGCTCGTACGGCCACAACGAAACTCGGTAAACCACTTATGAATCGTTCCAATCGACGGTGCAGAGTCCGGATAATACTTATCCAGCTTGGCCTTGGTCTCGGATATCGTTTTCTTGCGAAGATAGTAGTGTTTGATCAAAAATCGAAACTCAGATTTTTCCATATTAAAAAAAACTCGGAGTTTAGTCGCTTCTGAGTGCCGTAACTTGTAAATGCGTAAACATAAATGACTGAAGTTTGGACAGGCGTCATTTGAAGGATCAAGCTCGACGAAAATGGTTCACATTAGTGAATACTAATGCCATCTCTTAGAATTTTCAGGTACTTATCAGACTGCCTAGTATTTCAAGCTAAACAATGTCTAAAAATATGTGCAATGCAAATTTCGTTCGAGAATCAGTTAAATCATGCTGATTCGAGAAGCATTCGGCCTATCTTTATTAGAAAAAAGTTGTTTAACAAAACGTTTGCCTATGGGTACCCGGGCACCCGGGTAGCAACACAAGGGTTAAATTGACTTAAAAAATTTTAATTTTCTAAGGAAACATAAGAAAACTTTTTTATCCTCTTCAAATCTTTCAAAATTCTAAAAAACTTTTTCTTTCGAAATCTTAACAAATCTATATTTTGCACAACATTTGTCGGCCTCACAGCAAATAACAAACTGAAAACATCTTCTAAAATTATATTCATGCAGAATGCAATCATTCAGGTTTTCGAACAAATTTAAAATCTTTTTGACAATTTTTAAGGGTAATGAAAGAATATTCTTCAAATTCATATAAAAATTTAAAACGATTTTTTTTACAAATAAATTGTTGTAGAGAAAACTTAAAAAGATTTCTAAAAATGCTGGGAAAAAATCCAAAATATCTTTGGCAATTTTTAAATTTTTAAAGACTTAAAAATTTTAAGAAAAGTTTGGGCGTTGAAGAATAAATATTCTATAAAAAAAGAATTCTCAACTATGAAGATTAATTTTAAACCAATAAAAAATAAATAGAATAGGTAAAGTTTGATCTAAAAAAATTTACTTGTTGAATGCTTCAATTTTCAATCCAAAATGTGAAATGGAAAAATTAATTTTTAACCAAATATTTGAATTTCTAATGAAGAAAGGAATTTCCATACAGGCTTTATTTTCTACCAAAAACAACGAATTAAAGAAATGTTGCATTTAAAAAAAATTAAAAATTAAAATTTGTTTTTTTAATACTTACACAATTTTACTAATGTTTATATTCGTGAAATTTTAAGTTCAATAACCTCAGAAACTATCAGGAATTTTATTGTTCCGGAATTTTCTAATTTAAGAATTTTCAATTGTCTCTAATAAATTAAATATTATATCAAATTAAATGAATTTAGGAAACATTGTATATGAAAATTTAAAGAAAAAGATTAAACAACCACCGCATGGTCCTACTGTCAGCGAACGTCATATAAAAATGACACCAGTCTAAACATATACGCAATAAATCATATTTACTTTTTCGGAATTTTCTGAGTGTTGATACTTTTGTTTATCGGATTCTTGTGTCAACGCAGTATTTAAATGTTTTAAAAAGTTTCAAAAATTTTTGTTTTTTAAATAAAAAATAAATCAAAACTCTCCCCGAAATGTTAGGCTAAAAATTTTTAATTTCTTAAAACCTTTCCAAATTCTGAAATAGAACTTAAAACTTTTTTTAAAAATCTTCAGAAATCTAAATTTTCTTTTATTTTTAAAAATCTTCCAAATATTAAAATTTTCCAGAATCTTTTTTGGCAATCTTTTGAAATATTTTTAAAAAGTTGTAGAATATTCTCACCAAATTAATTTTTGATAATTTTGATAATTGTCTTTAAAAATTTTGGAATCTTTTTAAGCATTCTCTTCAAATAAACTTTAAAAATGGGAAAAATGTTACATTTTTTAGGAAACTTAAGAAAACTTTTTTATCATTTTAAATCTGTAAAAATTCTTAAAAAGCTGTTTCTTTCGAAATCTTAAGAAATCTATATTTCGCTCAATATTTGTCTTAATCTCAGCAAATAACAAACTGAAAACATTCACTAAAATCATATTCACAAAAAAAATTTAACAGGATTTTTTGTTTTTAAAAATAAATTGTTAGAGAAAATTTTAAAAGATTTCTAAAAATTCTGAGAAAGAACCCATAATATCTTCGACAATTTTTAAATTTTTTAGGACTTAAAATTTGTATGATAAATTTGGGTATTGAAGAATTTAGAAGTGTTGAAGTGATTAAAAATATTTTAGAAGTTTAAAATATCCCCTATATTTATAATATATTTATAAAACGACCAATTTTCAAGAAATAGTTAAATAATTTTTAAAAAAAAGTATACTCAACTAAGAAGATTAATCTTAAACCAATAAAAAACATAGAATAGTGACAGTTTGAACTAAACAATTTTCTTGGTAAATACTTCAATTTTCAATCAAAAATTTTAAATAAAAAAATATTTTGTAACCAAATATTTTAATTTTCAATATAAAAAAGGAATTTTCATAAAAGATTTATTTTCAACCAAAAAACAGCTGATTCAATAAATAAGTACTTGAGTTTTAAACAAACAAAAAAACACATATTACCAATAAGGATTTTAAATTTCCACTATTTATTACCATGGCTTACTAAAATAATTAATAAGACTTCGATGAATAGTCTTTGAAATTAATCTTTCAATTAAGAAAATCCAGTCATTATTTGCAAGATTACATGATTTTTCCACTTTTTCCACAACATTTAAAAAAATACAATGAACCTGCCAAGTCTTCCAGGTTTTGTGTAAAAGAAATAATCAACTTACTTTATGTCCCATTTGTTTTATAAATCAACATTCATACCTTTCGTAACACAAAAGTTATAACTTGCCTTTCGACTGAACTGTACTTCAATACATTTTTCCCGTTTCACTACACAAAAAAGGTTTCAAGAGAATGAAAGAATATTCTTAAGATTAATACGAAAATTTGAAAGGATTTTTTTCATATTAATTTTTTTATCAAATTTTAAAAGATATTAAAATTTTTGTAAACATTTCTATAAATTTTGCGAAAAAAATTGAAATATTTTAAGACAAGTTTTTAAATTTTTTAACATTTTTTAAAATGTTAAAAAAAATTGGCCTCCGTTTCAAATATTTAGAAATTTTAGAAGAATCTGAGTGATTAAAAAATATATATTTCCGAAAATTTAGCATATATTTTTTAAAAACAACTTACATTTGTAACACAAAAAATGAATTTTCTACTATGATTAATTTTCAAGCATTAAAAAGACAAATTAAATAGTTCAATTTTCAACAAAAAACAATGGATTAAAAAAAAGTTTAATTTTCAATAAAAAAAAGAATTTTTACCCTAGAAAATTAATTTTCTGATAAAAAACGACAAACTTGAAAACAAAAATTTTAAAATTGTCATCCAAATAGATGAATTTGTTACTGATAAAGATCAATTTTTAAGCATAAATAAAATAGTTAAATTTTCAATTCAAAATCAACAAATTTTTAAAAAGAGTTAAATTTGTAATGAAAAAGATGATTTTTAACCGAGAAGATAAATTTTCTACCAATAAGTATTAATTTTCAATAAAAATGTTTGTTATTTTCCATCATTTTTTATTTATTTTTTTTCATCGATATGTACTAAAAAAATGATAACAATTTTCATTAATAGGCTCTTAAATTAATCTTTGAATACCAAAAAACAATCATTCTTTCAAAATGTTTAATTGTGCATAATTTAAAAAATTCCCTTAATATCTTTCAGATTCTTTAATCCTTTTATGTAAACTTTTTAATTAAAGCATCCCAAATTCACCTAGCCAGTTTACGATCTAGAATATAGACCATGCATGTATGCGAAATTACCCACTCTGATCTTCTCTACCGACATTGTCAAACTGGAAAAACGCCGCCCTGTTTGACCGCTCAAGTAGAACCGTCTATCATCTACATGGACATAGGAAACACGGAACTAGACATGCCATCCTAGCTTGGGTGAGTGGGGTTGAATCCACGGGAGGGGGGAGAATTCCATGAGCGGGGAGAGCCCCCATCTTACGATGTGCCATTTGATTATGCGCACGAGCATTTTTGCCGACAAACTGTGCATGAAAATATAAACATGTGGGTGCTGCCATGTTTGCCGCGGGACATCAAAAGGTGGCGAACCTCTCCCTCATTGCATCACCCCCGCAATGGCATGCCTAGTTCCTTGTTTCCTATGTCCATGATCATCTACTTCCATGTATATATGAAACATGGGACTAGGCATGCCATTCTAACTTCGCAAGCGGGGTTGAATCCACGGGAGGGGGGAGAATTCCATGAGTGGTGAGAGTCGCCATCTTACGATGTGCCACTTGATTATGCGCATGAGCATTTTTGCCAACAAACTGTAAATGAAAATATAAACATGTGGGCGCTGCCATGTTTTTCGGAGGACATTAAAATATGTCGGGACCCCCCCCCCCCATTGCATCAACCTCGCGAGGACATGCCTTGACCCGTGTTTCCTATGTCCATGCCTATTTCAGTTCGTAAACTGGCCTGAGTAATTGGGGGTTCTTTATTTTAGTTCGCAAAAGCCTCAAGTAATAGGTGGCGCTGGCGAAAATCGTTCGAAATTAAATACATGGGATCGTCAATCTCCCACCTCATCTGTGGTAACACATGATGGCAGAATTGTCTTGCGTTTTGTGTAATGCGTCAAATCACTAGACTTTTCAGCTAATCAAAGTGTTTTTCTGAATAACTAGGCTTATATGATTGGTTGAAATGTTTAATGATTTAACGCATTACGCGCAACGCAAGTCTACAATCATGGGACGCCACCCTCATAATGGTATAGTTTAGTTTAAGTTTTAAAGAAAAAAATATTAGTTTTAATAGTATAAATATGATTTGATTATTTGTATGCAATATTATATATATTTTATAATATTTTTACAATAATTAATTAGTAATTGTAATTCAGGTCTTCTTCAAGTTATTAAATAAATTTATGATATAATTTCTAACAGTGCAGTAATTACTGATTCTTAATTCATTTTTGGTAATTTCAGTGATTTTATTTTAAGTCACATTATCGAAAATAAACCAAAATTTAATTCTTAAACTCGACAGAGACGAGATTAATCATTGGCACAAGCAAAAATGATTTATTTATCTGAACTCAGAATTAGGAAAATTCTATTTGGGCGTTTCTTAATCATTATTTATAATAAATATTAAATATGAATATTTATATAATTCAAAATCAGCGTGCTAACAGTGACTAGTCGGGTTGTTGGCGCGACGCAAGCGCAGTTTAAACAGTTCCCAAGGTTGGGGACACTGAGAAAAAGCGTAATAAACACGCGGACCGCGGAACGACGCTCAGTGGTAAAAACATAACTTTTGGTTCAAAATAACGTACAGCCCACACATAATGACCGATTTGGACCAAAAAATTACGAAAAAAAGCTGATAAGATTTCTCGGAGAGTTGTCAAGTCTGATTTTTGAATTATGGTTTCAATTTTTTTTTAAATAAACAAATATGACGAGAAAAAGTCATTTTTTCTATTTGACGTTCCCGGTGCTCGTCAATAACAGGAAAATTGTTCAAATTGCCAAAGTTGCATAGAGTAAAATTAGTTAAAGATGTTCCAATATTATACAATAAACAAACAAAATTTGTAAACAAACTATTTGTTTAAAAGAACATGGCAAATTGTACGCTTCTGTGAAAAACAACTTTACCAAAATATTTTTGCTTCAATCACTAATTTTCCGTATTTTTTTGTATTTTGAAGTAAAAAGATAATTTTGCTAAAATTTGAAATACGTATCGTTTTAAATATTTGAAAAATTATTAATGAAACTATGAGTTAAGAACATCGTATCATACGCTTACCCGCGTTCTCTCTATATGTTCATTCATTTATGTACATTTTTGTAAACGAGGATCGTTTTTTTATTCATAAAAACATGTATATCATTGTATTGTATTGTTATATATATTATTTCAGTATAATATGTTATAATTGGGAGGTTATGTTAAACATATTTTTCGGTATTTTTTCTACATTACAGGGATTGGAAGTTATATATTTTTTAATATTTTATATTATCTATGACACAAACTGCATCCTTTTTAAACTAATTTTATGGATTTAGAAATTGTACAATTCCTCTATCTTTTAACAACTTTTAATCAATATCTTCGCTTATAGCATTTACTATATTTCAAATATACTTCATTTCGCGCGCTCACTTTTCCAATATGGCTGGTTGTGGTGGAGTTGCTTCTCATTGGTTAAC
The DNA here is from genome assembly GCF_010883055.1 of Belonocnema kinseyi. Lineage (NCBI taxonomy): Eukaryota > Metazoa > Arthropoda > Insecta > Hymenoptera > Cynipidae > Belonocnema > Belonocnema kinseyi. The sequence goes on from NC_046658.1 coordinate 22,640,756, forward strand.
TTTTTTTAGTTGCGTTTGGCTAGACAATGTCAAAGATGAGGTGGGAGCAGAGATGAGTTGAGAGATTGCTCATGTAAGGAAATAAGAGACTACGTCAAAATTCGACTGCTAAAAGCGCCCTCTTGGTTTGTGGGTCAACTCCTCGGAGTTACTTCGCAGTTTTCGGCATTTTTCAGACGTTCCGCGTCGGTAATTGCTAAAGTTAGAAAAATTTTAAAATGAGTTACCATCGCAGTTACAATGACAGGAGTTACAATAAATGTAAATGATGTACTGCATATTTATTTACCACTCGAATATTAAGTGTTTATTATATAATTATTCTAATGATTCAAAATTATTAGTGAGTAGTTATATAATGAAAACTAATTATTTATTTTTAAAATTAAAATTTCAAATATTATATCGTTACATAGCCATTTATATGCTTTAAATCATAAATTATGACTTATAATTTTAATACATCACCGGAAAGTTTTATGTTCACCTATTTTTTAATGACTGACAATTTTTATTTATTTTAATTATGACAGAGCTAAACATTTTTCTCTTTAAAATTTTGAATGCTATCAAAATTCAAAATTCTGTATAAAATCAAGCAGGGGATAAATCCAATTTGTCCATTTTGTAAAGAATTTTGAGATTTCTTTAGAAACAAAAAAATAGTATATTGTCAATTATAATACCTTCAATTTTTCTCTAAAACGCTAAAATTAACTAACTATTATAACATATGTTTATCAGTTACAGATTGTATTAATTAATATACAGTTTGTAGGTAAA
>NC_046658.1:22641638-22645454 GCF_010883055.1 Belonocnema kinseyi
CTTTCAAGAACTTCATTGTTTATTATCAGTGGCGTTGTTTGCCAGGCAAAATATTAATTTGAGAAAAATGCTTGAACATTTCCAAATGTTACAAACTTTTTATTCAGAGCTTTTTACAACATAATTTTTAATTGTACGATTTAAAATTTTAAATGATTGATGGCACTTTTACGTTGAAATTAGAATCACATATTTGAGAAAATATAACTAATATACACACACAAAATACTACCTTAAAGTGTACAGTTATTCAAATAAAATAGAAGAAAACAGTAATATAAGTACTAAATATTTTAATGTAACATACACGATTGCAAATTCCTAAACATTAAACTGCAAACGGTTCTACAACATAGTCTTAGGTTTGAGAGATATATGACCCATATTTATGCAAGGCCTTTTAAGTTTGAACCCCTCAATTACTTGCGGGGAAAACCTAGAAAGCATTCTTCTGGAATTAAGTAAGAACCGTATATACATTTGCCTATAGTTCGTCTACCTGGTTAAACCTAATCGATTTTGGAAATTTTCCTCCTTTTATGGTCTATTTCTGTTGCAAGAATACTCGGTATGAATGGCTACGTATTTGTGAGCCCAGAATTACGAAAATAGAATTAGCACCTTAATACGGTTAAAACACTGTTTAGAAAAAATTAATTGTTTAAGTTTTGTAATTTTACTTAAAAAAACATTCTTTTTTTTACAAAAGGCGAATTTTAAACGACAAATAGTTCAATTGACAAACAAACAAGAATGGAATAAATGGAATACTTGAATTGCCAGTTTAAAAAAATTAATATTTTCATCAACAAAAATGAATTTTCAACAGAATGCGTGAATTTTTACCCACTTACCCTGAAGAAGTCAAAAGATAAATTTTCCACCAAAAATAAAATAGCTGAATTTTCAAATAAAAAAATTAATTTCTTACAATATAATTTATTTTCTATCCAAAGAGCTAAATATGCAACTAAAATCGTAATGTTTTGAATAAAAAGATTTATTTTTAGTTCAAAAAATTAATTTAAACTTTAAAAAAACGGGTTTTCAACTAAGTAAATGAATTTCAACTAAAATGATAAATCTTCAACAACAAAAATCAACAAAAATCAAGTTTTCACGTTACAGTTTAAAATTAATTATTTAACTAAGCATTGGTTTTAATGATTTTTTCAACTATAAAATGTTATTATAATAAATAAAATGGTTAAATTTATTATTTTCAGTTTTTAGAACGATAATACTTTGATAATAATATGAATAATTATACCTAATTATTTTAATATATACTATTAAAATTTCAAATTATTATTATTATTATGTTTTCTTAACATATTAGGAGTTTATATAATAACAATTCAAGGATAATTTTCAAATTCAATATACGATTTTAAAATATAAGTTTCTGCTAAAAAAAATTAAGAGAAAAATGTTCTCAGCAAGTATGCATCGCTGGAAATAAACTTTTTGGAAAAATCATTTTCGAAGCAATGTTTTTTGGCTTCTGACATTGGTTTTATTAAAAAAAGGTTAAGTGCATTTTTCACTTAATTTTGATGTACAGAAAGTTTTCTTTTGATTTTCATTGAAAAATTAAATACGTATATTTAATATCATATATGCATACATACATACATACATGCATACATATATACGTATATATACATATATAATAATAATAATAATCATTACATAATTTTCATACATTTCTTTTAATGTTTAACAAAGTTCTATTTGTTCACACAATTTTCAATTGCTCAAACAGTTATTTTTCGATAACTTTTGAATAGAACACATATAATTAATTACGATGTCAAAAGTATTTTTGGAAAAGTAATTATTTAAACAAACTATATTTGTTTAAACAATTAAAAGTGGTAAATTTTTTCTTTCTATACGCTATAAAATCAGAAACATAATGCTATGTGTTCTATTTTATTGCAATTCCTTTAGTTACCGAAAAAAACTGCTTTAGCAAATAAATATTGTTTAAAGAGAAAAAATTTATTGAACAATAAAATAAATGTGTCAAAATTATATAATTATTCAACAGACAGTAGCATATTATACCAATTTGAATAAAATGGGACATCTCTGGCTCAATTCAAAAATTTTTGAAAATAAACAATAAATAATTCTTCAAATAATTACGTAATGTTTTTAGACAAATTTACTACTCCAAACAAAGACAAAATATTTCATTTCAATAAGAAAATAAGATCATTTTTTTAATTTCTGGGGAATAAATGATTGTTTAAATAGTTTACATTTGTTTACACAATTGAAAATTGTTTTAACTCATAATGAATAATAAAATTGTATATTAATGATTATTTCTTTGAAAACGACTACGGGAATTGTTGATAAATAACAATAAGCATATCTGCAACAACTTATTCTAATTTTAATTTTTTCATTTCAAGTAGCATATCGTTGGAATCGCAAATAAACGTAAATTTCGAATATAATATTTTCAAATTGCTGATAGAAAAATAAAAAATTTCCTATTCATATTTGGAAGAGATAATTTAGCATGAAAGTTAATCAAGAATTATTCAAGTTTTCAAGGCGACCACAAAGTCAAATCAGAAACTCGTTCAAAAATTTCAAAATTGGAAAATGTTAAGTTGACATTTTTTTAAAATAAATAATTTTCAATATGAAGCAATTAAAATTCGAGAATTTGCAAACGAAAACTAAATAGAATGTTTCAATGTTTGTAAATGTTTTAATTCAGTATTGAATGTGAAAATTCAGAGATTTAAAACTGTAACCATTCAAAAACTTCGAATTTTTATTTATTTTTATTTTAGACAATGCAATTTTAAACTTTTTAATTTCAACGAGTTCATTCAAAATAAGGGCCGCATTTTGGGGCGTGCAAGCTGTGCGGTTGCACTCAAGATTAGTAATAGCTTTTTCACTTATCCATTCAAAGACCTGAACTAAGATTGTCTTTCGATGATCATTTCTTACGATACTTTGCAAATTTATAATAATTATTAATCATTTAAACAATTTTCATAAACATATTGAGAGGTGAGGTATTTTTCAATTAATAAACACAATTCGCTTACGAAGTTAACTATGATTGTCTTTGCGATGACTCTTTCCTAAGGTATTTGTTAAATCTATAAGAATGGTTAATTATTTAAAGAACTTTCATAACAACTTCAGAATTTGGCTATTTTTTAAACGAAAAGGGGCAGTTTTTTTATAAATTTAATTAAGAACGTCTTTCCGATTAATAATAATAATCGCATTTTCAAGATTTATCATTTAAACTACTTTCATGAGCAAATTAATAGTTTGGGCATTTTTTGAAAAATAGGCCTAATTTGTTTACGGAATCAACAAAGAATATCTTTCTAATCACATTTTCCTATGACACCTTGCAAATTTACAATAATGATTTATTATACAAATAAATTTCATAAACAAATTCAGAACTTAACTTTTTTTAGATTTTGAACCATTTGAACATTTTAAACAAATTAATTTTTATAAGAAAATGTATGCACTATATATTTAATAAGAATTAAAAAAGAAATTAAAACTCTATAATGGTAAAAACTTTCATTTTCATTAGTTTCTGTAAGTATCTATTTTTATTAATTTCTTAAAGTAATTTTATAATCTTTTCAGTTCAATATTATGCTTTATCAAGATTTTCTGTAGTATATTTTTTCTTGCAATACTTTTCTACATAAACTAAAATGAACATTTTAAGCCAAACAACGCATGATATGAAAAAAAGCCAGGAGAAGAAAAACTTAGCCTTTTGAAAGCCCTACAGGACTACGATAACAACTTTTT
>NC_046658.1:22645554-22652924 GCF_010883055.1 Belonocnema kinseyi
TGAATCACTTTTCGATATAAGCTACGAAAAAAATGAGACAAAAATTGTTCATCCAAAAAAGAGCTATAATTTTTGATAGGACACACGGAGAAAAATGGATGTACAAATTTAGATGTTCAAAGGGTAAGATTGTAGCACCTAATTCCCAGATATTGATGCCAAACATTTAACATCTTTTTGAGATGTTAGGCGTACAAATATTTTAATGTTAATCTGAAACACATTCAGATGTTAAAAAAAAGCTATATATATATTCAATATTAAAATTATGGAATATTACAATTTTGGAACATTTCAAAAGAATAAAAATTAGATGTCCTTAGATGAAATTGGATAACGACTTTTTTAAGTTTAAAGAAGAGAACAACGATCTTATGTTTTAGGTTTATTGACTTAACACATTTGACAAAAGGTTTATAAATTTGAAATAATATTTGAGTTTAAGTAATTTAAAATAGATAGAATATTTAATTCAGATTACAGATCATTCGTTCTCTGATTATTCATCCACGTTTTTATTTTGAATTAGAAATATTGAATATAACCTCAACTTGACTGAATGCATCATCTGGTCGACATTTTATACCCCTTATCTGTTTTTCGTTCGTGTACGAACATTAACATTTAATTAAAAATTCACAAATAAGTTATCAATTAATTCCTTAAATGACCATAAATAAGTAAACCCCTCAAATATTTACAGACGTAATTTGACATAACCATATATGTAATATCTCAGATTTTTCAGTAGAATATTTTGAATGTTAGGGGGTAACATTTCACATTTTAAGACCTACAGATGCTAACTTCAAACATCTAGATTGTTGCCCTATAGTTAAATATATAATATGTTAACCCAGAACATCTAGATTTTACTTTTGAACATCCATTTTTCTCCGTGCAGTTAGTTTTTGCTTTAGTCGTGAAAAATAACATCCTAAATAAAAATATTAAATTTGTTTAAAAAAACGACACAAGGTATGAACTTAAATTACCAGACAACAGTTGTTCATCTAAAAAGATCCATAAATTTATTATTAATCATTTTTCGATTGGACGAGTAGATCTTCTTTTAATCGTAAAACATAAGATAAAAAAATGCAAAAATGCACTTTTTGGAAAAAGCACAGAAAAGACGAAAGAGAACATAGGCTCCTATATAATAACCTATATATGTGCCTGTATAAGACCCTTTGAAGATGCGCAGTAGTTTTTATTTAATCGTAAAAAACAACATTAAAAATAAAAAATTATAAAAACAAGGAAATAAGAATTAGTATGATTCAATTCTGATGCATATTATGAATTGTAATGATATACATTTATTGAAATGATACATGTTTCAGAGCAGCTTGGAATACAATTTAAAGCAAAATAAGAAACAAATACAAAAATAATCATGATAAATACAATTTGCTTTTTATTTTGCAATTTTTTAATAAGTGATCCCAGACAGAGTTACAGAAAAATGTATTATAATTGATATAAAAGTGTTGTGTATAATGTAGAAAAGTGGACATGTTGGACAAAATCAGTCGCGTGCCGTAGGTGCGCTCAAACTCTCTTTTAACGAAAGAGAATTCACAATTACAAATTTACAGTGGTGGATGTTTTGAGTCTTAATTTAAAAATGTTTACGCAAGAATGTGCGAGAAGCAACAGTTGCGCGCCCTAGAAGATGAGAATGTGCCCGCGTAGCGAGCAGATTTTTTATGTTTAAATCCACACTGGAACAGAGGTCTCTCAAATTCACATTCTATGCGCATTTGAAATTTTTTCTTTTACTAAGGCGGGCCTAAAATCAGTGCATTAATTTTCGTACAATGGAAGTACTCGCATTTGCCTAAACATTTGATGAAAATGTTTAGTGTTGCACAATTATTTATTTTGCATCGTGAGAGGGTACCCACGCGAATCCGTGTACAAATAGAAGTTATGAAAGTAAAAATGATTACCGTGGTATTTTATTGAACTTTATTTCCAAATAAAATAATTGCAATCAAAGTAGTGATTCGCACGCAGAGCGCGCGTATGAGCTTTTATTTTGGTTGAAAATTCGTCTTTTTGGTAGATAGTTCGTCTTCTTGATTGACAATTAAACTTTGTAGTTAAAAATTCAAATGCTATTTCCTTGAAAATTCATGTAATTTGTTAACAATTCACCTTGTTGGTCGATAGAATGATTTATTTAACTGAAAGTTCAACTAAACGCCGTTGATAATGAAGCTATTTTGTTGAAAGTTTAAAAAAAATTAACGAATACAGTTGAATATTTCTTCAATTCAGTTGAAAATTCATCTCGTTGATTAAAAATTTGACTATTTTGTTGGAAATTATTTTTTAAACTGAAAATGCAACTATTTCATTTTTGGTTTAAAATTTATATTTTTCACTTGAAATGAAACTATTTTATAAAAATTGTCGTTTCTGAGTTGAACATTCCTGTATTTTGTTGAAAATTCGTCTTCTTTGTACTCTCTAAATCTGAATCAGTATATGTCTAATTCAAATCAGCGTATATACACTGCTGTAACAGTGAAATGTAGCTGCTGATCAGTGAAATTTCACTGAATAACAGCTAAATTTCGCTGGATAAATTTCCGGATACAAATAGGGTAACCTGGTCGGAATCCGATAGGTTTTTGACTGGGCTACTCGATCGCATTTTACTGGAGCCTTTTTACCACAGCGAACATATTCTACCAACTGGTAGAGATAAGAATCTTTGTCAGCACTTATTTCCACCTGTAAAAAGATGTTGGAATTTCAATTTAAGAACTGCATTCATAATAATAAATATATTAACTACAAACATTGATTCAATGTAAGTACTAAACTTTAGGTTATGATTCTTAAATTTCTGTAAGAAATTTCATTGTAAGAAATTAAAGTTAAATTGCATAACAAATTTGCCCTAAGCGTAACTTAGTTTGCATAGGTTTTTTTACAAGAGATAAAAATAATTTCAGGGGTTTCACGTGACATCCTAACCTATAAAACCGGTTTAGAATATTGATTTAACATTAACGTTGAAGAATATTAATAATGCTCACTTATTAACAAAATAATTCACTTACCTTTATAAATAATCCGCTTGCTCCAGAAATATGGATACAATTTTGTGAAATTTAACAAATTTCTTAACGGATAGCCTGGCCTCCACCGACGTTTTGCTGCGTTTTTAGCATTAAAGAGTCCGTAAGTCGTCGAATCGTTATGATTAAAATTAGTTTAATTTTTCTTTCATAATTGATAAAAAAAACACCTAAAACACAAAAAATTGGTCTTTCGCCTGTGAGATATTTACAAACGACCCACTTACGGCAGTTGTTTGTTGATATTTCTTCAGATGTTTTTAAGGTTATGGTATTTCTATTATGCACCATTTTTGGCCCGACTGGGTCCCGGTGAGAACTCGGTCAGATCCCGGCCGGGCAATTTGACAAAATATTAACCCGGTTTGACCCGGTTAGATTCTGGCCAGAAACCTTCTTCTGGTCGGTCAAACCGGGCTATTTCTACACGGGGAAGTAAAAAACGTGATAAATGCAATTCTGCAGAAAATTCAGATCAAATTCAGATAGAAGAATTTCATTTTACCTTCATTGCGAAATACCTTAAAAATGCATTTTTTACGTTTCATTAATATTTAAAAAACATGAAAAATACATTGTTGGATGAATTCACATTTTCATAATGAGAATAATAACTTTCAAATTCTAAACAATTGTATGTTGATTAAAAAATTTCCATTCATTTATATTGAATTTATCGGAAAGTTCTTCCCTTGAAAAGAACAACTTCTGTAAATCATAATAAACGTGTTAAGAAAATTCGATAAGAACAGAAATAAATATTCAAGTTCACCCCCATCATGGAATACTCATCCCCAGTAATCTACCGAGAGTCCTAGACTCCTAGAGCAGTGGTCGGCAAATTTTTTGCTTAATTTTTCGGTCCATTCATGTTCCTTAGTGTGAGTGAGCTTACTCCAGCAAGGGTCTTTTGTCCACAGGAATGTCAAAGTAGGGAAATTTTTAAACTTTTAATTTTTCAATTAGCGATTTGAAAATAGCATTATCAGCATCTACGACTTTTTCCGTTTCCAATGATATATTACTTGCCTAGAAAAGTTAAATATTTGAAGGAGTATAATATCAAGGAACATCAGCTTTACACTCAATTTAATACTAAATACTTCTCAAATTGTCAACTTTTCTAGGCAAGTAATATATCATTGGCATCGGAAAAATTCGCAGATGCTGATAATGCTATTTTAAAATCGCTAGTTAAAAAATTAAAAGTTTTAAAATTTCCTTACTTTGACATGCCTGTGGACAAAAGACCCTTGCTGGAGTAAGTATACTCACACTAAGGGACATAAATAGACCGGAAAGTAGTAGGAAAAATTAAGTCGAGTGGAACCTGACCATACCTGAAAATTGAGCAAAAGTTTGCCGACCTCTGTCCTAGAGACTTCCCGCCTATATTTGCACTTTTTACAACCTTAGGCCTGACTGTTTCAAATGATAGTTTCCCGAACGATAAATGGGCTCTCTGCATTGCAGATTAGGGTCCCAAATATTTTCTACGCCACAGGCGTAAACTTGTCAAATCTTACAAGGGGTCGTCCCACCGTACTCCAGATGCGCTAGCGACTATTTACTTGCAAAATACCGATGTGTTTTACGCCATTGGCATATTACAAATTTAGGATGGTTAATATTTCTTAATGAAGCTTTACATTCTTGATGTAATAATTACCATATGATTTTATTAAAAATGGTTAAAGATCTAGCACGTCAAAATATGTCCATTGAAAAATGTGCACTAACTTATTTAAGTGCAATAGATTTTGACTTAAATTGACATTATTAAAAGCTGACATTATTAAAACTTAAAATGATATTATTAAAAGAACGGTTAAATGCCATAGAAATCGGAACAATTTCACAGGTTTCGCAAAGACTTCGCATAGATTTAAAAGATTTGATAAAGTCTTTTATTATTCGACAATTAAGATTTCAAAGATTTCTGGTCGATTTAAAAGACTGCATAGACTTCAATTATTTTAAAAAGATTTCATGAAGGTTTTATTAATTTAAGAAATATCACCAAATATTTCAAAAGTATTTCAAATAATTTGCAAAGACTTTTAAACAATTCACAAAAAATTCAATGATTATCCCAAAGTTTTCAAAGATTTCAGATAGATTTGAAAGATTTCAGATACGTTTCAAATATTTCACAAATAATGATTTTGCAAAGATTTTGAGAGAATTCACTAAGATTTTAGAAAGATTTCACAAAATTTTCAATGATTTCCCAATGACTTTAAAGATTTCACAAAGCTTACAAATATTTCACGAAGATTTAAAATAGATTTCAAAGATTGAACAAATCATTCCAATGATGTCCTAATGATTTTACAAAGATTTCAAACATTTTGGAAAGATTTAGGATATGTTTAGAAGATTTCACAGATATTTCCATTATTTTACAAAGATTTCTATTATTTCACAAAGTTTTCAAAATTCTCAAAAATTTTAAACATTTTGAATAGATTTAAAAAAGTTATTTCGCGAAAATTTCACGAAGAATTTACAAAGGTTGCAATAATATCTCAAAGATTTTATGAAGAATTTACAAAAATTTCAAATATTTCGCAAAGGTTTCGGATAAATATAAAAGAATTCGGAAAGGCTTCTATTATTCCACATAGATTTCAGATAAATTTCAAAGATTAAACAAAGCAAAAAAGAATTGAAAGGTTTCTATATTCTACGATCAGATGAGTTTAAGCAAAGACATTATTATCTTTGGTTTAAGCATTTTATTTACGAGTAGGCAAATCAAGACTTTGGCCCACCCTGGTCGATTTCTATGGAAGGCATTGGCCCCTGTGTCCCCTTGGCAAGGCTCCACCGCCTCTGATGGACATTGGAATAGGAGGGGACTAGCCTCATGCTACCTAACTTGGGCGCGGGGATTGATCATAAGTTACAAGGGGGAGTGGACCATGTTGGTTTGCAAAAGCAATAGAGGTTTAGCAATCCAAAATCTAGGTAGAACAGCCCGCTCGTTATTTAGATCCGGCAACGACATGCCTATTCTGCCGTGATTTGGAAAAACACCGTTAACTGCAAATCAGATAAAGTCATCTGAAGCAATTAACGGTAGGCGGCTCAAGGGCCTTATCCAAAATGGAGTTAACGGTGTTCTTCCAAATCAAGGCAGTATTTCTCTCCTATTCGTATGGACATATCAAATACTAAGATTTTTAAATTTTTTTACGATATTGACTAAGTTCTAATTGAATTTGCTTGAAATTTAAGAAAAATACATATATTAAAAGATTTTTGTATCAGAAACTCTGAAAAAATGACCAACTTCAATTTTTAAAATTAGACTGATTCAGAGTGATCAAAATTGAATAATGTAATTGAAAAATAATTTTTAATTCGAAGCGACTGCAATTTAAAAATTAAAAATTGTTCAAAGTTAAAGCTTTATTATCTAATAAAAATTATGTAAAATATTAATAATATTGATATTGAATAGCTCCTAATATATAGAATCTATTGAATTAAAGATCATACTCTAATTATTATTATATAAACTCCTTATCTTTAAAAACACAATAATGAATTTAAATTTAATTAGCATGAATCAAAATAATTAGGTATAATTATTCATAGTATTAATTATAAATTAATTAAGAATTATATTATTCTAAGAACTGGCGATAACAAATAAAAAATTATCTTTATTATGATAACATTTTCTAGTTGAGAAAATCATTAAAGCCAAAGCTTAGTTAAATAATTAATTTTAAAGGAGTAGATTTGATACATTTTTCTTAATGTATTATTTTATTATGTATTATTGTTATCAACTCCGATCTTCTCTACCGACATTATCAAATTGTACCCTGTTTTACCAAGTAAGTAGCAGGTAAGCCACCTTTCATTTTAGTTCCCGAAAAATAACAATAAGGCAAACAGGGCCTCTACCTACAGCTCGTTGTAGAAAGCACCCATCGATATAGTTTGCCAAGAGCCATTTGGAGCGCTGTAAGCAACTCTCGGCACACCTTCGAGGCGCATTGATGGTAAGCTTAGCTTGGACAAGAACCATTTGGATTGAAAGTAAATTGCCAATTAAAACATTTTTACATTTATAACTTTGCAAAACTTGGTTGTTTTAATAGATACCAAACATTTGAGTCGATGTGTAATTTATATTGAGGTTTCATATATTTTCCACTTATTCTAAAATTATTAATTATAATTTTCATTCTATATATTGTCTATATATAGTTCTTTAATATTATTTAGTTTTTATTTTTATTTTTGTGGTCTGCAATTTCT
>NC_046658.1:22653024-22661315 GCF_010883055.1 Belonocnema kinseyi
CAATATTATCGAATTTGAAAATTCCCGAATAATAAAACTCCAGGCCGAATTCTGTCTAATGATAAAATATACAAACTAGAAAATTCCCGAATTGCAGAAATTTCGAAAACAGTTATGTGGTCAATATTATTTATTTATTAAAAATACAATAATCAAATATTTTTATTATAGAAATTTGGTTTAATGTTTAATTCTTTTAAATTGTTGTTTTAATTTAAAATAACAATAATTGTATAAAAATGTGATACAAACATAAATTTAAAACACGTGAGCTTCAAATGAAACAAACTTTGTAGGATTCTAACACCATTAAGAAATTTGTACAAATGCTTAATGAAATTTTACAATTGCGTGCGCATATCTTTTAGATCAGATCTACCTCTGAGAAGTTATGTCCGACATATAATCGAAAGACTGTCTTAATTTGTACTAATGTGCAACTTATACACATATTACTGTACTTGTATGTCAATAAATCTGCTACTACTAATGCGACTTTTATTTTTTTAAATAATAATTTTATTTTTGCGAGCGTTTTCTGTAATGTACAAAAATAAAATGGGCATTTTCAAACAACTTTTTTTATCAAAAAATACATTTGTTCAATTACTGTTATTTTTAATTCAAACAATAATTTTTAGAAACTTTAAACATTAAAAAAGTTTTTTCCTCGGTAAAAATATTTTATTACTCTATTGAAAAAAAATTTTTTAACTAACTATTTTTTAATTGTTCAAATTAGAGAGTTGTCTAGTTCGGATATTGTGTAATTCGGAAATTTTCTGTCGTTAATTCTTAAATACGGTAAGATTGTAAATTGTCGAGAATTTTCCAATTCAACAATGCATTGTCGAAATATGAAAGTCCCGAATTGGAAAATTAAAAATAAAATTCCCACATCACTGTAAAAATTCCGAAATTATAACATTGCAATGTTATAATTTCGGAATTTTTACAGCGATGTGGGAATTTTATTTTTCGGAAAAAGTGACTGGAAAATCCCGAAAAATAAAATTCCTGGCACTGTAAAATTTGCAAATTGAAAAATAACCAATAATAAAATTCCTGAAATGATAAAAGTCCCGAAATATAAAAGTCGAATGGGAAAATTCACGAAAAATAAAATAAATAAAATTCCAGACAATAAGATATTAACGAATTTTAAAAATCCCGAAAGAAAATGCCTGAATGATAAAATATCCGAACTAGAGAATTCCTGAATTCAAACAATTCAAAAAATTGTTTATTAAATATTATTTATTTATTGAAAATACAATAATCGAATATAAATTTCTGAATGAAAAAATTTGTTTGAAACTGTGCATAGTATTTGAAAAAAACATACAAAAGTTCTCAAAAATCGAATTCTTTATTAATAAAAAAAAATAATAATAATAAATTTTGATATAAATCGTTGTTGAATTGAATCCTGTAAAGTTTGTTTCAAAAATGTTATTGTGTAAGTACGAAGAAAATTTAGGCGGAACATTTTTTTCTTTCAAAGCAGACGTGTTTTTTAATGTATTTTTCAATACAATTTTTATAAAATTATTATTCAGGTGCCGAAGATTTCATTTTTTGGGATTTTTCCTTCATCGCTTTCGGAATTTTTGTCAGTGGTCCCATATTTTTATACCTCCTCTTAAAATTATGTAATTTTTCAAAATAAAAAGTCAACATTTGAAAACATTTCAAAATCATTAAAAGTATCTATTCTCTTTTAAATTATTTCAAATGTTTTAAAATATATTTTAAGATTTTTTCGGCACTTTTAAATGTCTTTTAGACTGATTCCCATTTTTCCTAACATTTTTGTAAAATCCTGCACACAAAATTGTTTAAAGAGCTTCCAGATTTTTTCTAACATTGTAAATCTGTTGAAATGTTTTGGAATATTTTTAAACATTCTCTTTGAGTTATTTACTTTTTCAAAATAAAAAATCATTTTAAATCTACCCAGAATTTTTTTTTTGTTTACCTAGTATTTCAAAATTCTTGAGGAGCTCCAAATTTTGTTCTTTTCTTTGTAACATTCAGAGACCTCCAGTTTATTTGATTTTTTTCTAACTTAATGCTTATTTAACTGTTCTTTAAGAATCAAAATGAAATACTTTTACCTTCGAAATACAAATAAGAAAATTAAACAATTAAAATCGTAACATTTCAAGTTTAAATTTGTCATTTTGAAATTGTGACAATTCATTTTCAAATTGTTTACTATTGAAAATTGTTTTTTTTTTAATTTCCAAACCAAATAGATTAAAAATAGAATATTTTATACTGAAATAATACATCAAAAAGATTTTGAAATTGCGTTTATTTAAGAAGCCATTAATTCGAACTTTACACTTGTGTCACTACTAAGGCTTTGCAATTAAATTAGTTCAAATTCTAACGTTAAAATCTGTAAATTATATCATTTTGAACAGATCTAGAATCACCTTGTAAAATCAATCACTGTTTAATTTTTAATACTCGAACTGCAGTTCAATTTTCAAATTTACTTTCATTTTCTGATTTGTCCCGGTCGCGCGTCTAGCTTAATATTGAAAACCACTTTCATTTTTTTGAAATTGTAATTTTTCGGTTGTAACTTACGGGACAATAATTTTATTCTTTGAAAGATTTTCTACAAATCTTGTTGATAATTTCCACATTCTCATCAAAAATGAGAAGGTATTAGTTTTTCATGAAAAATAACTTTTTCGGATTTTATCAAATGTTGAGATTTTGAGGCCCCGTGAGTCAGAAAAACAAGTTTTTACGTCGGAGTCTGTTTGTTTGTCCGGCGTCGTCGTTGTTGTTGTCTGTATACCGGATAATTTTCAAAAGACTGGTCCAATTGGTTTGGGCTTTGACACACTGTTCGAGGGACCAAAAAGAAAGATCGAGTTCGTTAAACAGCCATTTTTGATAAAAATCCAAAAAGTTGCAGCTTTTTCAATATTTTTGAGACCACTTTTTTTCAAAATTTGAAAATTTTATCGACAGCTATTTATGGTACAAAAAAATATGAACAATTTATCCTTACAACTTTTTTTGATAAAATCAAACTTACCAAAGTTAAAGGATTTTCAAAATCCAAACAACCAAACGAAAATGGACATTTGAAGCAAAAAATGCTTGACATGGAAAAAAGTCAAGAGGCGAAAAACGCTACTTTTTCAAGATCCCATGATTATTTTATCACATTCTCATCCATAATGAGAAGAGTTTTATGCGAAAAATGATTTTCGCGAATTTCATTAAATTTCGATGTTTTGAGGCTCCTTGAGTCAGAGAAACAAGTTTTTACATCGGTATTTGTCTGTGTCTCTGGCGTCTACGTCGTCGTTATTGTGGTTGTCTGTATATCGGATAACTTTTGAAAGAATAGTCGGATTGGATTGTGATTTGACACACAGATTTTTTTATTTCAAGAATTGTATCTAAAAATTGTACTATTTTTATTTCTATAACAAATATTTTTCTTCAGTTAAATATTTGCAATAAAAGTGTTTCGAAGAGATATTTTAAAAATCTTTCGGGGAATAAAATTAGTATTTATAGGTCGACAAAGGTTTTCTTTACCAAATTTGGCTTTCGTCTAAATTTTTCCAGTTGTTTTCACTATAGTACAATTTACGTTTGCATCTCGGGCGAAGAAATCCATTCTATTGGTTCACAAATATTCTTTGTAAATCAATATTTTTCACAGAAAATTACCCTGAGTGACAAAACGAAATCGAAAACAATAAGAGTTAATTTATTCAGGAACAAGCTTTTTGAACAAAAATGAACTTGAGTGAACCTTTAATATATATTTGTTAATTTTTACAAAAATCAGGCGTTATTTTCTTACAAAAAAATAATTTGTGGGGGGGGGGGGCAAATTATCAAAAAATAACTAAAACTTGAAGTTGTATGATTTTAATTTGTAACTAAATAATTTGAGAGGTTTCAATCTAAAATTATCGAACACTTTCCATTAAATAATTCAGATGTAATATTTAAATAGCTTTAAATTTGAAATTATTCAATATATTCTGAAGACTACAAATTTAAAATGTCTAAATTATTAAGGCTTTATATATTTTTGAAATTGCTGTTCAGGAGACTAAATAGCACTTATTCTTTAATTAAGAAATCACAATCAAAATTGTTTGAAAAAAGTTTTTAAAAGAGTTTTAAAAACCTTAAAAAAGATCAAAGGTTTTAATAGTTCAATAAAACCTTAAAAAAGATCAAAGGTTTTAATAGTTCAATATATGTGATAGAATCTCTTTAAATATGAAATTAGTCTATACGTTTTCATGTTTGAGCTACAATTATTCCATTTTAGAGTTATAAATTACATTCGTGAAAAACCAATAAAATGTTTTAATTAATTTATATATAAAACAAAAAACCTTTGTATAATTCTATCTAAATGCAGCTGCAAAAATTTAATTTGAAATGCGTTGAATTCAAGGTATAGTTTAAAAAGAAAACTGAAAGCAAAGGATCGACTTTCAAAAGAAGCGAAAGAAAGTGACTCGCTGGATTGCAAATGAACAGGGAAAATGGTGTATTTTCGCATTCTGAAAATTCAAACAATAAGGCTGTATTCTGAAAATAAAGCAATTTTAACGTTAAAATTCAAGTTTCTAAACTGAAGGTCTAAAAATTTGCAAATTTTACAATCAGTGTTATGTAAATTGTATTGGTATCTTGAAAAAGTATAAATAGATCTTAAATTAGTTTTTAAATTTTCTGCAGTTTAACTTTTTTACATACCTAGATGTCAAAAAAGCCTACGCAATTTTTTCAAATTTTAATCACTTATTTTTTAAGAGAAAATCACCCCTGTTTACCAATCACTGAAATGGATTAGAAAAAAATTGCCAAGACCCAAGAATAAAAATTGGATGTACAGCGAATTTTCAAATTTTTAATTGAGATTGTCTTCAACTTTGTGATATCAAAAATTTCCATACACATTTCTTTTTAATAATACTGTAGGAAAAAATCAACAAGGTCGAGCGCCGAAATTATAATTAGCCTCTCTACCCCAAAAAATACAATTCCAAAACTAATAATATTCCTGAACAGTTTATAATATTAACGAATTTGAAAATTCCCAAATAATTAGACTCCCCAAATAAAACTGTTTCTTAATCAATATTAATTATTTATTAAAACTACGATAATAAAATATTGTTATCAAATGAATTTTTGTTTAATATTTTAAGTCTTAAGAATTATTGTTTGAATTTAAAATTAAAATTTTACAAAAAATTTTACCGACAAATTAATATATAAAAACACGTGTTTTTTAATTAACATTTCGATTTTTCAGAAGAACTTTTGTGATTTAAAAAATACTATATACATTTTCAACCAAAATATCATATCCAGAAATATATTTTGTTTTAATTATTATTTTAAATTTAAACAATAATGTTTAAATACTTCAAACATTAAAAAAGTTGTTTCTTTGGTATAAATATTTGATTATTTCAAATTAAAAATATGATTATTGGAGAACATTTTTTTTTTTTTAAAGACTGTATCGAAAACCTGAATCAAGCTTCAGATCTGAAAAATTTCAGTGATACATACATGTCAAACTTTTCTAACCTCAAAAACATTTTCTACTGCTTTACCGTCATATTTTACGAAGAATGAGAAAACAAGAATTCGACTTCGTAGTACGATGAGGGCAGCACCTCGAGAGGGCAAAAAATGTGATGTCCTATATATATATAATTCCCCACTCCGACTCCCCGTACTGCATCTACGTTTATAATATCTTTGAAGATAGGCATTCCCATGTATTTAATTTCGAACGATTTTCGCCAGAGCCACCTATTACCTGAGGCGGCATTTTTCCAGTTTGTCAATTACGGTAGATAATTTCGCATATATGCTAGGTGAATTTGGGATGCTTTAATTAAAAAGTTAACATAAAAGTATCTGAATGATCTTAAGCGAATTTTTTTTAGTACATAACGATTAAAAAAAATATATATATGGTGGAAAATAACAAACATTTTGATTTAAATTTAATACTTTTTGTTGTTTAAAGATTACTATATATTTTTTGAATACACTATTTTTGTTGGTAGAAAATTTATCTTCTCGGTTAAAAAATCATCTTTTTCGTTAAAAATTTAATTCTTTTTGGAAATTTGTTGATTTTCAATTGAAAATTTAACTCTTTTAATTATTGTTCAAGATTGATCTTTTTCAGTAAAAAATTCATCTATTTGGTTGACAATTAAACATTTTTTTTCAAGTTTGTTCTTTTTTATCACAAAACTAATTTTCTAGGTTAAAAATTCTTATTTTTATTGAAAATTAAAATTTTTTTAAATCCGTTGTTTTTAGGTTGAGAATTGAGATTTTTTTAATTTGTCTTTTTAATGCTTGAAAATTAATCTTAGTGTAAAATTGATTTTTTTTGTTACAAATGTAAGTTGTTTTTAAAAAATATTTGGTAAATTTTCGGAAATATTTTTTTAATCACTCAAAATCTTCTAAAATTTCTAAATGTCTGAAACAGAAGCGAATTTTTCTTAAAGTTTAAAAAAATATTTTAAAAATTAAAAAACTTGTCTTAAATATTCCGATTTTTTCGCGGAATCTATAGAAATGTTTTAAAAAAATAACAAAAAATTAATATAAAAAAATCCTTTCAAATTTTCGTATTAATCTTAAGAATATTGTGTCATTTTCTTGAAACCATTCAAAGTTTAAAAAAACTTTCTAAGCATGTAATTCGAAATCTTTCATAACCGATTTTTTTTCAATAATTTGCTTAAAGTTTTTTTGTGTAGTGAAATTAGAAAAATTTATTAAAGTACACTTCAGTCGAAAGGCTAATTATAACTTTTGTGTTTCAAAAGGTATGAATGTTGATTCAGAACACAAATGGGACATAATTTAAGTTAATTATTTCTTTTACACAAATCCTGGAAGACTTGACAGGGTCATTGCATTTTTTAAATGTTGTGGAAAAAGAGCAAAAATCATGTAATCTTGCAAATAATGACAGATTTTTTTAATTGAAAGGTATTTTTTTGATAGAATATTTAACTATTTCTTGAAAATTCGTCGTTTTATAAATATTTTATAAATATTAGGAAATCATTTAAACTTCTAAAATATTTTTAATCGCTTCAACACCCAAACTTTTTCTTTCAATTTTTACGTTCTAAAAATTTTTTAAATTGCTGAAGACATTATGGATTCTTTCTCAGCATTTTTCGAAATCTTTTAAAATTTTCTCTAACAATTTATTTTAAAAAACAAGCAATCCTTTTCAATTTTTTGTATAAATATGATGAAAGAAAATTTAGATTTCTGAAGATTTTGAAATAAAGTTTTGGATTCTATTTCAGAATTTGGAAAGTATTTAAGAAATTAAAAATTTTTGGCCTAACATTTTGGGGAAAGTTGTAATTCATTTTTTATTTAAAAAACAACATTTTTTAAAGAAAATTGAAAAACATGTTGAGACTTTTTAAAACATTAAAAAACTGCGTTGGCTCAAGAATCCGGTACACAAAAGTATCAACCACTCAGAAATTCCTGAAAAAGTAAATATGATTTATCGCGCATATGCTTGGACTGGTGTCATTTTTAGATGACGGTTGCTGACAGTGGAACCATGTGGTGGTTGTTTAATCTTTTTCTTTAAATTTTCATATGCAATATTGCCGAAATTCATGTAAATTTATGTAATATGATGTAAAAATGGAAAATTTTTTTAATTCGTTGTTTTTTGGTAGACAATAAAGCTTGTATGGATATACCTTTCTTTATTTAAAATTTAAATATTTGGATAAAAAATAATTTTTTCATTTACAATTTTTGATTGAAAATTGAAGTATTCAACAAGTCAAATTTTGTAGTTCAATCTTTAACTATTCTATTTATTTTTTATTGATTTAAAATCAATCTTCATAGTTAAGAATTCTTTTTTTATAGAATATTTATTCTTCGACGCCCGAATTTCTCTTAACATTTTTACATCATAAAAAATTTTAAAAATTGCCGAAGATATTTTGGGTCCCTTCTCAGCATTTCTATAAATCTTTTAAAATTTTCTCTAACGATTTACTTTTAAAAACAAAAAATCTTTTTTAATTTTCATATGTATCTGAAGAATATTCTTTCATTATCTTTCAAAATTCTCAAAATATTTTTAATTTGTTCGAAAACCTGAATGATTACATTCTGTATGAATATGATTTTAGTGGATGTTTTCCGTTTGTTATTTGCTGTAAGGCCGATAAATGTTGAGCGAAATATAGATTTTTTGAGATTTC
>NC_046658.1:22661415-22666871 GCF_010883055.1 Belonocnema kinseyi
TAAACATACTTTTAAATTTTCAACACTTTTAATTTATTTATGATCAATAATTTTTTGTTAATAAACTTCTAAATTTACAATTCTAATTTTGCAGACTTGAATTCCATCAAGTGGAAAATTACTTATATTTCATAGTTGAAAATAATATTTCCAAAGTTTTGAGTTTGTATTGATTCCATTTTCAAAACTCTAATCTACAAAATTACAATATTTATCGTTTTGAAATTTTTCTTTTTTATAATTTTCAAACTGAATCTTTTAAAAATTTTAAGAGATTTCAAAAGATTTTTAAGGACTTTAAATATTTGAGGATGTTTTAAAAGATGTCAAGGAATTTTAAATTTATTTTTATAATTCAAAGGAGTTTCAAATAATTTTAACAATTTTAGCAGAGTTATTTAAAACAATTTCAAAGTATGGCAGATATCTTTAATGGGTCTCAAGGTGTTTCAAAAGATTTTGAAGGTTAGAAATACTTGAGAGTATTTTAAAAGGTTCCAAGGAATTTTCATTTGATTACAGTAATTTAAAATGAGATTTTAAACGATTTGAAATATTTCATGGTATTTTTTAAATTTCAAGGAATTTTCAAGAGCTTTAAATTTTTTTAAAAGATTTCAACAGATTGTCAATAATTGAGGTTGTTTTAAAAGATGTCAAGGAATTTTCATTTTATTTTTATAATTTTAAGGAATTTCAAAGAATTTGAACAATTATATCAGGGCTGTTTAAAAAACTCCAAAGTACCTTATAAGTCTTGAAAAGATCTCAAGGTGTTTCAAAATATTTTGATGGTTTCAAAATACTTGAGAGTATTTGAAAAAGTTCCAAGGAATCCTCAATTGATTACAGTAATTTAATATGAGATTTCAATGAATTTGATATATCTTAGGATATTTAAATAGATTCCAAGGAATTTTCGATTGATTTTAATAATTTAGTATAAGATTTTAAAGGATTAAAAATATTTTAGGGTATTTTTAAAATTGCAAGGAATTTTCAAAAGCATTGCCTACTTTCAAGAGATTTCAAAGGATTTTTAATATTTTAGGATGTTTTAAAACATTCCAAACATTTTCAATTAATTTCAATAATTTAAAGCAATTCCGAAGAATTTTAATTATTTTCAACTTTTCAGGTTGAAATTGGAACTGCTTTGTCAAAAATGTAGTTTTTTTTTGGTTGATGTATCAATTTAGTTGAAAAAATTTTTCTGAAAATTTAACTATTTTGTAGACAATTTTTGTTTGTTTTTGTTAAAAAATTAATTTTTTTTAAGTACAAGAAAATAATTCTTTTTTGTCGAAAAAATAACTGTGATTAAACATTAATTTTTGTATAGAAAATTAGACTTGGTGGAAAATAAATGTCTTTTGTGCAAAGTTCATGTATTTGATTAAAAATTCCGTTTTTCAGTATATAATTCAGCCTTTTGAATACAAATTTTAATTTTTGTTTAAAAATGAAGCTATTTTGTTGAAAACAATTTCAATAATATTTTTTAATTTATGTATTTTATTCAAAATCTTTTTTTTTTCGCAAAAAACGAATTGTTTTAGTTGACAGTTGAACTATTTATATTTAAAAATAGTCAAATAGTTATTAATATTAATACAATATTTTATAATTATAATTATAATATTAACATCAATAATACAACTTGCGCCTTCAAAGTAACTCTTAGGCAATCCGCCAAGAGGGCGCAGTTATCAGCGCATGTTTTTCACATGCTTATTAACTTAAAAGCGGTCAAATCGAAAATTTTCTAAGTATCACATGCCCTTAATGAATTGAAAAAACCAATAGAAAAACAAATAAAAATATATAAATAATTACCGGAATAATTATTTATATATTTCTGCTTGTTTTTCTATTGCTTTTTTCATAAAACAATGTTGTGAGGAAAAACGAAAGATGATGGAAGTATGTTTGAAAGCAGTTTTCATTTAAATTTTGTAATCATTTTCGACATCAATTTTCTTATTGGTAGGTACCTTTCTCAAAATATTGCTCTGTTTTTATGGTAATAATACAGAAGGTACCGCTCCCTCTTTTGGTGTTCAGTTGTGTACTGCAACGATAATCACCAGGTCGAAAATGATGACAACAAATTAGATATCAGCTCTCAAACAGTTCTTAATGGGTTAGGTTTCACATGTGCTGACGTTCCGAAACAACGAATGAGTAAGAGAGATAGATCAAACTTTGGCCCCTGAGCGACTTGTAGCGGGGGAAAGTACTACAGAGCCACCTAACGTGCCCGCAAAACAGGATCAAAGTATGTGTCTTCACGATTGCCTACATTAATGACCACAGCCTGGCAGCGAGCAACACTGACGAAAAGTCATTGCGCGACTCAGAGCTGCCAGATCATGATCTAAGAATACACGGTCTAGCCACACGCAACTAAAACAAAGTTAACCAATAAGGAGCAACTCCACCACTTTTGACCATATTGGATAAGTGAGCGCGCGAGAATGAAGTATATTTGAAAGGAAGTAAATGCAATGAGCGAAGATTGTAAGTAAAAGATAAAGAAATTATATAGTTTATAAATAAATTTAATTATTTTGAAAATAATGAAATTTTTGAGACGCATAATCTAAAGTATAAACAAATATATAACATCTAACTTGCAATATAGAATAAACATTTAGAAATATGGATAACATAACCTCTCAATGCACCTGAGGAATTGTACCTTTTAACGCGAATGAAATGACGTATCACCCACCTAAGGAGAAAAAAGAATATTGTTTTCGGGCTGAAAGCAGAAATAAATAAATGCAAAATATTGATATCATATCCTGTATCATGATAATATCCGTTTTTACATTTCATATATATATAAGCACTTAATGAGAACAAAAGAACCCTCTTGGGTACACAAAATCACATGTTCAGATCTTATATTCATATGAAATAATGATTTTCTAATATACGATAATAAAATTATATACATATAAATACAAGACAATGATAACATACAGGTTTTTATTAATAAAATAAAATGATCTTTGTTTACAAAGATGTACATAAATGAATAAACATATAGTAAGATCGCAGGAAAGCGTCTGTGATACGAAGTTTTATATTGTAATTTCATGCAGGATGATGTTTCCAATTCAAAAATTTATCTACATCATTGTAACACAGTTTTATTCATTTATCAAAAATGTGAAAATTAACTTAATAGGTTATGTTTATAATGACAGCTACCTTGTACACTTAATAAAGTACACTTACCACAATATGTATAATACAAAGTACACTTACCAAATGTATAATGCAAATAGTGCAACTTTAGCTTACACGAAAATATTTATCCGCTTCGAATGGGCACGTTAGATTCACTTTAAAATTTGTATTTTCAATAGAAACACCACTACAATTTTCATAAAGTTAATCTTAACGCGACGCGCTTTCACAAGCGGATAGCGTCAGCAGTGTCCGCTTCTTGCACCTTATTTGAATATTGAGAACTTTCACAGGTATTGACATTGATTTACAATGTAGCCATAATTCACGATTTCAAATTTTTTGAGTGAAGACCGAGACGCTAACGGTTGCTATGGTAACCAAGATGGCTAAAAGTGGTGGAGTGCGAATGGGGACGAAATTTGGGGAGCTGATGGCTAGACCGTATATTCTTAGATCATGGGAAAGCCTACATTAGTACAACTGCATGGAACACAATTCGCAAGAAACAGGCATTAATTAATTGTGATATTTGAAATTCGTTGGTGTCAAAACGTTAAAGTGCAAATGAAAATAATGAAATGTACGTATAAGTGGTGTTTTTATATATTATTTATTTTTTCGTAGAGCATGTCTCAAACATTACAACCTGCTTTCAATTTTTTTTTAAATGAAACTAAATGCTTTGTCAGAAGATCGCTTGAAAGTGTCTAAGGCCAGGAACTAACCTTTCGGTTGGTAATTACAGTCAAAGAAAATTAACCAAATTTTTTTAATTTAAAAAGAAGTCTGTCCCTTTCCCCATGCTTCTCATTTATATACCTAGAGTGTATCAACCTATTCTTTCAAATAAAAGGCCTGATTAGGGCATTGAGGCGGGACAGAGAGAATTTTGAAAAATATTTCAGCTTATGAGAAATAAACCAAATGTTAAAAATGGTTTTATAATAATACTATTTTGGTTGCAATTGCAGAATAGGGGCGTCACCTGTTTGTTTTTTTTTTGCTGGGAAAATGGTATTTGTCTGCAAAAGACTATTAGAATCTTTAACTGAACGATATCACACAACTCTAGAAGTTTATAAACACGAGAACATTTTTCACTAAAGATTTGAGCAAATTATAGTTAATATGGTTGTTCTTATGGTCAGCCTTAAGTCAAATAAAATATATGTCCAAAAAACATGTAAATAACATTTGTTTAAAAAATAAATCCTTTACGTTTCGACCAACACGCGTGTCTTTTTCAAGACTCTTGAAAAAGATCTGCAGTATTGCTCGAAACGTAGAGGATTTCTTTTTAGAAAAAAAAAAAGAAGTCAAAGAACTGAAAAACAGTTTTGGATCTGCTCTTTCTGGAATCGTTTGCATTTTGTTATAGGGAAAAATGATTATTCTTAGACTGCAACGTGCGACAGGTTCTTCGGACCAGCCTGCCTAGGTCGTCTAGAGCAGCGATTCCCAAACTTTTTATGCACTTTCTGGGGAGCGGCAGGGGCCCCACCCTCAAATTTTTTCACAATACTGGACAGTGAGTGAGACACTGGATGCTAGTCGTTCGTGCTCGGTTGCTTGCTTCGCTGACCTTTTCTTTGTTAGAGAATTAGAGCCGGTTGAGAAAAATGAAAAGTTGGTTAAATATTAATCAATAGAATTTTAATAAGTTCCGTTAGATTTGTTAGATTATCAAATAAACGTTTAAAAAAGGTAGATGAAAATCGGATAATAACTTCAAGAGTTATCGCACTTTTGTTGCATTCACAAGATTTGTAAATATTTCATTTATTAGTTCGGATATTAACCGATTTTCAAAAACTTTGTTTTCATTTTCTTTAAATTATATCACGAAATTCATTCAGCCAATTAAAATTTAATTGAGCTAAGTCTTTATAATTTCAGTTATTGCAAGTTCATAACAATGAAAGGGTCATTCGTGGTAGGTACACGGAAGTCGAGGAAAGTAGCCTTCTGCTCGCAGCGGGGAGCCTGCCTCAGAGTCTGCCTAGCTGCCCGGCCCGGGGTGGCATCCCCCTGCCGGCGCACAGTGGGGTGAAATCGGAAAACGAGGTTCAAAATGACATTTAGAACGCAATTTTGCACCGATTTTAGAATTTTTTTTTTGAAAAATTCAGAACTAAATTTTTCAGAAAATAGTCAGAGTAGATTTTTTATTTTTTTGTTTATTTAATTTTTATTTTAATGCAAACATCGAAAAAAATGTTGATTTTTCTAATTTCATTTTTTATCTTCTAGACAAA
>NC_046658.1:22666971-22670324 GCF_010883055.1 Belonocnema kinseyi
TTATCAAATTTATCAACAAATAATTTTGAGCGAATATTCTACAACTTTTTAAAACATTTTAAAAAATTGTAAAAAAAATCTGGAAAATTTTAAGGTAATTTTGATAATTTTGCACAATTAAAAAAAATAGGAATAATTCGAATTTATTAAAAACATAATTTTGAAACTTTAACAAATAATTTTAATATTGAGAAGACTTTGAAGAGACAAAAGAAAATTCACATCTTTGAATATTTTGAAATAAAATTTTACATTCTTTTTCAGAATTTGGAAAGGTTTTAAGAAATTAAAAATTTTTGAGTTAAGATTCTGGGGAAAGTTTTTATATTTTTTTTTAATTAAAAAAAAAATAATTTTCAAAGAAAATTTAAAACTATTTTGAAATTATTTAAAACATAAAAAATGCGTCGAATCGAGAATCTGGTAAAACAAAAGTACCAACACTTAAAAATTTCCGAGAAAAATAAATACTATATACCACCCAGTTCACGGTCGTGAGACTTGGCCATAGGTGTGATTTATCGCGTATATTCTGGGAGCTGGTGTCATTTTTAGTTGACGGTTGCTGACAGTATTATCACGCAGTGGTTGTTTGATCTTTTTTTAAATTTTTATATACAATATTTCCTAAATTCATATAATTCGATATAATTTTTTATATATTTCAGACAATTTAAAATTATTGAATTAGAATAATCCGCAAAGTGTGATTTTGTTTTGAATTCGCCCAATTGGTTGAAATGATATTGGCAGGGCGAAGGGGAACCTTCGATTCTTTTAGATTCTTAGCACCTCCAGTTCGCAGAACCGGCGGAGAGTTTCCGAGAAATGTATTTCCCCGTCAACAAATGCAATATAACTAGATGAGTAGCTCTTTAAAACTGCTTTATTGAACACTTATTATATAATCTAATTAAATAGTTTTTAGTTGAACTTTAATTAAATAAATAAATTGATTAAAATAAATTAAATAACAAATATCTAATTTTCTTTTAACTTTTAATACTTTTCACATTTCCTAATTTAGTATATGTCCTAACAACTAAGTTATTAGATTTAGCCTTTAAAAATAGGAGGAAAAATACTTTTAAAAAATCTGGACTACTAATTTCAGCTTCAGTTTAGAGTTAAAAAATAAGGTTTTTTTTGCAATTACAATCATTTTTAAATCAAAATACAAATTTGGAATAACTATTAGCTTGTTACAAAGGTAAAACCCCATTCCAAGTTTTAACAAGCAGGAATCACCGCTGATCTGTTTCTTTTTAAAGTTATATAAATATAATTTTCGTAAGATTCCGGAGATATTTCAAAAACATTTTGGAAGATTTCACATATGCTGAAAAAATGCAGAAAATTTTTATGCATTTTTTTATTTTGCAGGACACAAAATATTAGGAAAAATTAGAGTCAGCTTAAAAGATATCTAGGACTTTCAGAAGATTTGAAGAAATAATTTTGTAAATAATTTTTCGAAAAACTATTCATGTTTTTAAATATTGTTAATCTCTTCAAAAATTCTGAAATTTCTAAATAATTTTTGTGATGAAAAATTACATTTTTACAATGACCTTCAAAACTTATAGATTTGTAGAAACTTCCAGAGGAATCTTACCAAGAAAATTTCATCCTACCAAAATTCTTAAATAGCTTCGAACATTTTTTTCGAAATGCTCAACATTTTATAACATTGTTAAAATTTTTTTTTAAAATGTACAGAAAATTTGTAATTTTCTAAAAATTTCAAATTTTAAATTACTTTAAAACCTTTGCAAAACTTCTACACCTTCGAAATATCTTTTGAAATCATTTAGTTTTCCTAAGAAATCTTTTAATTGTCCTGAAATTTTCTAGATTTTCTTTCGTGTTTTTTTTTCTTACCTCTTTCAAAGCTTGAAAAAGTTTACAAATTGTATACAACGATAGAAAAATTTTAAGAACAGAGTTATTTCCTATAATATTAGAAAACCCATTTGCAATTAAAATTTTCTTTTGAATCTATAATGTTTAGAAACAGTTGGAAAACATTTGATCATGAAATGAAATTACTTAATTGAAAATTTCCATTTACAAAATTGATGTGGCGGTAAACACGTAATATTTATTAATAGACTCAATTACAGACGGTTTACTTAAACAGTCTTTTTTTAGTGACTCGCAGAATTCTTAGAAATTGAACAAATCAACTGCAAGAATAAAAAACGAACATATATATCTTATTTTTTTCATATCTTACTTTGTCTAATTAATCACTAATATCCAGAGGCGAACTGGGCCAATTGTCCTTATTAATAACAGTTAATATGCATAAATATATTAAATTGTATGCATATTTTAAAACAAATCTCATATTAAATTAACGCAGACAATCAAAAATTCCTTGGAACATTTTTAAACACTGTAAAATATTGCAATTCCTTCAAAATATTTTGACACACCTTAAACTTTTTTAAAAAGATTTTCAAAGTACTTTTGAATTTTTTTAAATGACCATGCTACAATTTTTTTAATTCTTTAAAATTTCTTAAAATAATAAAAATAAGTTGAAAATTCCTTGACGTCTTTTAAAACATCCTTAAATATTTAAAATCTTTTGAAATCTTTCGAAATATCTTGAAATTTTGTAAAGCTCTTGAAAATATATTGAAATTTTAAAAATACCATGAAATATATCAAATCCTTTAAAATCTCATATTAACTTACCATAATCAATTGAAAATTCCTTGGAATATTTTTAAATTTTCTCAAATTCGTCAAATCCTTTAAAATCTTTTGAAATACCTATAACTTATTTTTAAAGATTTCTAAAGTACTTTTGAATTTTTTTAAATAACCCTTCTAAAATTTTTTTATTTCTTTGATATTCCTTTAAATTATAAAAACAAATTAAAGATTCCTTTACATCTTTTAAAACATCCTCAAATATTTGAAATCCTTAAAAATCTTTTGAGATTTTGTAAAGCTTCAGATTGAAATTTAAAAAAAGAAAAAAGTTCCAAAACGTTAAATATTGAAATGTTTGTAGATTAGAGTTTTGAAAATAGGATCAATAAAACTTCAAGGCTTTGGAAATCTAATTTTCAAACATTTTCAACTATTCAACCAGAATAATTTTCAACTCGATGAGTTTCAAGTCTTCAAATTTTGAATTGTAAACTTGAAAGTTTATATATAAAAAATTAATAATCATAAATTAATTGAAAGCGTTCAAAATTTAAACGTACGTTTTTCAATTGGGCAATCTCTAAATAAAATTATTTCAGACTGAAATTTAGAAAACAGAAAAATTTCAAAATGTTAAAAATGTTAATGTTTGTAGATTAGTTAAAGTATTAAATTAAAGTGTTAATAGA
>NC_046658.1:22670424-22673402 GCF_010883055.1 Belonocnema kinseyi
AAAATTTAGTTCTGAATTTTTCAAAAAAAAATTCTAAAATCGGTGCATAATTGCGTTCTAAATGTCATTTTGAACCTCGTTTTCCGATTTCACCCCACTGTTCGGCGGCAGCCTCATCGGCCGGCGGCACTAGTTTGGGAATCGCTGGTCTAGAGCAGCGATTCCTAAACTGCTACCCTGGGTAGGGAGATGCCACCCCGGGCCGGGTAGCTCGGTAGGCTCCAAGGCAGTAGTCCCGCTGTGAGCATGGGACTACTTTTTTTACCTAGCATAAATGCCTTTCATTGTTCTGAGATTGAGACCTGTTACAATAACTGAAGTTATGAAGGTATGACAAAATTAAATTTAAATGAGCTGACTCAATTTCGTGATATTATTTTAGAAATATGGGAAAAAAGTTCATAAAAATCGGTTAATATTTTCACTAAATTTGTCCAAGAAAATGCATTACTGGACTATTTTGCAGCGTAAAAAAAGTGCAATAACTTTTGAAGTTATTAACCGATTTCTTCCTATCTTTTTTTAATGTTCTCGTCATAGTCCAGAATATAGCCGATCCTAGGAAAAAATGACTCTTACACTATCACTTGAAACTGCCATTTTTCACTTGGCTTCGGTGTCAAAACGCCCCAGACATGGCTTCTTGCATTCATCGGTTTCAAAATATGGATCGTTTCCTGCATGTATTCGAAAATAACAAGGACTTAAGTACTACCACATGGCGAGAAGCTTCATCAGCTCTAAGACTATTAAAAGAGGAAAAATATTTCCTCAAACACAATTCTT
This sequence comes from Belonocnema kinseyi, assembly GCF_010883055.1. Classification (NCBI taxonomy): domain Eukaryota; kingdom Metazoa; phylum Arthropoda; class Insecta; order Hymenoptera; family Cynipidae; genus Belonocnema; species Belonocnema kinseyi. The sequence continues at coordinate 22,671,211 of NC_046658.1, forward strand.
CAGAGTAAACTTCTGCTGTGAGCTCATTTGCTCTAGCTGTGATGAATTCGTCCAAAGTCTCAATTGTTCTGGGAAGGTGCGGAGTAATAGGACGAATGGCTTCTAAAACAGCATCGGCCTATGAAGAGAACAACCTGTTTTTCTTTCAGTAATTGTCACCTTTCCGAACTGCCACTCACCACTTTATAAACGAGTAACAGGTCCAACAAAGGTCTGGCATCAGGACAATATGATTCAGAATGCACACCACTAAGTTACTCCATGATATTATAATATATTTAAGATTTCCTTTGCGATTTCTAATCCACTTTTGTCGTTGAGCAGAAAATGCTCAATAAATCTCGTCTACTTGCTTACTTTTTTAAAGTGTTTTTCTAAAATAAAATCATATTGAGAAAGTAATTCAATGTCCCGAGAAAGTTATCATTAGAGACCGTTCAAGAATTACGTAATGCGCCTGGGGGGAGGTGTCTACTGTAAGTAAAATTATGATAGAAAAGGCGTTACTTGGGTGGGGGGGGGGGGGCAGGGAAAGGCATTACGTAACACTTGAACGGTCCCTTATTTGTATCAACAATTATGTCGGAACCCCCACGAAATGCTAGCGTACGTGAGCTTAAAATAAGTGTGACACCATTAATTCGTTTGAGCGAGCAGATCAACTTTTCTCTCTCAGATATTAACTGTTTTTGCATTTCCTCATCTATTGCTCTACTGTTTTCCGAAACAGCGTTTTTCTGTATTAGCTAATGAAAATGGCATTCCTTGTGCTGAAGACTGACTTCGTGTTCTTGCAGTCTTTTTACAGATTCCGCTACTTTTATTTCGTTGAAATATATCTCTCTTGAGTGACGAGGTAACTCATTTGATGTCTTATCTATGAACTCGAAGCGAAGAGTCTACACGGAGCGGAATATGGTGAATTATTCCTTAAACTCGATATTAGCCAATCTCTGATTGACGTTTCGCATTCGTTTGGTGCGCGTATGGAGATTAAATAAATGGAAAACGAGTGCCTAGTAAACTCCCCAGTTAGATAACACTCTAGGCTGTTCTGCTGGATCTTTTGGATTAAATGCTTCGCGTTGAACTTGTACTCGAAGGTTCAGGAATGAGATCAACATTTCGACCACTTTGCGAAACATCAGAAGCTTCAATTCCATCTTTAATATCTTTTATATCTTGATGGTCATCCCTTTTTTGCCTTTTCACAAAATGCGTTATGGGTACATTTTTTGGTTGTACTCGAGTTTCGGACTAGTCAAGTCAAGTGAAATAAACATCTTTTATTGAATTTTATTCAGAGTCAATTATAATTTTTAATATAGCTTAGTTACAATTTTTGTAGTATCTTATGACTTTAAAGTATTCCCTTTTCCGTTACTTCACTCACATGCCTACTGTTGTCTCGATTATTTGCACGAAGCAAAATTTTGAAATTTAAAAATAGATTAAATTTCTTTTGGATAAGAACAAAATCGATAGGAGTTGTAAAAATGTATGCAAATTTTTTAAATGTATTGCATGTTAAAATATATTGTAGATATTTTATTTATTTAAAGTTACAAAAAATCAAGGAAGGGGTTATTTGAAAGTAACAGTAGCTTCAATATCAATGTGGACAAAATGAATAAAAGAATAAATTCTCGATTATTATAGTTATTTTTTAACAATCTAGTTTATTTTTTATTTTAGAGGTCATGCACAAACTACTTAAGGTAACTTTCGATAATTTTTCACATTTAGAAAAATTAATTCATTAATAACTTTGTACTATAATTTATATTTACACAGAATATTTTATTTTTAAATTATACTGTTCAATTTTGAAAGCTTTGAAATTAAAATTATTTGGCTTAGACAATACGACAATTTCAAGTCAGTTGTGTTTCAATTTTTCAACTGGAAATGTTTTAAGAAAAAAATAAAAAATTAAGCAGAACCCAAAATTTGGCTTTTAGGTATTAAGTGATGTTGGTAGCGTTGGAGAGCCTAAAAAGAGCCTTCAATTCTGATATACTCACTTATAATTCGTGCTTATTTATTTTTAGTGTGGTTTTTCTGTAGTAGGGGTTGTTTTTGAAAAATTGCAGTAGATAGCGCGTATTGTGGCGTATTTGGAGTGGGGGTCCGCGATGATAAGTAAAATGGAGAATTTTGAGTGGGGGGTCCGTCATGACAGGTGCTATGGC
>NC_046658.1:22673502-22682216 GCF_010883055.1 Belonocnema kinseyi
GGAATTCGGAGTGGGGGGTTGACTTAGATTCTAGGAGAAAACCAAATTTTTCAATTTTTTTTTTTAATTTTAGAATATTTTTAATCATCAAAAACTTTATGAACTTTAATAATTTTCAAAGTTTTACTGATCTCCCCAATTTTCAAAATTATATCAGTTTTACAAATTTTAGGCATTTAAAAAAAATTCTAACTTAACTTTTGAAAATAGTTTTTAATAAATAGTTAAACGTTAAAAGGACATGTGAAGTAATTAAAATGTATTTTTCTTAGTTATGCGTATTTTTATTGATTTTTTTGCTAAGAAAAATTACATCTTGATTTTTAATTCTGGCGATATTAATATAGTTACCTAAGAAAGGTAGTAAAAATTTTATATCTAAGTTCTTAATTCTATTTCATAAATATACTAATGGAAAAAAGTAAAGGGTCAACAAAATTTTCCGATTTTTAGTGATTTTTTAGAATGCTGTATCTCAGTGAAAAATGGGCATATCAAGGTCTTAAAAAAAACATTTTGAAGCTTTAAGTTTCTAGTTTTTAGATCTTTTGGCATAACAAGTAGTGGTTTTTTTATTGCACCATTAAGCCATTTCCCTTTCGGGGTAGGAGTGTCTCACTCGGTGGGGAAAGAAGTTATGTGGGGAAGGGATAGGGAATTTTCAAATTTATCCATAATTCTGGTGTTATTTATGTAAATAATACGTTCGTTCCGCAACACTGCTCCGACCCAGGTTGCTGATCAATCTCTAGCAATCACCGCAAGTGAGGATCCTCACAAAGTCGTTATGTAAGTTTAATATGTTAATTTTGTTTGTCTACTTGGTACTAATCAATATTATTAAAATATTGATTAATTTTTAAGATTCTGAAAAAAAAATTTCTCTAGCTTCTTAAATTATTAATTAATTATTCCCTGGTCAAAAAACCTACGTCAATAATAAAATATGAATTTTATGTTTAGAAAGAAAAATCTTATAAGTATAAGGAATGACGTTGACATTCTTCTTGTAAGGAGATTGTGAGGAAAGTGTTCTCGTCTCTCCGTAGCTCAGTTGGTAGAGCATCAGACCGGCAATCTGAAGGACCTGGGCTCATATCCCAGCGGAGCTAGAGAGCGTTTTTTTCACAATATTAAAAATTAATCAATATTTTAATAATATTGATTATGACCAAGTAGACAAACAAAATTAACATCTTAAACTTTTAATTAATTAAACTGGTCAAAAAACCTACATCAATAATAAAAGTCGTTATGTAAGGTTCCCCACTTGGGTCAACTAGTGTCCAAGGTCTTTTGTTTCAGGCGTCATTCACTCTATTGGCACTCTTTTTATTAACTATTTGCCGCCATACTTTGCTGTCCTAGGATACCTCTCTAACTTCTTTTATGTCCATGCATTTTTTCAAGCAGGCTCGTGGTTCTGTGACTGGCAGCGTGCCTTATGGCACGCTGCCATTTACTTTACCTTGATACACTTGTTTCGTTAGTCATTCGTTTGGCATTCTCTCAACATGTCCGAACCATCTTAGCCGATTTCTTTCCCATGTGTCTACTAGCGTCTCTTCTGCACCACATTCTTTTAGAATGATCTCGTTGCTTACTTTGTCCATCAGAGTTTTCCCGCATATTATGCGTATGAATCTCATGTCAATTGCGTTAATTTGACTCTTAATTCTTACTTCTGATAAGGGGACCTGCTCTACCAATAACGTTCTTACCTTCGTTTATGCGTCTATCTAATTCCTCATTTATCTACCCGTCCCTGGTAAATAAGCTACCAAGGTATACGAACTTATCAACTTGTTCAATTTTCTCATCATTTAATAAAATATTGCATAGTGTTTTTTCACTCTTTTCTTCGAACACCATAGTTTTTGTTTTATTTGCGTTAATTTTGAGGCCCATGCTCTTCATGCTTGCATTTAGTTTATTCAACATTCTTTGTAAGTTTTCGATTGACTCTGCCATAACAACCTTATCATCTATGAATGCTTACCCACGTACCCTTACTGTTGCGAGATCCACACCCTCTTCGTCGAAAAGAGCCATTCTTAAACACTTGTCCACAAATAATATAAATAACCATGAAGACATAACGCATCCTTGTCTAACTCCTTGAATAATATCGAAACAGTCACTCAATTTCCCATTCACCTTACACTTGCTTTGCTAACCGTATTTATTGTTTTTATAGCTTGTAGGAGCCATCCATCGACTCCATACTCTTTCAGGACTTCCCAAAGTCAAACCTTGTCTTACCTTTTCAAAAGCTTTTTCTAGGTCAACAAATGCACAGAAAACTTTTTTTTCCCACTCTCAAACTTTTTTCTTCAATTTGCCTTAAGGTAAATATTTGATCCGTACATGACCTTCCTGGCATAAACCCACTTTGGACTTGTCAAATCTTTGCTTCTGTTATTTTCATTACCCTGCGAATAAGTATTTTTGAGTATATTTACGGTACTTAATAAGCTAATACCTCTGTAATTATTGCAGTCGCTTTTATCTCCCTTTCTTTTGTATATTGGTACGATAATTGCTTTTTTCCAATCGTTTCAGTGAAATAGACTTTCACAATTGAGTTTTCTATGACATCGTGTTCCACATGTTGACAAATTCTGTACTTTCGTTTCATTTCATTTTTTTGTTCATTTTTTATAACCTCGGTACGACCATTTTTTACTCAGATATCAAACCGATATGGACCTTAATTTGCTCGACACTATCACTTGGTACAAGTACCATTTTCCTAGTATGTTCCATTTTAATAAATATAATATATCAAATATTGGTGTTAGTGAAAGTGGTAAAAATCCCTATCCTTTTTGCAACATAAAGCGTTTTTTACTGTTCCACTAACCGTGTGATGTCACTAGTTTTATTAATGCATATCTGTGTTTTTTTAATTTTCGCTTCTCGGTTTGTTTTAGAGAAACGTTTCCATGTAAAATATTCAATCCACATTCACAGATACTTTTAACGAGTTACGGGTTAGCCTTTTTAAAACAGCGCGTCGCTGATTTGCATTTAAATGATAAGAGAGCCTGTACCTTTAAACATTCTTCTTTACGATGGATATCCGTGCATACGTCATAATGACAAGCTTACAACTGGCATTAGGTTGCTTGATGAGCCTGATTTTATACCCCTTGCTGGTACGTAAACTTATTCATATGAATCTGACGGAAATATATAAGTTCTAAATCTACAGAGGTCAGGGGTAGATTGTTTTAAATCCAGAATGAAGTAACCGTGTGGCCTAGAAGTTGCGTCATAATAAACTTCACATAGAAAAAGTTTATTTTCAGTGTATACCTGTCTCGCGAGATATTGAATTTTCTTTTGGTCCCTCGGGTTCTCAAATACTACAATATAATTTGCGTTTGAAGAAATATCTCGTTGACGATGTCCCTGGTGAAAAATATTTTGTGATATGAAGATCACACTCAAATTTTTGTGATGACTTCCCTTGGTGAAAAGATCGACGACTATGTTATGGGACGATTCACACATTAGATCGTCTAGAATTACAAGTTTCGCTCGAGGATCATTGGTATAGACTGATGCTTGTGGTAATCCTTCACGAAATTCAACTACCTCCCGTACTCTTTATAGGATGACTGCTATTCTGAATAATATAAAATTATACGAGGAAGTACAACATCGCACATTAAATTAATATTTTGAAGAAATTTTTGCAAAAAAAGGTCTTATCACAACTCGTTAGACCTGAAATTATAGACGTAAATGGATGTTTCAACCTTGGATCCATGTTGAAAAATAAAGAAATCATACAGTGTAATATCCTTTCATCTGATTTTTTCCTGTCTTAAATATAATCGTCAAGTGTGATGGCAAAATTGAACCAAAATGTGAGTAAATGAACTTATATTTTCCCCCGCGCGCACGGCACCTGCGAATAAGCTTATGGGCCTGGTTGCAGCAGCCAGGGCAATGCGCTTATAACGCTGGCCACCGCGATGCGGTGGCGCTTCTTTTAGCTCATTTTCAGCGCCCGCAATCCGCACCCGCCAGCCAGTCCGTACTTCTTGGGAGAGTCTTATTCATGAAATATAATTTAAAATACATACTAACCTTTTAGTTTGGTCACTGATGTTGATATTAAGTAAAGTTCACTCCTAATGCTACTGCTTTCATTACAAATATTTTCTTTTTTCCTGTTGAAGCTATTTATCAATTTATGTTTTTACATTTTCATCATTTAGGATTGAGAGAATATTAGAATTGTCCGAAATTTCATACCACAGCTTTTCAACGGATCGTCACGTTTCGAGACCCCCTGAATCCGAAAATCAAGTTTTTACGATGGCGTCTGTCCGTCCGTCCGTCCGTAAACACATCTCGAAAAAATGAATGGATCAAATCAATCTTTGGCACACTTTTTGTTAGGTCCTAAAAGTAAGGACGAGTTCGTTAACCAGCCATTTTTGATACAAATTAAAAAAGTGAGCGCACTTTGACAATTTTTCAGACCACTTTTTTCTGAATTTGAAAATTCTATGTGCGGATATTTATAGTATTAAAAAGGACAAACAATCTATCCTTATGACTTTTTTGGATAAAAAGAAAATTCTGAGAGTTATAGATTGCACAAAAAGCAACGAAAAATAACAAATTCCATTTTATGGTCGAACTATGTAGGATACGAAAATAGGCGAATTAATAAAAATTGTGATCCAAAAAAAATTTACAATTTTGTTACGAATCACTTCTCCATAGGACGTGTATTTTTTGTTTTATTCGTTAAAAAAACACATTGAAAATAAAAAACAAAAATTTTAAAAATTTGTGACAAAACGAGTAAAGTAACGAGCAAAAAAAGATTAAACAAAACGCGTGTACAAATGTCTGTTGAAAATTGAGCGCGCAGCACGAGTGTCCTGATGAGAATCTTTACTTCAAAGCTTAAGAGCTTTGAGAAACTTAATCTTTGACTATACATAATTAAGTAGACAATTCAGAATATGAAGGCGCAATGTACCTGAAGTTCCACACGTTCAAATGAACGAAATGAAAAAAAACAATATATTTTTTTTCTGACCCCTAGTCTATCAAAATCAGAAAATCGTCAAAATGACCGCCTTTATACGGCTTTTTTCGAATTGAAAATACTTTTAAATTACCTTGTCATAGAACAAGTTTTTTCAGTGGGGTAAGAGTCGCCGGAAAAAATATTTGAAACCACATCTAGTGTATCAAAATCATAAAATTGTCAAAGTGACCGCCTTTATACAATTTTTTTACGAGTTAAAAGTACTTTGTACTTTTAGAGCCGCCGAAAAAATACTTAAAACCACCTCTCGTGTATCAAAATCAGAAAATCGTCAAAATGTCCGCCTCTATACAGTTTTTTTCGAGTTAAAATTACTTTTAATTTACCTTGTCATAGAACAATTTTTTTCAGTAGTGTGAGAGCCGCCGGAAAATATATTTAAAACACCCCTAGTGTATCAAAATCAGAAAATCGTCTAAATGACCGCCTTTATACAGCTTTTTTTGAGTTAAAACACTTTTAATTTACCTTGTCATAGAACAAGTGTTTTCAGTGGGGTAAAAGCCGCCGGAAAATATATTTAAAACCACACCTTGTGTATCAAAATCAGAAAGTCGTCAAAATGATCGCCTTCATACAGTTTTTTTCGAGTTGAAAATACTTTTAATTTACCTTGTCATGGAACAATTCTTTCAGCGGGGTAAGAGCCGCCGGAAAAATTATTTAAAACCACCCCTAGTGTATCAAAATCAGAAAATCGTCAAAATGATCGCCTTCATACAGTTCTCTTCGAGTTGAAAATACTTTTAATTTACCTTGTCATGGAACAATTTTTTCAGTGAGGTAAGAGCCTCCGGAAAAAATGTTTAAATCCGCCCCTAGTGTACCAATATCAGAAAATCGTCAAAATGACCGTCTCTATACAGTTTTTTTCGAGTTAAAAATACTTTTAATTACCTTGTCATAAAAAAGTGGTTTCAGTTGGGTAAGAGCCGCTGGAAAAAATATGAAAAACCACCCCTAGTTTATCAAAATCAGAAAATCGTCAAAATGACCGTCTTTATACAGCTTTTTTCGAGTTAAAATACTTTTAATTTACCCTGTCATAGAACAAGTGTTTTCAGTGGGGTAAGAGACACCGGAAAAAATATTTAAAACCACCCCTAGTGTATCAAAATCAGAAAATCTTAAAAATGACCGCCTTTATACAGTTTTTTTCGAGTTAAAAGTACTTTTAATTCACCTTGTCACAGAGCAAGTTTTTTCAGTGGGGTGAGAGCCGCCGAAAAAATATTTAAAACCACCCCTGGTGTATCAAAATCAGAAAATCTTCAAAATGAACGATCTTATGCCGTTTAATCGAGTTAAAAAGACTTTTAATTTACCTTGTCATAGAAAAAGTTGTTTCAGTGGGGTAAAAGCCGCCAAAAAATATTTAAAACCACCCCTAGTATATCAAAATCAGTAAATCGTCAAAATGACCGCCTTTATACGGCTTTTTTCGAGTTAAAACTACTTGTACTTTACCTTGTCATAGAACAAGTTTTTTCGGCGGGGTAAGAGCCGCCGGAATAGATATTTAAAACCACCCCTAGTCTATCAAAATCAGAAAACTGTCAAAATGACCGCCTTTATACGGCTTTTTTCGAGTTAAAAATACTTTTAATTTACCTTGTCATAGAAAAATTTATTTCAGTTTGGTAAGAGCCGCCGAAAGAAATATTTAGAACCACCCCTAGTGTATCAAAATGAGAAAGTCGTCAAAATGACCGCCTTCATACAGTTTTTTTCGAGTTGAAAATACTTTTCATTTACCTTGTCATAGAACAAGCAAAAAAATTTACGTTGCCAGATACACTTTATATGAATCGTAGATAATTTCCGAGTTTTAACCTTGTATCGATAATCTTTCGCCTTATCGCTCTATTTTTATTCGAGATGTATCGAGAATTACGACGCCAGCGCTATCTATTGTTGTTTAAATTAATTAAATTGGAGAGAAATGGCAGAGCTGCCAGATCAAGTCTAAAATATACCCCCACTGTACCTACCGTTTGGGAGCCGCAAAACATAAGGTGCATGATTACCACTGTAAGTTCATGTGTAAGCCGAAAGCACGATTCAAAGAAATTGGCGATTTTGATGTTTCGCGTGATTCTTAATTTCAGACATGAGTATTTTTAAGTTATGTTTTTCAGGTGTATATAATATGCATATTATTACTATTATATATATTATTGATGTTAATATTATAATTATAAAATATTGTATTAATATTAATGACTAGTTGACTATCTGCTAAAATTGTTAAAATTCTTTGAAATTTTTTTAAATTATAAGAATAAATTGAAAATTCCTTGACATCTTTGAAAACATCCTCAAATTTTTAAAATGCTTAAAAATCTTTTAAAATCTCTTGAAATTTTTAAAAGCTTGAGATTGAAATTTAGAAAACACAAAAATTTTAAAACGTTAAATATTGAAATGTTTGTAGATTAGAGTTTTGAAAATGGACTCAATAAAAATTCAAAACTTTCGAAATTTTATTTTTAAAAATTTTCTAATTATATACAAAAATAGTTGTAGAAATAGTTAAACTTTAACTCGAGTTATTTCTATTAACACTTCAATTTAATAGTTTAAATAATCTACAGACTTTGCAACTTTTAACATTTTGAAATTTTTCTGTTTTCTGAATTTCAGTCTGAAATGTTTTCATTCAGAGTTTGCTCAATTGAAAAACGTATATTTAAATTTTGAATGCTTTCAATTTATATATGATTATTAATTTTTTATAAATAAACTTACAAGTTTACAATTGATCCCATTTTCAAAACTCTAATCTACAAACATTTCAATATTTAAAGTTTTAAAACTTTTCTCTTTCTTAAATTTCAATCTGAAGATTTACAAAATTTTAACAGATTTCAAAAGATTTTTAAGGATTTAAAAAATTTGAGGATGTATGAAAAGATGTCAATGAATTTTCAATTTATTTGCATAATTTAAAGGAATTTCAAAGAATTTTCAAAATTTTAGAAGAGTTATTTAAAAAAATTCTTGAGTTCTTTAGAAATCTTTAAAAGGTGTCCAGGCGTTTCAAAAGATTTTGAAGGTTTCGAAATACTTTTGAGTATTTTAAAAGGTTTTAAAAGGAGATTTTAAAGGAATTGATATATCTTGGTATATGTTAATTGGTTCCAAGGAATTTTCCATTTTGTGTAAAGTTCATGTATTTGATTAAAAATGCCCTTTTTTAGCATACAATTCAGCTTTTCGGACGAAAATTTATATTTTTGTTTAAAAATGTAACTAATTTGTTTGAAAACAATTAAAACAATTTTTTTAAATTGTGTGTATTTTATTCAAAAATTTATTTTTTTCAGAAAACTAATTGTTTTAGCTGAAAGTTGAACTACTTCTAATAAAAGATAGTCAACTAGTCATTAATATTAATATAATATATTATAATTATAATATTAAAATCGATTATATATATATATTTTTTGATTCCTCTAGAATCAAACCGAAGGGCCTATGACAAAGCCACCGAACGCGTCCTCGGTTGCGGATAGAGTGTCCCTGTACCAAGGGTACATTTTTCCGGTGAATCCGACCTCTGGGCTATCAATTATTGCGTGTATAATGCAGCGAGAGCTTTGGGCGATGCGAACCGTAAAACAAAACCAACGGCTGA
>NC_046658.1:22682316-22684887 GCF_010883055.1 Belonocnema kinseyi
ATAAGGCTGCGTACTCTGAGAGGTCGCCCGGTATCCCAGAGTCACCGTTCTAGACACCTCGCCCAGGTGCCATTCAGCTTTCTGCACGGTTTTCACACCTCCGCTTGGGGGTTAATTCCTTCGGGACCGCCCCTGGACAATTGTCCGCGGCTGCCTATTTATGTTTGTAACCATATTCAGGAGAAACCCTTGGTACAGGGATCCTCTATCCGCAACCCGAGGACGCGTTCGGTGGCTTTGTCATAGGCCCTTCGGTTTGATTCTAGAGGGTCTTGGAAGAGTCGAGATGGGTCAGAGAGAAACTGTTGATTTTCTCTGACCCAGCTCTCCCTCCGCTTTAGACTTTTCTTAGAGTCAGATAGTGTCCGTATTCTCTCAACAATATGCTGCCTGATGGTCAGTAGCTTTGACTTGTAAAGTGTCTGATAACGGGTCCGGGTGTTTCTCTCGCACCACAGAGCATGTAGCCGTGCCATGTAACCCCGTTCAGGGGACACACTCGCATCGTAGCACTCTAGCAAGTCGTGATTCAGTCGCTCCGTCCACCTAAAGGTCTCGAGATTCCGCTGTTCCATCGCATTGAATCCATTTTCATTGGCTGTCCCAGCTCTAGAGTAGTCGGCATTGTTGGCTGACCCATTGTCGGGAGTGGTGGTCACAGGTTGCAATGAAATCACGATAGGCCGCAAGTGCCTTAGCACATTCTTTCACGCTTGTGTGGCTTTAAGGTTACGAACCAGTGATACCTTCGCACCTTCCGAGAGCACCGATCACAAGGGCAATTACTTGAACCGAATATTTTGGGTACAGTCCTTGCGGCTTTGTAAAGGAACGCTCCTTTGCTGATGTTGGGTCCTGAATGCGGCTTTGGAACACGCCCAGGTATGTATAGGCCTCTCCACTGTCAGTGTGTCTAATAAGACTTATATCCGCAAGCTCAGGCTTCTCGGGAACGTCAGGCATGTTCCCTTTCTTTACATGAGTTTTGGCACATTAGTGCAATCCAAAGTCAAATCGAAGGCTAAAACCGACGATGGATCAAAAGATCAAAAAACGTATGCATCAACTGAACAAGAAGAGTGGATGGGCAAGACATAATGTGTTACGTGTTCAGTGTGTGATTGACTACATAACATCTGGTACACCGTTCGCGGAAAGGGTTCGAAAGTTCGCCTAAGTACTGAGGACCTTCAATCACACACTGAACAATTCAAAGCTGCTGACAATCAATTTTCCTCTGTTTCTTTCAAAATTCCACCCAAGTCCAACGACTTAGAGACTTTTTGGAGGACGTTTTGGAGTTATACAAGATCCCAAAAACACTGGAGTTGAAATAAGATACTGATAATATCCACTTCAAGGAGTTTTGCAGCAATCTTATATCTTCTGAGGAGTAATGTCTATCAATCACTGCTAAAGAGGCGGAGAAAGCATTTAAGGGTTCGAAGAACTTTTTCGCTGCATCACCAGATGTTATCAAGAACTTCTGGTGGAAGAAGTTCAGTTCCAAATACCAAAATCTGGCGCGCACTCTACTACCGAAAAAACGCAACTTGTCTAACCCAGAGAATTGCCGGCCAATAACTTGTTTAAACACGCTGTATAAGATCTTTACTGCGGTCCTAAATAACAGGATTGTTCGAAGAATTTAGGTTGTTTGGAGAGAAATGTACGAACAACGTGGCTCATAAAAAGGTGTACCAGGATGTCGAGAGAACCTGCTAATTGTCAGGTGCGTCTGCAAAGACGCAGCAGCCCGTCAACGCGTCCTGTCAATGACCTAGATTGACTACCGGAAAGCTTTAGATTCAACCTCTCATAGGCGTATAATCTGTCTGTTGGAAAGTTTGAAGGTTCATCCACACATAATGAGATGCATAGAGAGATTGATGTCCCTGCGAAAAACTAGATTTCTATCTCATTTATCACCGTGTCAGTAGCAGTGCTACCGCCAACATAACCGTCAAAGTCGTGAGAGGAAAACTCCAGCCCTACCGTGACACCAATGCGAGAACACCTTCGAAAACCTTATCCTCATTATTGTTTTTATTAAACTTTTACACGGGTAAACCCTGTTATACATCATATCCAGGGGCTAAGTCAAGTGACTGATGAGATTAGAATGTTATAAGTTAATTCAACTAATTTAATACGATGCTTGAAACCTACTGCGATGATGTTGTAGGTATACAATTACGAGCGGCCACGAGCGTTGGAGGTGACAACCGTCACCTCTGGATGATTTCTTAGAGCACACTCCACGGGTTTTTAGTCGCTCACTACCTGATGGTCAAGAAAGTTTCTTACAATGCGACAGGTGTTCAATAAAACCGCCTTCTGAGCTGCTGCCAATACACTACTGACTCCTAAATATTCAAGATGTTCAGTGCATCTTGAGTGCACATTGCCTGTTGCCGAAATCACAATGGGATGGATAGATGCATGATTAAAATTGCTCCATACGGTCTTTACCAGGTGTATACATATGAAACCGGTATTGCCATCTAGCGGCCAGTAGGCACACTTGTAGGCAATGTCGGAACTTACCATTTGTGCTAATTGGCGTATTGT
>NC_046658.1:22684987-22690152 GCF_010883055.1 Belonocnema kinseyi
GCGCATACTTTGAATAAAATATTTGTTATCATTCTCTTGAAATAAATGTGTTTTTTTCTTGAAAAAATACCGGTTTCATATGTATACACCTGGTACTTCATTCCTTAACTCGCTATACTTTTGGATCTTGGCTGTATAGGTTGACTGCAAATTTCGGTTAAGCGGATAAGCAATGTCGATATTGTAGACTTTCCCGCCCTTTTTTTCTCGCATTACGATCTCAGGTCGATTGGCCCGGAAGTAATGATCCGTTTAGATATTAACATCCCAATATTAGATGTAATTTTCGCTTTCTAAACAGGCATTGGAATGTATCTATACAAGGGCATCCATTCTTTTAAGAGTCCTAGGTTTAGGGTAAGTTGTTGATGTATAATGTCCGCTACATCATTATGTCTGTGCGTATATTCTCTCTGAGCCATTACGTGACAGCCGTCAATAATGTGCTCGATGGATTCGTTGGCATCAGGATACAGAACACCCTTTCTTAGGCTTGCTTGTAGTTAATGTATGCTATGCGTAAGTGCCTTTGATGCTTACGAGCTTTAGTCGTGGCAGCAGCGTCTATAGTGACTAGATCTTTACACCCTTGCGAGTTTTCACAACATCCTTTTTGTTCTTCTGTAAGAATGTCATTCTCGTCGCAATAAAAATATAACTTATCTGCAATGATAGGTGTAAGACATTAAAAATTGTTGGAAGGCAGGCTATCAGTCGAAAGTTAGATGGATTTTGAGCATCCGGTTTTTTTGGTAACATATACCTAGTATCCTGGAGCATGAAGTCCTGCATCAAATCTGGGTGCTCAATGATCTTCTGAAAACATCTTGCCAACGCAAGATGCACGCTCGTCAGGTACTTGTACCAGAAGTTGTGCACCATGTCCGGACCTGCACTTTCCAATCACTTAACCTTTTCAAGACCGCTGCAACATCTAAAGCTGTGATGTTTGTCAATTGCATTTCAGGGATATTGCTTGCCTTTGCTTCCTCAAGTTTGAACCACGCAGTGTCCAAATTGCATCTGTTCATTTTTGCCCAAAACACCTGACCAATAGTTAGTCATATATTCCAATTGGGACACTTGGGTATCTTGCTAGTTATTTGGCTTTACTCGCAGTTCACGATAGAACCCTTTCATCTGTCTGAAAGTTTCGATTTTGTTGCCTTCGTGCACTACTTTTCTTGTAACGACGCAGTCTGGCAGTAAGAACATCAAGTCTCTGTCGTTGGGAGTCTATAATCTCATGCAGCATTGCTGGTGTTAATGTCTCGATGTGCCGAGGGTGGACGATTTTAGTAACATGGTTTATCAGCTTTCTGAGTCTATTTCCTTTCTTATATTGAGTTAATCGACCAATTTGCACCTTGCTTTGCTGACATCCATATCTAACCTGAAATTCCATTGTGGATCACGATCCCTTTCTGGGACAAAAACTCCATTTGCAGGCCTAGTTTACGGGTCCAACGTTAGAACGGTTGCCACAGCTGCGCAGTATACAAGAGTTTGCACCTCTAAAGCAGTTTGTGCTACGTTCAAATAAGTAGGTAAGACCTTGCTTTCGAGATGTCCTATTAGTGCATGCAGATCATTTGTGATGTTTATTTTGGACAGCGAATGCCTTAGTGTTGGTTCTGTATATCTGAACTTTAGTAAAGCATGACCAAAGTTCCCTTCAAGGTGCTGTAGTTTATCTGGGATTTCCCTATCCACATCATCGTTATTAATATCCGGATGTGGTTCTATCATTACCCCTAGCACCTATGTCTTCAGCATCAATTAAGTCTTCGTTGTCCACATCTTCCAAGGTGAGTTCATCAACAGGAAGATGCTGTTCTACTTCCATTTTGATAGCAGCTATTTCAACAGCCGAAAGCAGTCTGTTTATAGATATTGAGCGTTTTTGATCTGCTAGATTCTGCTCATTTATTTTTGTGGCTAGCTCTGGGTATTTAAGTAAGAAGAGTCTATTAGTTCTCTCCTCACACTTTGTCCACATTTCTCTGCCAAATAATAAAGGCACATAATATCTCTGTTCATGTGGTATGTCCATTTTCGTCGATTTTTTGGTTTCTGAACCTCTGCTTTTGCCTCTGGTTGTAAAAGGCCATCCACCTCTGGAGGATGAGGTGGTGCTGGATCATCAATAGGTTGAGGAAGAACATCAATTGCTCCTGCTTGACCGTTTGACGCGGCTTCCTCTAACTGATGTTCATTGCCGTCGTTTTTACACGACAAATCAACCTGTTGTTTAATCTTCATTGCTCGGTCTTCTGTCACGTGTAGATTAGTCCTGATGTCCTTCACCATAGCCATAAGTTCTCTTAGTGCAAATTTCTGTATATTCGGATACTTTGTAGCAAATTTCGTTCTTATATTGTATCCTTTTTCCATTTTCGCTTCAAACTTCGCACTTTCGTAATAGAGGCGCACCAATTCCTCTTTTATTGTGGTATCCCAATTGATGCTCTCCTACGGTATTTCTGTCGATGTGGTTGGCTGCAAATAGCTAACGCTATCCAAAGCATCCTCAGCAGGTACAGTTGATGTTACACGCTTACCGTTTGTCGCAGATGTTCTTGCTGGCCAGCTGTTTGATTGTCGAGATCTGCCTGACCATCTTGCAGCTCACCATCGCCACCAGCCCACATGCTGTGGTCCCCAGCTGTGGCTCCAGGGGCTCCCCGACGATCCTCGGTAAGCGACATGCATTTCAATATCTTTAGTATGCCCTCCATTATTATTTGGGTTTTGGTGTTCTGCTTAGTCCCTCTCCTCTTCGTTATCAGCCTATGTGGCATGAGAATTTATTTTTCTTTCTAGAATATTAAAAAATAGTGCTCATCTTCAAAAAAATTAAATTTTACTTTGGTTTTGATAAATCAAGGTTCACTTTTGAATTGTTCAAAAATTGGTTAAGACCAATCGAAAGTTCATAAAAAAGTTGACCGAAAACACAAAAAATATCTTTTTGTAAAATTACCGTCCTGTACGACGGCACTTATCCTATGTTTCAGCACGATAGGACATATCGGTTTTGCGGGTTAGGACATTTGAGAAATAATGCTCCATATACAGAAGAGCTTACATATCAATACGTCCGTTTTGCGCTTGTACATCCCACGCCGCCAAGCCGAACGCGGACTTATAAATCTGCAATGTCTTTAAACCTGAGTTTTGAAAATAGTCAGGTATTACGAGATGTTTGGCAAAGAAGAGTTCCTTTACAAAGCTGCGGATTAACTTGCCAAGAAAGTGCATTACTCCATCTAGAGGCCGCACTTTCAGAAGTCCAAGTAAAGAAAGAAGAGGTCAAAAACTTCCTCGGACAGCTCAACAAGAAAATGTACGGAAACTTGTACAGGCCTAATTCAGGCACAGAGACATAGGGTTTCGTTTTTGCGTGTTGCTAGGAAGGTGTCATTTCCACCTTAGTATACCGCAACCTTATTTCACTTAAAAAAAAATTTCCAGAGATAGGTGCGGAACGTGTCATGCACATTCTGAATACTTAGGACATATACTGTCGAACGCTCCGTGGGTGATAGATTCAATAGTGTGAAATAAGAAGTGCCGCATTTTGTCGAACTATGAGTTTCGAACAGCAGTCTCCGTGGCAAACTTGATACCTGACATCGTTTTCCAGGCCTTCGAAAATAATTGTTTAAAGGGATTATCCTTGTGATCAGTTCAAGATACTCAAAATTTGGAAATAAAATAGTGCTCTCAAAGCAGGGCAGGGAGTCTACTCCTGCCTCCCGTTAAAGTATGTAAAGAGTTGAAGGGAGATTATTTCGGGCTTTTCAAAACCCGATTTTATCTCAAGCTACGATTTTATAGTGTAGGGATATCCGGGGAAAGAGCAAAGAGCACAAATCTGTCACTTTTCAATTCCCTGTCTAGCGTACGAGGAAAATGTACAGAGAAGCACTCGGAAAAGAGAAAAGAACAAATTTGGCAAAAAAAGAAATCGTATTAGAAAGATTAAAAAATAAAAACAAAATATGAAGATTTAAGAACCTTTCAATGCATATAATATATAATATGATATTTATTTTCATATTTTTCTTAAAAAGCCATTTTAGGCGATTAAGCCTGAAATCGCCTTTAAAATATCTTAAATCGTATATTTTACCTTGCAGTTCTAAAACGCTTCATTCTTTTGAAACTTTGTATCATAAAGCTTATATCTTACAATTCTATGCCCGTTTGCTTTTGCATCGGATAAAATATGTAATGGGCTAGCGCATTCGCTGTTCCCCGGGTATGATGGGGATAATGCATGAAATAAGACAAAAAGACATTTTAATGTTAAAATGTCTCTAAACAGCTCCCATGTATTATTATCAAATGAGAATTAATAATAATTACGTAGAAAATAATTAAAATATTTTTGGGAATTCTACCTATTCCATTTACGTATAGTTTTTGGCATAAAACACTTCTTAGCTAATAATCTACCTTCTTTAGTGAATTCGCTGATATCCAAATCCAGCCTTTGTTTATATCTTTAATCTCGCTTTTATTTTAGATTTCTCGTTTTTAGATGATTTCATGCATTTATAAATTAGTTTAGACAATCAACTGAATCAGCTGTCAAGTAGGAAGCCGCGACAGCCGCGAACTCTGCTTGGTTAAAATTTATAAAAGTAACATGGCGCCTAAAGTGGTCTGATTGGTGCTCACTTGTATATTTTAGTGACGTCACCCATGTTTGAATGTGACAATATAGACGCGAACAAGAAAATATAATAGTCTTTTTAGCATCAGAATCCTAAAAAAATTCTTTTCTTTAACTATAACGTTATTCACTGCTAGAAGTTTCTAAAAATATGTTTATCTCATTTTATGCAACATCCCCATTATCGATGCGATAGTTTAACCTCAAATTTCAGATGTGTCAAAATGGTAAATCATACCTTTTTTTACATAAAGTAACGTGTGAGTACCAAGGAGGCCAACCTCTTTTTAACTCCTTTTTGCCTCCTAGGTGCACAGTGTACTAATAAATTATAGGTGAATCGTATATTATTTTGGAAATATGATAAAATTTTGAAATTTTATTTTTGTAGGATTCCTGCAAGACATTCTGAAGGTGGATCAAGGCGATCGTCAGTAAGATACATTCATTCGAAATACTAATAATTGAGGCGTTGGATAGAAAA
>NC_046658.1:22690252-22709488 GCF_010883055.1 Belonocnema kinseyi
TATAATTAAAATTACAGGTATACTGCAAACGTTCCCGCCTCGGCGATTTGGCAACACTGCATTCACTGTCAGTGAATCGGCCTGTGCCTTTTGCCGGCCGACATTCGGCTAAATGTAAAATTTAAAAATGATTCAATTTTTATAAAAATGTGTATCTATACGTTTTTGGGGCCGCTGAATCCGAATTTGGTTTCAGAATTTAAACATTCAAAAGGTTTGATACCGAAATTTGAAAATCATTGAATTTTCATGAAATTGTAAAGTATGCATTATTTTGTTTAACATACATGGTTTTGATTAAAAATTCAGCTATTTGGTGGAAAATAATTTTTTTATAGAAAATTTGACTTTTTGGCATACAAATTTGCAAATTTGGTAGAAAAGTGAACCAAGAGAATAAGAGTTTATAGTTTGTTAAAAAGTTATATTTTTTGTTTGAAATTAAAGTATTTATTTGAAAATGTAACAATTTTGTTGAAACTTCGTTTATTGTTTATGGAAAATTCAACAATTTGGTCGTAAACATACTTTTTTTGTTAAAAATTCATATTTTTCATTTAAACTTAAGCTATTCATTTGAAAATATAACCACTTAATTTTTTTTTAATTCTTCATTTTTCATCGGATGAAAATGGTTGATAATTTGCTTTTATATTGTTGAAAACTTGTTTTTATAACTGAAAATTTTACTTCATTTCACGTTTGGTTAAAAAATTATCGCTGATAAGTTAAAAATTCCAATATATGGACGTAAATTAACTTTTTTGTGAAAAATTAAACTATCCTTAAATATATAACTATCTGGTTGAAATTTTTTTAATTGTTTGTGTATTATTTTCTTGAAAATTCAAATTTTTTGCTCAAGGTTGAACTATTCATTTGAAATTTTCAGTATTTTGTTGAAAAGTCTTTTTTTTAACTACTTTTTATTTGCTAAAGTTCATTATTCCACTTTTGGTTGAAAAAGTATCCCTTCCAAGTTTATGACTAAACTATTTGTCCGTAAAGTAACATTTTTGTTGAGAATTCATATCGCTGGCTTAAAAATAAACTATTTATTTACAACTATGTTGTTGGAAATTCTTTGTTTCTGACGAAAAATATTTTTCTTTGTCTGTAAGGTTTTGTTTCACTTTTGCTTGAAAATTCTACCATATCTGAGGAAATTAACTGTTTTCTTAAAATTTATATTTTTTGCTGAAAATGAAACTATTCATTTAAAAATTTACCTATTTTGTTGGATATAATTTTATGATTCAGCTATTCAAGCATAAATTATGTTTTACGTTGAAAATTGGTCTTTTTGGTCATAAAATGAATCTTGTGTTTGAAAAATTCATGATTTTGATTGAAGTATTAAACTTTTTTGTCAAAAAAAAAACGTCCTTATTTATTGAATACAACTGGTTGATAATTCGATTTCTCGTCGGAAAAACGTTTTTTAACTAAAATTTAGTGATTCCGCTATTGGTTAAAAATTCATCAATTTTGTTTAAGGAATTAACTGTTTGGTCGTAAAGTAACGTTTTTCTTGAGCATAAATATTTTTGGTCACAAATTCCGTTAATTATTGCAAGCTAACTTTTTTTTAAACTTTTGTTTTGCGGAAAAAAAATTGATCTGAAAAGTTTAATTTCACTTTTGGTTGAAAGTATGTCGCTTATAGGTTAATAATTCAACTATGTCGTTTAATAATTCAACTATGTCGTCATAAACTTCTTTCTTAAACATTCACATTTTCCGATAAAAATTAATTTTTTTTATCTGAAACGTTTATTATTCCACTTTCAGTTGAAATTTTCTCCCTTATAACTTTATGATACAACTATATAATTATAAATTAAGTTTTTTGTTGAAAATTAGGCTTTTTGGTCATAAAATTAATCTTGATTTTCAAAAACTCACGATTTTGGTTAAGAATTAACCTATTTGGTAAAAAATTCACCATTTTTATTTATTGCAAGTGGTTGATTATCCGATTTTTAGCTGAAAAAAGTGTTTTAGCTGATAATTATATTGTTGACTTAAAAATAAACTATTTGTTCGAACTGTAGCTATGTTGTTAAAAATTCTTTTGTTTTGTAGAAAAATAATTTTTTTCATCTGGGAAATTACATTTAACTTTTAGTTAAAAATGTGTCGCTTACAAGTAAAAAATTCAACTATTTGGACATAAATTAACTTTTTTGCTAAAAATTCAAATTTTTGAGAAAAATTAAACTCTTTTTTAAAATATAAATATCTTGTTGGAAATTTATTTATCGTTTTTGTAGAGTTCTTTTTAATTAGTTTTAATTTTCAAAAAAGTTAATTATTCCACTTTTGATGAAGTCAAATCGTCTGAGAATGTGTTACTGGTCACGGTCCAATAAAAATAATAGTGGATTTAGTTTCCCATGAATCATGCTTTTTCTCAATTTCTTTTAAAAAAGCAACGTACGTTTCGACCTTGTTTCATGCCTTCTTTAAAGTAATGCATAATCTAAACTAAATCATTTAAACAGATATAAACTGACATAGAATTAAAAAAAAACCTTCTAATGAAAAAATGTGCTGCAATAAAAATGTGCTGCAAAACTGCAGTGTTCACGAAACATCGGCAAACAATTCGTAGTTTCTTACACGAGTGAAACCCGAAATATCTCTTTTTACCAAAATGAAAAAAGTTGTAGATTTTTTTAAATTTACTTGTAGTGATATTAATAAAGCCACCCAAGACATTTCAATCTTTCGTTATTTTCTAAGATAAAAGAACATCATTTTAGAGTGAACCAAAATTAGTTATTTTTTATTATTGAAGGTAAAAGTTTATAAATAATCGTGGTTTGAAAAGTACCCTTTAAAACATTAAACTCGAAACCTTCAAATTCAGAGGCTACAAAAGAGAAATTTTACTACATTAAAAAAAAATAATAACCGAAACAAGGTTTTTTGATTTGGAAGAACAAAGATGAACTAACGAGTAGATTAAGAGATAAAGTCAATTTTTAATGAGTAATTAATAAAGGCTGATATTAAAATGAAGACCCAAATTAAAAGTGCGCCAAAGTAACTTTTATTTAAAAGTAGCATTAATTTTTTTTAGTTTATATATAAATCTTTTATAAAATATTTTGATCAGATTGCCATTTATGTTGTAACAAACGAGTATTTTAATTGCCTGATTCACAACCCCGTTTGTGTTCAAAAATGTGAGTTTTAAGTATCCTACCAGTCTCACCAACATAAATTTTATTTCAACATTTTAAATTGTTCAGATACACTATAACGGGTAAGTTTTCTTTATTTTTCTTATTGAAAAAAATTAATAAATTTATAAAGGGTGTGGTTGTTAAATTTATGACTCAACTATTTGGTCATAAATGAACGTTTTGTTGAAAATTGGTCTTCTTGGTAAATTTTTAATCTCAAAACTTTCATTCCACTTTTTGAAAATGTAAACAATTTGTTGGAAATTATTTTTTTTTTTGTGAAATGTATTTTTTTGTATATTTTTTTTTCTAAGTTTGTCATTCAATTATTTTGTAGAAAATCCATGTATTTTGTTAAATATTCGTCCAATTCATTTTAACATGAATCTTGTTTGTTCAAAATGCATCATCTTTGTTAAAGATTTAATTATTTTGTCAGCAATTCGTCTTTTTCCATTGGATGCAAGTGGTTCATAATTTGTCACGCGTTACGAAACCTTTGCGAACCCACTCCTATGTGACACTTTGTAACGTTAGAGCAGGCCCTTAGAATGTCACGTAATATGTGGACGATCTGTCGTCAATATCCGAGGTGTATTATTCTCCACGAAAATGTTTCATTCATTTTTTTATTTAACGAACATTTGAGCAACAATAAGCAATAGGGTGCTCAAATAAGCTCTTATTTTTGCAAAGGTTCTACCGGAAATTTGTTTATTTTGGCGAAAAATACGTATTGAGATCCTAAAAAATTATAATTAATTTAGAATTAATGGAAGTGCAGCTTGGTTATCGGAGCTTAAAAAAAGGTGTCGGAAAATTTCTTGCTTGCAGAGTCTTTTAAATTTCTTGAATTTTTATTTTGTTTAACATACCTGAAGCTCAGAAAAATCTTCTTAATTTTTTGGGGATCATTCATTTTTTTTTTAGAAATAATTCCTAATTAATTCTCTACCGTTTTCAGGCAATTTTTTAACGCGTTTGAAAATAGAAAACGGATTTTGTGGGCAATTGATAACTTTACAGTGACAACAATGTACTAGATAAAAATGGACAAGGCTCAGGAGTCAAAATTAGAAATATAGCAAATGTTTAAATTTTGGATTTTGGCCTTTAGTGAAATTATCTTTATAACTTGTGTTTTGAAGATTTGTCTGACCTAGGAGTCAAAATAAAATTTACAGCAATTTTTCAAAATTTGTAATTTGGTATTTAATAAGATATATTTTATCACTTGTGATTTAAAATTTCTTGTGCGAGTCTGCTCAGAAAAATGCTTCATCCACAAGTTATAACAATTATTTCATTAAATACCCAAACAAATTTCTTTTCATTTGCTTTATTTTCAATCACAACTTCTGGGTCTTGGCAATTTTTTTCCTAGTGGATTTTTGTCACTGGAAAGTTTTGAAGTGCCCCAAAAAATTCTTCTATTTACAAACCTATTATTATTTTTTCCGAAAACATGAGCGAATCAAATTAAAATTATTTCTAAATAAAAATGATTGAAACCTGAAAGAAAATCTTGAAGTCTTTTCTGACCTTCAGTTATGTAAAAGAAATTGAAACTCAAGAAAAGTTTAAAACTCTGCGAACAAGAAAATTCATCAATCATTTTTTCGAGCACACTTAACCAAGATGCACAAAATTCCAAAAGTGTTTATTTTTCGACCAACTCTAATGAGGAATTGGAAAAGAATCATTTATCTAGCTTAGCGTGAGAAGCAATATATATATAAATGAATAGGTTTGGATTTATGACGAATCTAAAAAGTGCCAGTAAAAATTGAATCTGCTTTAATTATTGTCGAAAAAATGGTTAAAACTGAATTCGGTAAATTTTGAAAAAATGATTATTTTTCCTCAAAAAAATAATAGGGTTGACATCACCTGCTTTAGACGTTAGACAAGATGCTTAAGCATTTATTTTAAAATAAATAAGAACGAATTTTCAACAGGATAGTAAAATGTACGTCCAAATCAATGCATTTTTTTACTGAAATGATAATTCATCAAAAACCAAAAAATATCTCAAAAAAATAATAATTTACCAAACAGTTGCATTTTTAATCGAAAAGATTAATTCTCTACCTAAGAAGATTAATTTTGATCAAAATACATTAATTTTTACAAGGATATTAAAAATTAAGTTCCAACCAGATATTAAATTTTCAACTAAAGAAATGAATTTTTAACTTAACATGGAAAAGTAAAATTTTCGGTAAAAAAATCGGTTTTCATGAAGAAGTAAAAATATATTTATTTAATTATAAATTTGGCAAGAATTCGAGTAAATTTAAAATGTATATTTAGAAGTTTGGAAATATTACCAAATAATTTAAAATTTGAAAAATTAAAAAACAATTTGAAAAAAATGTAGAATTTTGAAGATGTAAACACAAAATTTAAAAGCTTGTTTAGCATTTTGAAAGGTTTCAGAAGAATAAGGTTTTTAAATTAAATGTTCATAGGAGAACTAAAAATTACTTTTTTTTTAATTAATTTAAAACATATTAAAAAATTTTTGGAGCCGTTTCTTCTTTATTTTGCAGGATTTCCAAAAAGTTGTAAGAAAAATTCGAGCTTCTAGATAATAAAAAAATTTGTATGAGATTTCTGAGGTATGAAAACATGTTTTTAACTGAAAATTTTTAGAAATTATATAATTTAAAATTTTAAAAAATTTTTTGATTGATTCTTCTTTTGCACATTTTGAATGAGATTTTGTTTTATTGACTGAAAAATACTTCTCACATTTTTTGCCAAGCTTGAGCACGCCCAAGCCGTAGTATTATATTCGAAAGGAAAACATAGAAACAATGCAATTTATCTAAGTTTTTCACATGTTCGAGTCCAAACACACGGACCTGGCGAGGGGAAGGGTATCTAGAAACGGGAATGGGCGTGGCTTGAATTCGGACGTATGCGCACTAGGGCGGTCCCAAAATGCTTTGCAATTTTTTTCTATCTAGAGGGCAAGATCCTCCCACCCAGTTTCCATTTCCGGAGAAATAAAATCCGGGTTTTTTTTTTTAACTGCCACCGGCCTTCCCGTAGCGTCCCAAATATGACAATTTGAATATTTGCCATGACTCTTTAAACGGGGTTTTATGGCTTAAACAATTGTAAATTATAAAAACAATTATTTATTCTTAAAAAATCTAAGGTTTAATCGTGATTTCTGATTCAAATGTTATTTTTTGTCATATGTAGAGTAGTAAATTTTTCTAAAAACACAGTGTAATTATTTAAACAATTAATTATTATCCATTTTCAGAATTTTGAAAAATTAAGCCAGATATTTCCACTTTCTCACAAATTGATATTCTATGCTACTTTTTGTAGAATAATTACATGATGTTGATGCATTCCTTCTGATGCTTAACAAATTTCTATTTGTTTAAGTAATTTCTATTTGCTTGAGCAGTTATTTTTCGATAACTAATCAAATGAAATGAAATAGAAGACATACAATTAATTACAATTTTATAAGTATTTTTAGAAAAGTAATTATTTAAACAAATTATATTTGTTTAAACCACTAAAAAGTGGTAAATGTATTTTTTCTATATTCTATACAGTCAGAAACATAATTGTATTGGCTCTACTTTATTGAATTTTTTATTTATTGAAAAAACTGCTTGAACAAATAAAGATTGTTTAAAAAAAATACTGCAAACAATACGTACATACATATGTACAAATACGTTCCAGCAATGACCAAAAATTATATTTTAATCAGAAAATACGACTATTTTTTACATTTTTAGAAATAAATAATTATTTTAATAATTTGAATTTGTATAAATCATTGCCAATAGTTTAAAAAGTAATGGTATATATTCAAATTGTCGATTAGTAATTATTTGTATGAAAAAGACGGCGGAGACTGCTAAAAAGTAACAATAATATAGATAAAAATTAATTTTTTGATTTTTGGTCATATTAAGGGACGCTGCGGGTAAGGTAGGGGTAGGTTGAAAATAAAAGTTATTAATATTGTTTTATATCGTAGACACTCTCAAATCTTTGAAAAATGTAGCACGTTTGGATGAAACCCTGGAACATGAGTTTAATTTTCCGAAAATTTAATATTTCCCTATGTTAATTAAATGGAATATTGAAGTACTCGATTGCACGTGTTAATCTTTGAATTTCGAAAAAAGAGTACATATTTTCTTTCTCCAGAAATGGAAACTTTCGAAGGGGGGGAGGGGGTCTTGCTTTGTAGCCCGAAAGGGATTTTTTGCACCACCCTAATATACACTATTTCGTAGAAATTGTTGATGTATTACATGGTTGGCAGTTTTGCAGTTGGAAGTGTTATTCTTTGGTTAACAACTTATTAGTGAAATTATAAAAATTCTTCAATTCAAAATTTTTGTTTAATTATATTTTATTAATAACTATTATTAAAGTTTGCTGTATTCTTAAAGAAGTATTTCTCAACTAAATCAAATATTAATGAAAAAACTATTACAATGTAGTAATACCAATTTAAAAAAATTTATTTAAAGTTGTCAGCAAACATTTCAGGCCCTGGAAAATTACAATGTGATTTAAAAATTATATTATAAAAAACTTTTCAGATAAATAATGATTAAATGATTATTTAAAAAATGTTCTATACCTTATCAACGAAAAGTGGATTTTGAAAGGCAAACTTTTTTTACTTTTACAGAAAAGATTCTCATGATAACAGAAAATTGATCATATATTTTCATGAATTATTTAGCTATAGTGTTTAAATTTAAAAGCACAATTAAAAAATAATACATCTTCATTTTTTTATTTTTTTTCCGACAGTGTGATTTTAGAAATGATTTACTTTAATAGAAATAATTGTTAATTTTAATACAGAATTCCTCACATTTCAATTTAGAAAATTTAAATTTAACAAATTTGGTCAAATTACAAATTACAAATTTTTGGAAACAAAGATTTTAAGAAAAAAAATTGTTATACAAGAAATTAAGGAAAACATTGTTCAAAAGAAATAGCCTTTCCAATTTATCTTGATACTATTCTGAAAAAAATATTTTCATTAACTTTTTTTCAATGAAGAAAAGAATAATTTTTGAAGAATATTTGAATAATTATTCAACTATAAAGTTTGTTAAATTTTTTTATTTTTACTGCAGTGCAGCTTTTAAGAAGAAAAATTTTACTTTCACAGATATAATAAAAAAAACTGTTCTTAAGGCTTTAACTAAAAAAATCTTCAAATAAATATACGTCTTTATAAGTTTGTTATAAAATGTTCTCAATACAATTCAACGGTACTTAATGAAAAGATTTTTTTGAAGAATACTGCGAGCTATATTAATTGCTGTCCATGAAAATAAATTAAATTTAAATTTAAAAATAAAGAATTTTTATAATTTCACAACTAAGGCATTAAACAAAGAATAATACTTTCAATTGTAAAAATGCGTAACTACAAAATAGTATGTTCTTTTCACATATTTCACAAAACTCACGAATAAAAACCACTATTATGTGCTGAAATGTTTGAAAGAATTCAATTGTTTTTAAGTCACCGGACCCTAAAGCCAACAATGTACATTGGAAATTTCTGCAACATTTTTTTTAGGGTAAATACAATCCCCCCGTGATTATCAACTTAATATTATTTCTAATAATATTCTCTTTGAATAATTTTTGAAACTTTCAGTTTTGTGTGGAGTTTTCGACAACCGTAACAATAAAAAACAATAGAAAAAATTTTAATCACCTAATTAACGCATTGGGAATTGGGAGCTAATCAAAATTAAATATTTATATTGGAATTGTTAAGAATCTATGTATATTTACTATTATATTCCCAAACTCGTCAAAATGTCAGGGATATTGTCCACCTAATATTATTCTTAATTGAGGAATTGGCGAGAAAATAGCCACGAAACAGGCGAGTTAAAACGCCAGGGGATTATCTTCATGGGGGACCCTTCATCGCCCCTTGTCTTAGGTTTTGGAACTTGCGAAATTTCAGTTGCAGTCCATAGTGAGGGTGGCGTGTGCCGACTTCAAGGCCACATTGTCACCTCAGGTAGCCCATCTGCCTTTTCAAGTGCCCAAATTTCTAGTCCACGGTGGTGACGAAATTATACTCATCTCTTATAATTCGGTCGCCACTAACACTTCTTTATGTATTTATAGGTCCTCGAGATTACTCTGTTTCAAAAGGTCAAAAGTGTCTCCTGCTTACAAATATCTTGGGCAGGTTTTTTAAATTTGGCTCAATTTAGGTTCAAACAATTTTTTTAAACAATAGTTTTAAACAGTGAGAATCAGACACAGAAAAAGCTATCCACGCTACTCATATTGTTTACGGTAAAATTAACAATATAAAAAACGTTAATAGTTTATAACTTCAATATTGCAGTGTGTATAGGTTGGCGTACATTTATAAAAAATATATTGTTTATAAGGCCTTGAATAATCAATTCTGGTTGTCGAGGATCATTATTTATTTTAATTTTTATAAACAATTTAGCAAGAGAGGTGATGAAGAATAAATCTTGTTATTACAAGGCTTTGCAGGTTGCACACTTCATTTTCCTAATTCTCAGATTTTGTAAGCAATTTTTTTAAATTCCTGACCATTAGCATTCAAATACCAAAAATTTTCATCTTGTAATATGTTTAAGATCGGATATTTTATTAACGGAATCAAACAATATTTCAGATAAATAATAAAAATGTTCGAATTTACTTATATTTATTTTTAACAAAAATTACTTTTCTGCCATAAAAGAGGAGATTTTAACAGAATACTTGAACTTTTAACCAAATAAATAAATTTTCAAAAAATAATTACATTTTCATCATCAAAACATGAATCCTCATCAAAAAAACTGTAATAGTTGATACTTCAATCTGGAAAGATAAAATTTCATTTGAAAAAATTAATGTTACCACCAAAAAACGATTTTTCATTCAACAAAGGTTTTCAGTGGTGAAAGACAAAAAACGTTTTCCTAAATTGTTTCATGTTCAGGGCAAGACGAATTTTATGCACCGATATTGAATATTTAAACAGAAAATATGAATTTTCAGCAATACAAAAATAAGTTTTAACAAAATAGTTGCATTTTAAGCAAACAGATATACCTTTATTTTAAAAAATGTCAACACTCCAATATAAATTTGAAACTAGTCAATTTTGTACGAAATTGTTGAATTTTTAACTTAACAGTTAAATTTTCAACCGAAAAGGGCACCTTTTTGAGAACATTTTTGAATTTTTAACCACACAGTTGCATTTCTATCTAAGAAAGATGCTGTTTCTACTAAAAATAGATATATTTTTCAAATATAACACACAAATTAAAAAAAAAGTTGAATTTTTACTAAAAGAAGAATTTAATTTGACTTTTCAGCATCAAAGTATGAGTTTTAAACAAAAAGTAATTTTTCTATGAATATACCTAAATGTTGATCAAATAAGATTTTAGTTTACATATCTAATACCAAAATGTGAATTTGAAACAACAAGCTAATGTTCTACAAAATAAGGTAAACCGACCATTACTGGGACACTTATACGAAAAGGATGAATTTTAAATAAAGTGTATGAATTTTCACCTAAATTGTTGAAATTTGAACTGAAAGAGTTACATATTTTCAAACCAAAAATGAAATGGTTCAATTTGCAGCCTAAAATTGTACTTTTTTACGAAGAAAAATTCCGAATTTTCAACCGGTTGAACTTATGAAGAAATTATGAATTTTTAACAAAATAGTTGAATATTCAATCAAAACGATGGTTGTATTGTCGTAGTTCAATTTTTGTGCAAATTCTTGAATTCGCAAGATTTTAATTACATTATTTTAATTAAAACAATTAAATTTACGAAAAAAGACGTTTTTTTTAAGAAAATATTTCATGTCTGAAATAAGATTGATTCATTTCCCACCAAGCAATTGTGTTTTAAAATAAAGGATGAACTTTCATTTAAGATGATTTATTTTCTGTTCAAAAATAGAGTTTTATTAAAACACATGAATTTTCGCAACATCTCCAGCTTATTAGTTACGTTTTCAAACAAAAAGTTGATTTTTTTACCAAGAAGATTAATTTTTCATCAGAAAATATGAATTATTAAAACTATATATCAATTTTTCGATCAAATAATTTATTTGAAAATTAATATATTAAACAAATTTTCAATAAAGCGATTCGATTTTTAAAATAACGGTTGAATTTTCAACTAACTAGGAGACTGCTTAACCGAAAACATGCCTTTTCTACCAAGAAAATTGATTTTTAACTACAAAATACGAATTTTTAAGCCAAAAAATGCAATTGTCTTCATAGCAGTAGCATTTTTAGACCGAAAATATAATCTTTAAACTAAATCAGTTAATTTTCGGAAAATTGTGAAATTTTCTAGTCAAAACATGAATTTTCGAGTTATTATTCATACCTATACTGTTTTATCACAATTTGTCACGCTATATCTATTTTTCTAGCGATTGATTAATCATCTCTCAAGAAATTATTGATTTTAATCGATAATATGCAAAAATTAAATATCAAACAAAATGACACCGAAGTGCAACTTTTTTTTTATTCGGACGAATTGTGCACTTTTGTTTCGTATTCTACTGTGTATTATTGTATTATAATTGTAGATTCAATTTCCTACAAGAATTTAAGAAAAAGCAGAACTTAAAGAATATACAGCTATACGAGGTGTGTCCAAAAAATAAGGTGACTTTATGGTTTTCTAAAAAAATATTCATATATTCCTCAATATTTATGTTGTCCCCTTCAAAGTAATCCCCCTCAGATATAATACACTTGTGCCAAAGCTTTTTCCAATCATCGAAGCACTTCTGATAATCATTTTGTGGTATAGCCTTGAGTTCTTTCAGCGATGCAGTTTTTATCTCCTCAATCGTTGAAAATCGATGTCCTTTCATGGGTCTCTTCAGTTTTGGGAAAAGAAAAAATTCACTGGGGGCCAAATCCGGTGAATATGGAGGCTGAGGCATGACTGTAGTGCTGTTTTTGGTAAGAAAATCTTTCACAAGCAACGATGAATGAGCAGGTGCATTATCGTGATGCAAAAGCCACGAATTGTTTTTCCAAATTTCCGGACGTTTTTTGCGTATCGCCTCTCGCAAACGGCGCATAACTTGAAGGTAATACTCCTTATTGACCGTACGACCTTGTGGTAAGAATTCCTGATGCACTTCGCCACGGTTATCAAAGAAGACAGTGAGCAAAACCTTCACATTTGACCGAACTTGACGTGCTTTTTTCGGTCTTGGAGACTCAGGATGCCTCCACTTAGATGCTTGGGCTTTAGTTTCGACGTCATAACCATATACCCATGATTCATCCTCAGTTATAACCCTTTTGAGAAAATGAGGATTATTATTCACTTCATTCAACATCTCCTGAGCGATGGTCATGCGATGGATCTTTTGATCAAAATTAAGCAGTTTTGGAACAAATTTCGCTGACACATGTCTCATGCCCAAAACGTCTAAAAAGATAGCATTGCATGAGCCAACCGATATTCCAACATCTTCAGAAACTTCTCTGATGGTAATTCGGCGATTTTTAACACCATTTCTTCCACTGCTTGAACGTTTTCATCTGTTGTTGACGTGCTGGGACGTCCAGGGCGAGGTT
Source organism: Belonocnema kinseyi (assembly GCF_010883055.1). NCBI lineage: Eukaryota > Metazoa > Arthropoda > Insecta > Hymenoptera > Cynipidae > Belonocnema > Belonocnema kinseyi. Next base: position 22,703,090 of record NC_046658.1, read on the forward strand.
CGTCTTCGGCATCCTCTCGGCCTTCTTGGAACAGCTTATACTACGTATACACATTTTTCTTACTCAGAGTAGACTCACCGTATGCAACTGTCAAGATTTCAAGAGTTTTAGAACACTGGATTCCATTTTTCACACAGAATTTAATGCAAACTCTTTGCTCCATTTTTTTCGAAAGAAGAAAATCGCCGAGCACACCAAACCCTTCTAACCTGTTACGCCTCTGCCAGAAAAACAACATGAGCTATATAGTAAAAACTGTGAACATATGATCGTGACGAGTGTACCAACACAACAAAACAAAAAATTTAAAACTTGAATGTACGTAGCCCGCGAAAATTCAAAAGTCACCTTACTTTTTGAACACACCTCTTATACAATTATCTGCAGGAGTTTACAGGTTTTGCAGACAAAAAGTTCTTATTTGTTCGACCAAGGATGAAAAAATATTTAGAATTTTGCAATTAGATAATTTTAAGAAGATATGTACATTATTGCCATATCAAAAAAGCTTCTATGTTTAAATATTAAAGGAATGATTGAATATAAAAGACAATGAATAGTATTTATTAAACAACAATTAACCATGCGTTTGAATTTCTTTACAAATATGTTGCAATCAATTGGACACCAAATACTTATCCTCAGTTTATGTCTTTGCAATGTTCTTAAAATGCGTCGTCGTAGGTCGTCAAAGAACAACTTTTTAACTGAACATAAAATTTGAACAATAGAGAAAGAACGATTATTGAAATTAAACGATTTGTACTCTTAAAGATACAATTTGTTTAATTTGAAGTTATGAAAAGTGAACTACAAATTATAGCACTCAAAGTGAAACACTTACAAATTTTGAAATATTAATAGTAGAGTTTGAAATTTTTTACTTGAAACTTTGAATAATTTACGCATATAAAAGCTTTTAATAATTTTTAATTAAGAATTTTTAAATTGAAAACCGTTAACTTGCAAAATTTTGAATTTGTAAACATTATGTATTGTGCAGTTCCAAGATTTAAACAAATATAAACCCAGGCTATCATTTTAAATCCTATTAATTCAAGAGTGATTTAAAAATTTTATTTATTTTTTTAATTATACCATTTTAAGCATATTTAAGTTGAAAAAATTAATTTGCTCAACAAATTTTTTTCGCAATCTTTATAGACATTTACTTTAAAATTCGTTTAAAAAAAATCATTTTCAATTTTTCTGCTTTTCGTTTTTTCTAGGAATTCTGATTAAAGTTGTTTATTCTCTTGAAAGCTTTCGAAAAGAAATTTCTAAATTTTGTGATTGAATTCTTCAAGAACACATAGGCCGACAAAATTTGTGCCCAAAGATCGAACTATGTGACACCGAGGGATTTTTGCGTCCAAAAAACGAATCTGTTGTCTAAATTTTTACTATAAGTCAGGTTTTTGAGGTGTCCTGGCCTAAAAGTGCGAAAATGGGTATGTTTAGCTATATTTCAGCCAATATAACATGATGAGCATTAAAAAAAAAATGCTGATCCCATCGTTTAGTAGTCCATTATATCTTCCATTTCTATTTTCAATCATGCAGAACCGATTTTTTATCTCCAAAATATCGCACACTAACCATTCCAGTTCCACAATAAAAACTAGCAAAGTAGGCGTAAAAAGTGAATAAATGGTTAGTGTGTCATATCTTGAAAAAAAATCGGTTTTAAATTATTAAAAATGCAAATGGAAGATAAAAAAGAGTACTACACGATGGCGTTAGAAGTTTTTAGAAGAAAAATTCTGATTGTTCACATTGCTTCAAATATGGCTAAAATAGGCATTTTTGTACTTTTAGATAAGGATATCACAAAACTCTTACGTATAGGAAAAATCTTGATAACGGGTTCGATTTTAGAATAGCAAAATCCTTCGGGGTCACATGGTCCGTTCTTTGAGTACAAAAACCTTAAACTTATTGAAATTCTTCTTAAATTAATATGGGCTTAATTTTCGATTTGGAATATGCTTACGGCACATAAACAGTTATGATTGTTTTACTGAATGCTCATATTTTGCAAGATAAACTTATTCACAATTAAATAAGTTTTTTTAAATATTGAAATTCATTTTCCCATATGAATTAATTTGTCAAATATTATTTTGATAAATAATTAATATTTTTTATATGAAATTACATTGGATAGAAGAAATTTGAATTAAAGAATAAATGTTGCATAACTAAAATTGTCGCTTGAAGAGCGTTTTTACAAAGTTAAACACAAAAATTTAAAAAAAGTGAAAGTTTCCAAGTTTAAATCTTCGGTCATATGATCATTTATTACTAAAATTTGGTTTATAATAACGTTTCCAGCACACATTGAAAATTCCACGAGACATTTTGAAATTATCAATTCTCATTACAATGCACACACAAAATAAGTTGCTGCAATATCTCACTTTCAAAAACAAATTTTAAATTATGAAATTAAAAATTTAGTCTACTTGATTAACCACTTAGGAAACTATTCGCAATATTTAAAACACCGTTTATATAGAACTATAAAAGAATAATCTATGAATACTTTTTTTGCTTTACAAGAATCCATTCCAGAAAAAATTGGAATTAAAATCAGATTAGAACTTACGAAAAAATTTTAATTCAGAAGAAATAAGGAGCCATCCATATACCACGTGCACAGTTGGGGGGGGGGGGGGTTATGGCAAAATTTCCCGCTTGTCCACGAGGGGGGCCGGGGGGGGCTAGAATCTACGTGGACACTCATTCCCCTAAATCTGTGAAAAATATACTGAAATCAGACAAGGTATATTCGGGGTACACTCGAAATTTTTGTATTGTGCGCAGTACTGGCCGAGTACTGCCCACCAGTACAGACAGCCGGTCGTTCGCCCAGTACTGGCAGAACGTTGGCTTCCCGACCGGGGCGGCACTATGCCAGTAGTTACATGAAGTTACATGAAGTTACATGAAGGTTTAAAGAAAATTGTTATTAAAAAAATTGTTGCGCAACGTGGTAAAATTTCTAAGGTCCGTTGATACAAATTTTTAATGCTCATTAAATGTTATCAGAACTTTTAAAATGATCTAAAATGCGAAAAAATAAAATATTACACGAAGAAAAATTGTAGTCGATTTAAATTATTTATTTAATCATTATTTTATTGATATTCTTGTTAACAGTTCGTGTATTTTATATTTACATACCGTCGTATAATAATAAATGATTACAAAAAGAGAGCTCAAAGTTTGGTACTGTAACTTTTCTGAACTGTAGCTTACGAGGATGCTTTTTCACCAAGTTTCAGCTTGTCGGTTTAGCGCAGTGGTTAGCACTCCCGACTAATAGGCGATAGATTGAGGTATAGATATGTAGGTACGATCCCCCTTAGCGTTAGAAATTTTATTTGTAATATAATGTTTAAAAATGTAATATATGTATTCATTCTAAGCAGTGCCATGAACATGTATTGACAAAATACTCGCAGTCAATTATTTATTTTTTAAATACCTTTTTTGTTATATCTTTAGATTGTATAAATAATGGGTGTTAAAATGAAACAAATAGTTTGAAAATTATATTTTTGTAATTATAAATAATATTCAAACGATATGCAGTTTTATGATGATGAATGGATGGTCTTTAAAACAATTCAATAATTTTTTACCATTTTTAAAATTAACTCCGGCATTTTCGTACGCCAGAGGTTTGCCAGTACTGCCCCAATACTGGCAGTCAGTACTTCGCCAGTGCTGGCAAGCCAGTACCGCCAAGCATTACGAGTCAGTACTGGCACAGTATTGGTCCAGTACAGCCAGCCAGTACTGGAACTCCGACAGGCTTTACTGGGCCAGTACTGGGCCGGTGGTGTATTTCTACCTGGGAAATGGTCAATTTTGTTTTCGCAGCATCAGCGAAATCTTTTAAATCCTACGGACTCTCTCATTTTGAAGTCGCGATAGAGTAAATCTAGGAATATTTAGATCGCTCGAGTTTCAACGCGAGACTGAACAGCCCTTTAATTAATGCTTTTAATTTAAATAAAATAATTTTTCATCTAAAGATGCTAAACGAATTCAGTTTCAAACAAAAGAATTCGGAATTTATAAAATCTAAACGGTATGAATATAAAAAAATGAATAAATTCACTATCTTACGTATTATTCACTTTTTTAACGTTTTCAATTTAAACTTCATGGACCTTTATAATTTTAAATTGCAAAATATTATACAATTAGGATGATTCAATATAAATTTCAATATTGAAATTGCGTTTTATCATGGAAATAATTAAAAAGTTAAAAATAAGAATTGTTGTAAATAGTTTCTGTAGCAAAATATTTTCATTTGACGTATTTCCAAGGTCGGATTTCCTTGCTGTTTTCTATTAATGAAAATCTAAGTAAAAATAACATATATTAGATAATAATTGGTGAAATATACCAATTTTAATGTTTATGGTCAGTTTAGATAAACAAATAAAAAATTTTGGGCAGTTATACGTAGAAAAAATCGGTTTCTAAATTCCAATCGTTTGAGAATGAATAATAACACTGCACGCTAAGATTCACTCAGTAAAAATTCCTGCAATATATTTAATAATTCATACTTAATTATGATAAATTGTTAATAACAATATTTATTAACACATTTTAATTAACATTTATGACTAACTTAGATATTCAACTTAATCTGAAGCTACTGGAATCGGAGGAACAAATTCGTTGTACTTGATTGTCAACAATTTGAAATTTATTTATTTAATTTGTTTATAAAAATATAAATTGTTGGTTTTTAAAAAATATTATGAAACATTATTTTTAGCAATTCATGTTTTTTTTTTTGAAAACTCGTCTTTCTGGTTAAAAATTAATCAAAAGACAAGCTTTCCGTAAAGTCGTTGAATATGTAGATTGTAGAGAATTCCCGTGCAGAAATGTGGTCATGGACCAGACCGGGCCCAAACTTGGCACAAGTTAAACTTAATCCAATTTTTTCTTAAGTTACAATTGTTCAATTTGGATTTATTTTTCAAATTTTTTTTAAAACTTTTTTTATGTATTGTGTAAAAAATAATTTTTCAAACAAAAAAATTAATTAAAATTTTTCAAAAAATCTGAAGAAAAGCCTTAATTAGCTTCAAAATTTTCTTTTTAAAACTTCAAAAATGTACATTTTCATTAAAATTTGGTTAGACTCCTATGAAATGTTAAATTGTTTTTGATTTTTGTTCAAATTTTAAATCTCTGTTACAATGATATGGATTTTTAATGAAAATTTTAGTCAATTTTGAAAAATTCAAAAAATGCCTTTAAATTTTACAATTTTTTTTTTAAATTTTGGAAATCTTTTGAAATCTACTTAAATAGTATCTTATAATGAATTCTCTAAAAAAAAAAAATTTTGATTTTCATATGAATCTTAACAAAATTTTTGTATATGATCTTATTGTTAATTGTTTGGAATCTATTTTTTTCTAAATTAATTTCGAAATTCTTTCAAAAGTTCTGAATATCGTCTAAATTGTTTCCAATTTTCTCAACAATTACACAGCCACACAAAAAAAAGTGTGCGGACCTGGTAACAAGACACACGTATTCCTATGGGTTTTGGGCCGCTGAATTTAAATTCGGTATCAAAAATCACCCATCACGCCATGGTTGATGCATAACCTCAAAAATGACGAAAAATCATGCACTGAGGCAAATAAATATCAAAATAATGCCAGTGATGCAAATTTTCACTTCAAAAACATGTCGACAACTGTGAAGGATCAACCTTTGCCTGATATCAACTTATTTAACACAACTTTACCCAACAGAACCTGACCTCACCTAACCTGAATTAACAGAAATTCATTGAACTACACGTAAAGCTCTGGAAGCATATTTTCCCAGTAGCAAATGTGTGCTACATCGAATGGGTCAACTCGAGCCTAACCTAGAAATAAAACTAACCTAGCCTAACCTAACCTCACGAAACACAATTAAACTGATTGTGTTGAGGTTTAACCTATCCTAACCTAACAAAAACTGACCTAACCTAACCTAGCCGAATGAAATTCAACCACACGTGTAGCTATGTAAGCGTACGGTTCTCAGTCTTAAATGTGTGCTATATTTAATAGGTTTACTCGATCTTAACTTACAAATGAATCTAACTTAACAGAACCTAACTACTACTGCAAATGTAACAGAATGAATCTGAGCTATTCTTGCAGGCATGCGATTGAGAAATGCTCGCGGTTTTTTCCTTGTAGCATGAGACTACACCAACCAAGTGATCCATCGATGAAGAGCTACGGTTGCATGATGACAACGTCGGAGAGCCCGCTTTCCCACCCTGACCAGACGCCGATACTGGGATTTTTCCCTGCATCGTAATACACTTTTTACCTGTGTCTGCCATGACGGCATGAA